>NC_069505.1:218412226-219012226 GCF_027579735.1 Bombina bombina
TAGTTCTCAGTTTGTGTGTATATATATATATATATATATATATATATATATATATATATAGTTTTCAGTTTGTGTATATAGATATAGTTTTCAGTTTGTGTATATGTATATATATATATATATATATAGCTTTCAGTTTGTGTATTTGTGTGTATATATATATATATATATATATATATATATATATATATATACATATATATATTAAACTAAAAAAGCTAAGACGATATAGGGAAAGTGTAAATATACTTAACTCCAAAAAGCAAGGGATTTCAGCAAATCATCTCAAAAATATATACCAGATAATCTAAAGATTAATATCTTTTATTTTAGTATCAGACAAGTCACACTTCACACAGGTGGCACCACTACAGGTGGGCATCAGTACATATACACCAGTACCAATCCAAACTTATCAAAACAGCACACAATTAAAGTGATTGTCAATTTTGATGAATTAGTGCCCGGTTTTTAATAATCCTATTAAAAACAAGGGCACTTTAATTCATTAAAATTGACATTTCACTTCTTTTCTTCAAAAACTTCCCTCTTAATCCTGGCAGCCGCTCCAGCGATTCCCCCGGCCGTCGGTAGCCTCTGCAGACGTCAGAAATGAAGAATCCGGCTTCCTCCAATCACGGCTTCCCCCCAGGGGAATCTTGGCCTGATGCAACGCCGTGATTGGAGGAAGCTGGATTCGCCATTTTGAACCCGCGAAGACGGCTTGCGACGGGTGGAGGAAGTGCTGGAGCGGCTGCCAGGATTAAAAGATAAGTTTTTGAAGAAAATGACTGAAATGTCAATTTTGATGAATTAAAGTGCCCTTGTTTTTAATAAGATTATTAAAAACCGGGCACTAATTCATCAAAATTGACCTTCACTTTAAAAGCATGGCCATCTCATATATAGTGGACGATTTATCAACCCCCGAATGCATCCATATGCATCTGTCTTCAGACCATGCTCTTTAACTCGTCTGCCACCTCTGAAGCGCTAGACAGCAATCAGACCGATACGATCGGGATGATTGACACCCCCTGCTAGCGCCCGATTGGCCGCGAATGTACAGGGGGCGGCATTGCACTAGCATTTCACAAGGAATGATTGTTCAATGATAAATGCCGACAACGTATGCTATCAGCATTTATCGATGTCAGCTCGCACTTTGATAATTCGGCTCCATATTATAGAAACACAGGCTTATAGCAACTGCAACACCTGTTCCAGAGGGTGACCCCACCTTCCAGTGGAATCTGCCACCTTAGTACATCAAATGGGGATCTATGCAGTGCTTAAATTAATCATTAAGAACACACAGTATACACAACATATGTATGCATATAACAACGTAAGCAGAAAACGGATAAACAACACCCCTGCCAGAGGATAACACCGCAATCCAAGGCGGCTATATGTTATCATAGGTCACTCATGGGGATCTATGTTTATTCATAAACAGGTATAAAGATAGCAACGGAAGCAGACTTATAATGCTGTAATATAGCTTTAGTGCTGGGCGTTAATAGTGAGGCATTATATTTAAGCTTTTCACCAGCCACAGATAGCAAAGTTTGGCAGTACAGGAAAGTTCCTTAAGTCCTTAATCCATTCCTTATGGTGCATGCCATGCACAATAGCATATAGGGCATATAAAAGGGTACACAGTTATTCCATTTTATATGATTCAACATCAAGGATCCTCCGTTTGTCAGAGATCCCGCAGCTTGTATCGAGCTTAAAAGAACCGTGTGTTCAGATACATTAGATTAAAAAAGCAAAATATGGAATATGATGATATAAGCTGCTAACATTTTTACATGGGCTATCCCTACGGAGCACATCCCTGGATTGTTCTGAAATAGCAAAACCTTGCTAACTGTATTAACAAAAATGACTGTTGAACTGTGATGTGGCTCATAACGTGTAAATTGACAAAATTATCTAATATGTACACACACACAACAGAAATTAATCACTGTAATGCAAAATATCAGTATACAAAAATGTGTTAGATTGTTAGCAAACTTTGCATTGTTTTGCATACCAGGAATACACCCTTTTATAAATCTGTTCGGCACTGGCTTACCTCCTTTGCAGTGACCAATTAGGGACAGATATAAATCAGGTTCTGCACATACTAACCAATCATTGTGCAGCATGGGATCAGAGTTCTGAATTCCATAGCCTCTCTGTGAGCAGGAAATACAAACTACAATTTTTAGATTTCAATTAAAGGAAAAGTGGGTAAAATTTACAATGAAAGGGCAATACTAAAGGTTTTTCTGTGCCTTATTTAAACTTTTATGTGGAATTAAATGTTGGAGTTAATGTCCCTTTAATAGTTAACATTACAATAATTTTGACATGTTGTTTCTTTCTCAGATTTTGTGTGGGAGATAAGTTTTTCCTGAAGAATAACATGATTTTATGTCAAATGGACTATGAGGAGGGACAGCTGAACGGAAGTTTTGAGTCCCAAGTTCAATAACACATAAAATTCTGGCTTCACTTGAGCTTAATGGAATGGATGTTCTGCCGCACAAGCAGTGAAGAGCGTCTGTCGGCTTGCCTGCAATATTTTTTTAATTCTTGGTCCCCAAAGGACTGTATACAATGTAGTACTTCCCCCCATACAACAAAAAGCAGTTGCAATTTTAGATGTGCAGTTGTACCTGCTTAGCTGAGCACTGCATTTGCCTGTATGTTTGTGAGGGTTCTGGGAGGGTGGGATTCGGGAAGGTTCTGTACAGTCTGTTTTATGTATATAAACTGGAACATTTATTTTATGAAAATGTAATGCAATTTTATTACTGGTGTGAAATTAAAAATTATGAATGTTTCCTGTCCAGTCTTTTTCATTCAGTATTGAACCTTTACCAAATAGGGTTGCTAGATGTCCTGAGCAACCAATGGGTGATCCAGTGACTGGGGAATGTGTGTTCATAGACATACGTCCATGCAGAACCTCAGATCAGACCTCATTGCCTGCTGCCCTTGTTATATACCCATAATAGATTTAGGATCGGACCAATTTCCTTGTTAATGCCAAAAAAGCTCCCAATCACCCTACATTTTACTGTGTTATAACAGTTTTGGAGCTCTAACCTCCTGCAGGTGCCTGGGACATTTGCCAAACACTGACTTCCATGACACCAATCCATCCACTCTTCGATCATCTCTGCCCTTAATGTGTAATGACTCCGCCCCTGGATCTCCCTGACTAAGCCACCAACAGTCACCTAGAAATGCACATGAGACCTAAGACCAGACTTCCTTGCAGACCTTTTCAGTTTCATGATAATACTGGAACCCAGATCAGACCCAATCAATTTAGTTTCCTAAATTCCATTAGTTTAACTGGACAGATAACTAAAATGCTGGATTGTCTGGTAAAATACTAGACACCTGGTAACCCTATTCCTAAATGCACATTTATGCACACATATACATTATCAGGCACTAACCTGTAACTAGTGACAACATATATTTTTTTAATTAAAGGGTCAGTTAACACCTATAGATTTTAATATGAAATGTTTTGTTGTGTATAATGAAACTTTTGCTTTCGGTATTTAGTTTGCCTTTTTTTCAGGTAATTTAGCTCTGAATATTTTCTAATTCTCAGAACTTGAAATGCATATTTAAAAGGTCTCAAAGCTAACCCTGCTACATATTTGTCCTTTCTTGGCTTTAACAGGTAACAACTGCAAAACAATGTAGTTAATACTAACATATACATAGTGGCTAACCCTGCATTCTCCAGGACTAAATGTTCATTGGCTCCTCCAATAAAAGGCAAATAGTTGGAGGAGTTTGACTTTTGATGAACAATTACAACAAACACGTTATTAGTTTGTTATAAACATGTTTATACTTGGCTGATATGCTATTTAATAGCAGAGGTTCCAAAATTTGTGATACTTCCCCCTGGGGGTCAGTGAGATTACTGATGGGGCACTGATAGGCATAAGGAATGAAATGGGGCATTGGGGTTACCATAGGGGGCACTAGTAGGTAAAGAGGAGAACAAGGATACTAGACGGTTCCCTCAAGCTCAATGATCATAATTAGTTGTGAATTAGTCTAGATGTCTAAAGCAAAACAACTTTCCTGCTTTGTTTGTGATGTTTTACCACTCTCTGTTTTTAAGAATTTTCCTTTTATGATAATTTTGGTTCATTCTCAACTTATACACTTTCTGACTGAGATAGATTTACAGCCACTTGGAACAGAAGGCAAACCAAGGAATATAGGGGGGTCCACATAGTGTATCACAATATCACCATTTATTAGAGAAGGCAAACAAAGAAATATAGGGGAGGCCACATAGTGTATCACAATATCACCACTTTGTAGAGATGGCAAGCAAATAAAAAATAGGGGGCGCCATATAGTGTATCACAATATGACCACTTTGTAGAGAAGGCAAACAAAGAAATATAGGGGGTGCCACATAGCGTATCAATATATCACTGCTTGCATTCTTTGTTTTACCAGTGCTATGCATTAACACACTTTGTTAACATTAACTGCACAGTTCAGAATTAATGTGTAGTAACAGGAAACACAGCCTGTTGTGCTTGTCTGATTAGCTCTGCACACAGTCATCTTATGATGGTTTTCTAGCCTTCTGTCACCAGAAATAAACTGTGTATTGTGCTCTATATAACACTTTGGTAAGTAGAGTATGTTTTCTATAAAGTTTATATGTTCATTTGTACAACGGTGCTTCAGGCAAAGAAATCAACTCTAGATTTCTAACATAGAAACATACAGCTAGATTACAAGTTATGGCGTAATGGCATTGTTTTCATTGCTCACCTTTCATAGCGCTGCTATTACAGGTTTTGAAAAAGCAGGCTTGCGCAGGCGACATGGTGGCGTTGAGCTCCATACCTCGTCCAAATACAAGCGCTGCTTTGACGTGCTCGTGCACGATTTCCCCATAGACATCAATGGGGAGAGTCTGCTAAAAAAAAGCCTAACACCTGCAATCACGGAATGAAAAGCTCCGTAACGCAGCCCCATTGATGTCTATGGGGAAAGAAAAAGTTACGTTTAAACCTAACACCCTAACATAAAAACCACGTCTAAACTCCCCTAATCTGCCGCCCCCGACATTGCCGCCACCTACATTACAGTTATTAACCACTAATCTGCCACCTCCGACATCACGGCACCTAAATAAAACTATTAACCCCTAATCTGCCGCCCCGTCATCGCCGCCACCTACATTACAGTTATTAACCCCTAATCTGCTGGCCCTAACATCACCACCACCTACATTACAGTTTTTAATCCCTTATCTGCCGTCCCCAACATCGCCGCCACCTACCTACACTTATTAGCCCCCAATCTGCCGCCCCCAATGTCACCGCCACTATACTAAAGTTATTAACCCCTAAACATCTGGCCTTGCACATCACTAACACTACATAAATATATTAACCCCTAAACCTAACCCTAACGTAACCCTAACCCTAAGCATAATCCTAACCCTAACACCCCCTAACTTAAATATAATTAAAATAAATCTAAATAAAACTTACAATTATTACCTAAATAATTCCTATTTAAAACTAAATACTTACCTTTAAAATTAAACCTAAGCTAACTACATTATAAATAATAGTTACATTGTAGCTATTTTATGGCTAGATTACGAGTTTTGCGTTATGAGGGGTGCGGTGCTAACTTGCACGTTATTGTCACCGCTCACTTACCTACAGCGCTGGTATTACAGGTTTTCCTAAACCCGGCGTTATTAGGCAAGAAGTGAGCGTAGAGCAAAATTGAGCTCTATACCGCATTCCAATACCAGCGCTGCTTAAGTCAGCGGTGAGCTGGTTTTACGTGCTATTTACTAGCTACCTAGTTAAAATAAATACAAAGTTAACTGTAAAATAAGACCTAAACTGCCTTAAACTAAAAACTAACATTACAAATAAAATAAATTAAATTAATCAAATACAATTATCTAAATTACAAAAAAAACCCACTAAATTACACAAAATAAAAAAACCAAATTATCAAAAATAAAAACGAATTACTCCTAATCTAATAGCCCTATCAAAATAAAAAAGCCCCCCCAAAATAAAAAAAAACCCTAGCCTACACTAAACTGACAATGGCCCTTAAAAGGGCCTTTTGCGGGGCATTGCCCCAAAGAAATCAGCTCTTTTACCTGTAAAAAAATACAAACAACCACCCAACAGTAAAACCCACCACCCACACAACCAAACCCCCCAAATAAAAACCAAAATAAGCCTAAAATAACCATTTCCCTGAAAAGGGCATTTGGATGGAAATTGCCCTTAAAAGGGCATTTAGCTCTTTTACATTGCCCAAACCCTAAGCAGTCTCTTTTTACGATCGCCACTGGAAAATGAAGGTTCCCTTTAAGGATTGAGCTAGCATTCTATTGGCTGATTGGAATAGCCAATAGAATGCGAGCTCAATCCCATTGGCTGATTGGCTCAGCCAATAGGATGAAAGCTCAATCCTATTGGCTGATTGCAACAGCCAATAGGATTTTTTCCCTTTTAATTCCTATTGGCTGATAGAATTCTATCAGCCAATCGGAATGTAAGGGACGGCATCTTGGATGATGTCACTTAAAGGGAAACTTCATTCTACAGCGACCATCGGAAGAAGAGGGTGCTCTGCACCGGATGTCTTGAAGACGGACCCGCTCCGCGCCGGATGGATGAAGATAGAAGATGCCATCTGGATGAAGACTTCTACCTGCTTGGATGAAGACTTCTGCCGGCTTGGATGAAGACTTCTGCTGGCTTCGATGAGGATGGATGTCTGGTCTTGAAAACTGTAAGTGGATCGTCGGGAGTTAGTGTTAGGTTTTTTTAAGGGTTTATTGGGTGGGTTTTATTTTTAGCTTAGGGTTTGGGCAATGTAAAAGAGCTAAATGCCCTTTTAAGGGCAATGCCCATCCAAATGGCCTTTTCAGGGAAATGGTTAGCTTAGGTTTATTTAGATAGGTTTTTATTTGGGGGGTTTGGGTGTGTGGGTGGTGGGTTTTATTGTTGGGGGGTTGTTTGTATTTTTTTTTACAGGCAAAAAAGCTGATTTATTTAGGGCAATGCCCTTTTAAGGGCCATTAGCAGTTTAGTGTAGGCTAGCGTTTTTTTATTTGGGGGGGGGGGGGGCTTTTTTATTTTGATAGGGCTATTAGATTAGGAGTAATTTGTTTTTATTTTTGATAATTTCGCTTTTTATTTTGTGTAATTTATGTATTTTATTTAATTGTTGTGTAATGTTAGGTGTTAGTGTAACTCAGGTTAGGTTTTATTTTACAGGTACATTTGTATTTATTTTAGCTAGGTAGTTAGTAAATAGTTAATAACTATTTAGTAACTATTCTACCTATTTAAAATAAATACAAACTTGCCTGTAAAATAAAAATAAACCCTAACGCCTAGATTACGAGTCTTGCGTTATGAGCTGTGCGGTGCTAACAAGCAGTTTTTTCTCACCGCTCACTTACCTACAGCACTGGTATTACAGGTTTTTACAAACCCAGCGTTAAAAGGCAAGAAATGAGCGTAGAGCAAAATTGTGCTCCATACCGCACTCCAATACCAGTGCTGCTTAAATCAGCGGTGAGCTGGTTGTACATGCTTGTGCACGATTTCCCCATAGACATCAATGGGGAGAGCCGGCTGAGAAAAAGTCTAACACCTGCCAAAAAGCAGTGTAAATCTCAGTAACGCAGCCCCATTGATTCCTATGGGGAAATAAAAGTTATGTTTACACCTAAAACCCTAACATGAAAATTATACTTATTAACCCCTAATCTGCTGCCCCTAACATCGCCACCACCTACATTATATTTATTAACCCCTAATTTGCCGCCCCCAATGTCGCCGCAACCTACCTACACTTATTAACCCCTAATCTGCCGCCCCTAACGTCGCCGCCACTATATTAAATGTATTAAACCCTAAATCTAAGTCTAACCCTAACCCTAACACCGCCTAACTTAAATATAATTTAAATAAATCTAAATAAAATTACTATAATTAACTAAATTTTTCCTATTTAAAACTAAATACTTACCTATAAAATAAAACCTAAGCTAGCTACAATATAACTAATAGTGTTTATTTAATAGGGTTTATTTTTATTTTACAGGCAAGTTTGTATTTATTTTAACTAGGTAGAATAGTTATTAAACAGTTATTAACTATTTAATAACTACCTAGCTAAAATAAATATAAATTTACCTGTAAAATAAAACCTGACCCAGGTTACACTAACACCTAACACTACACTACTATTAAATAAATTAACTAAATTAAATACAATTAAATAAATTAAATTAAATTAGCTAAATCACAAAACAACAGTAAATTACAGAAAATAAAAAACAAATTACAAGATCTTTAAACTAATTACACCTAATCTAATAGCCCTATAAAAAAAGCCCCCCAAAATAAAAATAAACCCTAGCCTAAACTAAACTATCAATAGCCCTTAAAAGGGCCTTTTGCGGGGCATTGCCCCAAAGAAATCAGCTCTTTTACCTGAAAAAAAAAATACAACACCCCCCCAACAGTAAAACCCACCACCCACACAAACAACCCCCCAAATAAAAAGCTAACTAAAAAAACCTAAGCTCCCCATTGCCCTGAAAAGGGCATTTGGATGGGCATTGTCCTTAAAAGGGCATTTAGCTCTTTTGCATGCCCAAAGTCCCTAACCTAAAAAATAAACCCACCCAATACACCCTTAAAAAAATCCTAACACTAACCCCCGAAGATTCACTTACCGGGAGAAGTCTTCATCCAAACGGCAAGATGTCCTCAATGAAGCCGGCAGAAGTGGTCCTCCAGACGGGCACAAGTGGTCCTCCAGACGGGCAGAAGTCTTCATCCAGACGGCATCTTCTATCTTCATCCTTAGGACGTGGAGCGGCTCCATCTTCAAGACATCCGGCACGGAGCATCCTCTTCAAACGTCTTCTTCCAAATGAACATAACTTTAAGTGACGTCATCTAAGATGGCGCCCCTTAGATTCCGATTGGCTGATAGAATTCTATCAGCCAATCGGAATTAAGGTAGAAAAAATCCTATTGGCTGATGCAATCAGCCAATAGGATTGAGCTGGCATTCTATAGGCTGTTCCAATCAGCCAATAGAATGCAAGCTCAATCCTATTGACTGATTGGATCAGCCAATAGGACTTTTTCTACCTTAATTCCGATTGGCTGATAGAATTCTATCAGCCAATTGGAATCTAAGGGACGCCATCTTGGATGACATCACTTAAAGTGATATTCATTCGGAAGAAGCCGTCGTTTGAAGAGGATGCTCCACGCCGGATGTCTTGAAGATGGAGCCGCTCCGCGTCGGAAGGATGAAGATAGAAGATGCCGTCTCGATGAAGACTTCTGCCCATCTGGAGGACCACTTCTGCCCGTCTGGAGGACCACTTCTGCCGGCTTCGTTGCGGACATCTTGCCACTTGGATGAAGACTTCTCCCGGTAAGTGAATCTTCGGGGGTTAGTGTTCGGATTTTTTTAAGGGTGTATTGGGTGGGTTTATTTTTTAGGTTAGGGACTTTAGGCCTGCAAAAGAGCTAAATGCCCTTTTAAGGGCAATGTCCATCCACATGCCCTTTTCAGGGCAATGGAGATCTTAGGTTTTTTTTTAGTTAGCTTTTTATTTGGGGGGTTGTTTGTGTGGGTGGTGGGTTTTACTGTTGGGGGAGGTGTTTGTATTTTTTTTTACAGGTAAAAGAGCTGATTTCTTTGGAGCAATGCCCCGCAAAAGGCCCATTTAAGGGCTATTGATAGTTTAGTTTAGGATAGTTTATTTTTTATTTTTGGGGGGCTTTTTTTATTTTGGTAGGGCTATTAGATTAGGTGTAATTAGTTTAAAGATCTGTAATTTGTTTTTTATTTTCTGTTATTTAGTGGTTTTTTTTTGTAATTTAGCTAATTTAATTTAATTTATTTAATTGTATTTAATGTAGTTAATTTATTTAATAGTAGTGTCGTGTTAGGTGTTATTGTAACTTAGTGAAAATATGAGTGAGGAGCGCCAAAGGTAAATATATAATATTATATATTCAATGTAAACATAACAATATGTGCATACTGGATATCACTCCAATAGGTGGATATAAAAACAATAAAATCACAATATAAAATAAAATCAAAATATAAAATAAAATCACAATCAATCAATAGATTACTGAATAGAGTTAAAAACAAGCTATAAGGTGCACCTTGAACAAAGAAAAAAAGTCTGGGTATATGAATGTCCTTGATTCCTGTCGTCCAGTAGAAAGGAAATGTTCAAATGCTAGTTTATTCCAATATTGTGGTGTTCCGGTGTGTAGTGGTGAAAACTCCAATGTCAAAAAGAAAAAGAAAAAAACAAAAAGATAGGGAATAGTAACCCTAGCGCTTGGCAAATGTGTTTAACACGTGAAAAGATAAAAAAATATGAGTCCTACAAAAAAGGTGAAAAAATGCTTCAACAAAACAAAAGATGAAAAGTGTAAAAAATGATGAAATACCAAAATGAATCAAGCAAAATAGTGAAAAAATATATCCTTATGGGAACTCTTCTCTGTGATGTGTAGAGATTTCTAAAGTGTTGGTGAAAGTGTCTTCCTAGTAACCTGTGAAAATATATCACAATAGTGCAATAATGCTAAAAATTCTTATATAACAAATTGAAATGAGGCTTACCAATACTGTCAACGCGTTTCAGCCCTAGGTCATAGGCCTTTATCAAGACACTGAAACTATTTTGCTTGATTCATTTTGGTATTTCATCATTTTTTACACTTTTCATCTTTTGTTTTGTTGAAGCATTTTTTCACCTTTTTTGTGATATATAGACACATATTTTTTATCTGTTAAACACATTTGCCAAGCGCTAGGGTTACTATTCCCTATCTTTTATTTTTTTTATTTTTATTTTTGACATTGGAGTCTTCAAGGATACTAGACGGTTCCCTCAAGCTCAATGATCATAATTAGTTGTGAATTAGTCTAGATGTCTAAAGCAAAACAACTTTCCTGCTTTGTTTGTGATGTTTTACCACTCTCTGTTTTTAAGAATTTTCCTTTTATGATAATTTTGGTTCATTCTCAACTTATACACTTTCTGACTGAGATAGATTTACAGCCACTTGGAACAGAAGGCAAACCAAGGAATATAGGGGGGTCCACATAGTGTATCACAATATCACCATTTATTAGAGAAGGCAAACAAAGAAATATAGGGGAGGCCACATAGTTTATCACAATATCACCACTTTGTAGAGATGGCAAGCAAATAAAAAATAGGGGGCGCCATATAGTGTATCACAATATGACCACTTTGTAGAGAAGGCAAACAAAGAAATATAGGGGGTGCCACATAGCGTATCAATATATCACTGCTTGCATTCTTTGTTTTACCAGTGCTGTGCATTAACACACTTTGTTAACATTAACTGCACAGTTCAGAATTAATGTGTAGTAACAGGAAACACAGCCTGTTGTGCTTGTCTGATTAGCTCTGCACACAGTCATCTTATGATGGTTTTCTAGCCTTCTGTCACCAGAAATAAACTGTGTATTGTGCTCTATATAACACTTTGGTAAGTAGAGTATGTTTTCTATAAAGTTTATATGTTCATTTGTACAACGGTGCTTCAGGCAAAGAAATCAACTCTAGATTTCTAACATAGAAACATACAGCTAGATTACAAGTTATGGCGTAATGGCTGTTCGCTAATTTTGTGTACATTGTTTTCATTGCTCACCTTTCATAGCGCTGCTATTACAGGTTTTGAAAAAGCAGGCTTGCGCAGGCGACATGGTGGCGTTGAGCTCCATACCTCTTCCAAATACAAGCGCTGCTTTGACGTGCTCGTGCACGATTTCCCCATAGACATCAATGGGGAGAGTCGGCTAAAAAAAAGCCTAACACCTGCAATCACGGAATGAAAAGCTCCGTAACGCAGCCCCATTGATGTCTATGGGGAAAGAAAAAGTTACGTTTAAACCTAACACCCTAACATAAAAACCACGTCTAAACTCCCCTAATCTGCCGCCCCCGACATTGCCGCCACCTACATTACAGTTATTAACCACTAATCTGCCACCTCCGACATCACCGGCACCTAAATAAAACTATTAACCCCTAATCTGCCGCCCCGACATCGCCGCCACCTACATTACAGTTATTAACCCCTAATCTGCTGGCCCTAACATCACCACCACCTACATTACAGTTTTTAATCCCTTATCTGCCGTCCCCAACATCGCCGCCACCTACCTACACTTATTAGCCCCCAATCTGCCGCCCCCAATGTCACCGCCACTATACTAAAGTTATTAACCCCTAAACATCTGGCCTTGCACATCACTAACACTACATAAATATATTAACCCCTAAACCTAACCCTAACGTAACCCTAACCCTAAGCATAATCCTAACCCTAACACCCCCTAACTTAAATATAATTAAAATAAATCTAAATAAAACTTACAATTATTACCTAAATAATTCCTATTTAAAACTAAATACTTACCTGTAAAATTAAACCTAAGCTAGCTACATTATAAATAATAGTTACATTGTAGCTATTTTATGGCTAGATTATGAGTTTTGCGTTATGAGGGGTGCGGTGCTAACTTGCACGTTATTGTCACCGCTCACTTACCTACAGCGCTGGTATTACAGGTTTTCCTAAACCCGGCGTTATTAGGCAAGAAGTGAGCGTAGAGCAAAATTGAGCTCTATACCGCATTCCAATACCAGCGCTGCTTAAGTCAGCGGTGAGCTGGTTTTACGTGCTATTTACTAGCTACCTAGTTAAAATAAATACAAAGTTAACTGTAAAATAAGACCTAAACTGCCTTAAACTAAAAACTAACATTACAAATAAAATAAATTAAATTAATCAAATACAATTATCTAAATTACAAAAAAACCACACTAAATTACACAAAATAAAAAAACCAAATTATCAAAAATAAAAACGAATTACTCCTAATCTAATAGCCCTATCAAAATAAAAAAGCCCCCCCAAAATAAAAAAAAAACCCTAGCCTACACTAAACTGCCAATGGCCCTTAAAAGGGCCTTTTGCGGGGCATTGCCCCAAAGAAATCAGCTCTTTTACCTGTAAAAAAATACAAACAACCACCCAACAGTAAAACCCACCACCCACACAACCAAACCCCCCAAATAAAAACCAAAATAAACCTAAAATAACCATTTCCCTGAAAAGGGCATTTGGATGGAAATTGCCCTTAAAAGGGCATTTAGCTCTTTTACATTGCCCAAACCCTAAGCAGTCTCTTTTTACGATCGCCACTGGAAAATGAAGGTTCCCTTTAAGGATTGAGCTAGCATTCTATTGGCTGATTGGAATAGCCAATAGAATGCAAGCTCAATCCCATTGGCTGATTGGCTCAGCCAATAGGATGAAAGCTCAATCCTATTGGCTGATTGCAACAGCCAATAGGATTTTTTCCCTTTTAATTCCTATTGGCTGATAGAATTCTATCAGCCAATCGGAATGTAAGGGACGGCATCTTGGATGATGTCACTTAAAGGGAAACTTCATTCTACAGCGACCATCGGAAGAAGAGGGTGCTCTGCACCGGATGTCTTGAAGACGGACCCGCTCCGCGCCGGATGGATGAAGATAGAAGATGCCATCTGGATGAAGACTTCTACCTGCTTGGATGAAGACTTCTGCCGGCTTCGATGAGTACTTCTGCCGGCTTGGATGAAGACTTCTGCTGGCTTCGATGAGGATGGATGTCTGGTCTTGAAAACTGTAAGTGGATCGTCGGGAGTTAGTGTTAGGTTTTTTTAAGGGTTTATTGGGTGGGTTTTATTTTTAGCTTAGGGTTTGGGCAATGTAAAAGAGCTAAATGCCCTTTTAAGGGCAATGCCCATCCAAATGGCCTTTTCAGGGAAATGGTTAGCTTAGGTTTATTTAGATAGGTTTTTATTTGGGGGGTTTGGGTGTGTGGGTGGTGGGTTTTATTGTTGGGGGGTTGTTTGTATTTTTTTTTACAGGCAAAAAAGCTGATTTATTTAGGGCAATGCCCTTTTAAGGGCCATTAGCAGTTTAGTGTAGGCTTGCGTTTTTTTATTTGGGGGGGGGCTTTTTTATTTTGATAGGGCTATTAGATTAGGAGTAATTTGTTTGTATTTATTTTAGCTAGGTAGTTAGTAAATAGTTAATAACTATTTAGTAACTATTCTACCTATTTAAAATAAATACAAACTTGACTGTAAAATAAAAATAAACCCTAACGCCTAGATTACGAGTCTTGCGTTATGAGCTGTGCGGTGCTAACAAGCAGTTTTTTCTCACCGCTCACTTACCTACAGCGCTGGTATTACAGGTTTTTACAAACCCAGCGTTAAAAGGCAAGAAGTGAGCGTAGAGCAAAATTGTGCTCCATACCGCACTCCAATACCAGTGCTGCTTAAATCAGCGGTGAGCTGGTTGTACATGCTTGTGCACGATTTCCCCATAGACATCAATGGGGAGAGCCGGCTGAGAAAAAGTCTAACACCTGCCAAAAAGCAGTGTAAATCTCAGTAACGCAGCCCCATTGATTCCTATGGGGAAATAAAAGTTATGTTTACACCTAAAACCCTAACATGAAAATTATACTTATTAACCCCTAATCTGCTGCCCCTAACATCGCCACCACCTACATTATATTTATTAACCCCTAATTTGCCGCCCCCAATGTCGCCGCAACCTACCTACACTTATTAACCCCTAATCTGCCGCCCCTAACGTCGCCGCCACTATATTAAATGTATTAAACCCTAAATCTAAGTCTAACCCTAACCCTAACACCGCCTAACTTAAATATAATTTAAATAAATCTAAATAAAATTACTATAATTAACTAAATTTTTCCTATTTAAAACTAAATACTTACCTATAAAATAAAACCTAAGCTAGCTACAATATAACTAATAGTGTTTATTTAATAGGGTTTATTTTTATTTTACAGGCAAGTTTGTATTTATTTTAACTAGGTAGAATAGTTATTAAACAGTTATTAACTATTTAATAACTACCTAGCTAAAATAAATATAAATTTACCTGTAAAATAAAACCTGACCCAGGTTACACTAACACCTAACACTACACTACTATTAAATAAATTAACTAAATTAAATACAATTAAATAAATTAAATTAAATTAGCTAAATCACAAAACAACAGTAAATTACAGAAAATAAAAAACAAATTACAAGATCTTTAAACTAATTACACCTAATCTAATAGCCCTATAAAAAAAGCCCCCCAAAATAAAAATAAACCCTAGCCTAAACTAAACTATCAATAGCCCTTAAAAGGGCCTTTTGCGGGGCATTGCCCCAAAGAAATCAGCTCTTTTACCTGAAAAAAAAAATACAACACCCCCCCAACAGTAAAACCCACCACCCACACAAACAACCCCCCAAATAAAAAGCTAACTAAAAAAACCTAAGCTCCCCATTGCCCTGAAAAGGGCATTTGGATGGGCATTGTCCTTAAAAGGGCATTTAGCTCTTTTGCATGCCCAAAGTCCCTAACCTAAAAAATAAACCCACCCAATACACCCTTAAAAAAATCCTAACACTAACCCCCGAAGATTCACTTACCGGGAGAAGTCTTCATCCAAACGGCAAGATGTCCTCAATGAAGCCGGCAGAAGTGGTCCTCCAGACGGGCACAAGTGGTCCTCCAGACGGGCAGAAGTCTTCATCCAGACGGCATCTTCTATCTTCATCCTTAGGACGTGGAGCGGCTCCATCTTCAAGACATCCGGCATGGAGCATCCTCTTCAAACGTCTTCTTCCAAATGAACATAACTTTAAGTGACGTCATCTAAGATGGCGCCCCTTAGATTCCGATTGGCTGATAGAATTCTATCAGCCAATCAGAATTAAGGTAGAAAAAATCCTATTGGCTGATGCAATCAGCCAATAGGATTGAGCTGGCATTCTATAGGCTGTTCCAATCAGCCAATAGAATGCAAGCTCAATCCTATTGACTGATTGGATCAGCCAATAGGACTTTTTCTACCTTAATTCCGATTGGCTGATAGAATTCTATCAGCCAATTGGAATCTATGGGACGCCATCTTGGATGACGTCACTTAAAGTGATATTCATTCGGAAGAAGCCGTCGTTTGAAGAGGATGCTCCGCGCCGGATGTCTTGAAGATGGAGCCGCTCCGCGTCGGAAGGATGAAGATAGAAGATGCCATCTCGATGAAGACTTCTGCCCATCTGGAGGACCACTTCTGCCCGTCTGGAGGACCACTTCTGCCGGCTTCGTTGCGGACATCTTGCCACTTGGATGAAGACTTCTCCCGGTAAGTGAATCTTCGGGGGTTAGTGTTCGGATTTTTTTAAGGGTGTATTGGGTGGGTTTATTTTTTAGGTTAGGGACTTTAGGCCTGCAAAAGAGCTAAATGCCCTTTTAAGGGCAATGTCCATCCACATGCCCTTTTCAGGGCAATGGAGATCTTAGGTTTTTTTTTAGTTAGCTTTTTATTTGAGGGGTTGTTTGTGTGGGTGGTGGGTTTTACTGTTGGGGGAGGTGTTTGTATTTTTTTTTACAGGTAAAAGAGCTGATTTCTTTGGAGCAATGCCCCGCAAAAGGCCCTTTTAAGGGCTATTGATAGTTTAGTTTAGGATAGTTTATTTTTTATTTTTGGGGGGCTTTTTTTATTTTGGTAGGGCTATTAGATTAGGTGTAATTAGTTTAAAGATCTGTAATTTGTTTTTTATTTTCTGTTATTTAGTGTTTTTTTTTTTTGTAATTTAGCTAATTTAATTTAATTTATTTAATTGTATTTAATGTAGTTAATTTATTTAATAGTAGTGTCGTGTTAGGTGTTATTGTAACTTAGTGAAAATATGAGTGAGGAGCGCCAAAGGTAAATATATAATATTATATATTCAATGTAAACATAACAATATGTGCATACTGGATATCACTCCAATAGGTGGATATAAAAACAATAAAATCACAATATAAAATAAAATCAAAATATAAAATAAAATCACAATCAATCAATAGATTACTGAATAGAGTTAAAAACAAGCTATAAGGTGCACCTTGAACAAAGAAAAAAAGTCTGGGTATATGAATGTCCTTGATTCCTGTCGTCCAGTAGAAAGGAAATGTTCAAATGTTAGTTTATTCCAATATTGTGGTGTTCCGGTGTGTAGTGGTGAAGACTCCAATGTCAAAAAGAAAAAGAAAAAAACAAAAAGATAGGGAATAGTAACCCTAGCGCTTGGCAAATGTGTTTAACACGTGAAAAGATAAAAAAATATGAGTCCTACAAAAAAGGTGAAAAAATGCTTCAACAAAACAAAAGATGAAAAGTGTAAAAAATGATGAAATACCAAAATGAATCAAGCAAAATAGTGAAAAAATATATCCTTATGGGAACTCTTCTCTGTGATGTGTAGAGATTTCTAAAGTGTTGGTGAAAGTGTCTTCCTAGTAACCTGTGAAAATATATCACAATAGTGCAATAATGCTAAAAATTCTTATATAACAAATTGAAATGAGGCTTACCAATACTGTCAACGCGTTTCAGCCCTAGGTCATAGGCCTTTATCAAGACACTGAAACTATTTTGCTTGATTCATTTTGGTATTTCATCATTTTTTACACTTTTCATCTTTTGTTTTGTTGAAGCATTTTTTCACCTTTTTTGTGATATATAGACACATATTTTTTATCTGTTAAACACATTTGCCAAGCGCTAGGGTTACTATTCCCTATCTTTTTTTTTTTTATTTTTATTTTTGACATTGGAGTCTTCACCACTACACACCGGAACACCACAATATTGGAATACACTAACATTTGGACATTTCCTTTCTACTGGATGACAGGAATCAAGGACATTCATATACTCAGACTTTTTTTTCTTTGTTCAAGGTGCACCTTATAGCTTGTTTTTAACTCTATTCAGTAATCTATTGATTGATTGTGATTTTATTTTATATTTTGATTTTATTTTATATTGTGATTTTATTGTTTTTATATCCACCTATTGGAGTGATATCCAGTATGCACATATTGTTATGTTTACAATGAATATATAATATTATATATTATAATGTAGGTTGCGGCGATGTTAGGGGCGGAAGATTAGGGGTTATTATTATTTAACTAGTGTTTGCGAGACGTGAGTATTATGTTTATTCTAGTGGCTGCGATGTCCGGAGCAGCAGATTAGGGGTTAATAATTTTATTTTAGTATTTGCGATGCGGGAGGGCCTCGATTTAGGGGTTAATAGGTAGTTTATGGGTGTTAGTGTACTTTTTAGCACTTTAGTTATGAGTTTTATGCTACGGTGTTGTAGTGTAAAACTCATAACTACTGACTTTAGAATGCGTTAGGGATCTTGGAGGTAGAGGTTGTACCGCTCACTTTTTGGCCTCCCAGGACAGACTCGTAATACCGGCGCAATGGAAGTCCCATAGAAAAAAGACTTTACAAAGTTTACGTAAGTCGTTTTGCGGTAAGGCCAAACAAGTGTGCAGTACACCTATAACTGCAAGACTTGTAATACCAGTGGTAGTAAAAAAGCAGCGTTAGGACCTGTTAACGCTGCTTTTTTACCCTAAAGCACAACTCGTGATCTAGCCGTAAGATAGCTACAATGTAGCTTTTAGTTATATTGTATCTAGCTTAGGGTTCATTTTATAGGTAAGTATTTAGTTTTAAATAGGAATTATTTAGGTAATGATAGGAATTTTTATTTAGATTTATTTTAATTATATTTAAGCTAGGGGGTGTTATGGTCAGGGTTAGACTTAGGTTTAGGGGTTAATAACTTTAGTATAGTGGCGGCGACGTTGAGGGTGCCAGATTAGGGGTTAATAACTGTAATGTAGGTTGCGGCAATGTTAGGGGCAGCAGATGAGGGGTTAATAATATTTAGGCGGGAGGGCGGCAGTTTAGGGGTTAATATGTTATTATAGTGGCGGTGACGTCAGGAGCGGCAGATTAGGGGTTAATAATTTTATCATAGTGTTTGCGATGCAGGAGGGCCTTGGTTTAGGGGTTAATAGGTAGTTTATGGGTGTTAGTGTACTTTTTAACACTTTAGTTATGAGTTTTATGCTACGGCTTTGTAGCGTAAAACTCATAACTACTGACTGTAGAATGCGTTACGAATCTTGCTGGATAGGCTGTACCGCTCACTTTTTAGCCTAAAAAAAAGCTTGTAATACTGGTGCTATGGAAGACCCATTGAAAAAATACTTACGCAAATTGCGTAAGTTAATTTGCGGTTTGGCCAAAAAAGTGGGCGGGACAGCTGTACCTACAAGATTCGTAATAGCAGCGGTAGTGAAAAAGCAGCGTTATAACCCATAACGCTGCTTTTTTACTCATAACGCAAAACTCGTAATCTAACCGTTAGATCATTGTATTTGATTAATTTAATTTATTTTATTTGATTGTAATGTTAGGTTTTATTGTAAGGCAGGTTAGGTTTTATTTTACAGGTAAGTTTTTATTTATTTTAGCTAGGTAGTTATTAAATAGTTAAAATAAATACAAACTTACCTGTGAAATAAAAATAAAACCTAAGCTAACTACAATGTAACTATTAGTTATATTTTAGCTAGCTTAGGTTTTATTTTATAGGTTAGTTATAAATAGGAAATATTTAGGTAATTTTTGTAAGGTTTATTTAGATTTATTTTAATTATATTTAAGTTAGGGGTGTTAGGGTTAGGATAAGACTTAGGCTTAGGGATATGTTAGGGTTAGGTTTAGGGGTTAATATATTTATGTAGTGATGTGGGAGGCCAGAGGTTTAGGTGTTAATAGTTAAATTTAGTATATTTCGTTGTGGGGGGGTTTGTGGTTTAGTGTCTATTAGGTTTATTATAGAGGCAGTGTGGGCGTACGGCAGATTAGGGGTTAATAATATTTAAATAGTGTTTGCGATGCGGGAGGGCAGCGGTTTAGGGGTCAATAGGTTTATTATAGTGGTGACTATGTCGGGGAGCGGCGGAATAGGGGTTAATACATTTTTAAGTGGTGGCGTTAGGGGTTCATAATTTTATTTTAGTGTTTGCGATGTGGGAGGGCCTCGGTTTAGGGGTTAATAGGTAGTTTATGGGTGTTAGTGTACTTTGTGACACTTTAGTTATGAGTTTTATGTTACATCCTTGTAGCATAAAACTCATAACTACTGACTTTATATGGCGGTACGGATCTTGTCATTTTAGGCTGTACCGCTCACTTTTTGGCCTCCTAGGCAAACTCAGAATACCGGCGCTATGGAAGTCCCATTGAAAAAGGACTTTTTTAAAAGTGCGGTACTGACGTTGTGTGACGGCCAAAAAGGTGTGCGGTACACCTATTCTGACAAGACTTGTAATAGCAGCGTTAGGGAAAAAGCAGCGTTATGGGCCATAACGATGCTTTTTGAGTCTAAACGCAAAACTCGTAATCTAGCTGATAGTTATTTAAGACCCTTTCTAACTGACATAAAACCAGACACAACCAATCCAGAGTTCAGTTACCAGGACAGTGGCTGATTGGAGTTTAAAGGGGACAGCTATATAACAGGAATATAACAGGACAGTTACCAGGACAGTGGCTCCTGATTGGAGTTTAAAGGGGACAGCTATATAACAGGACTATAACAGTTTTTAATAACCATAAAACAAAGACTGATTAACAAACACCCTGGTATTAAGATTGATTACTCTTTATTCTTTTAGTCTAGAAATGCTATGTATCCAATGTCAGAGCCATAAAACAACAGAATCAGAGAGAGAATGCATTTCCATTACATTAAGTAAGATATAGATTTATCTCCACTAATGTAATTGGGGTTTATTTATTTAATAACAAATAAGAGTGCGCTAAAGAAAGCAGGAATGAAAATTACTTTTAGAAGTCAATATAAGTTAAGCATTATGATTAGTGTTGATAATAATCCAGGATAAAGGAGACAGACAAACACAGTATGTAAGGAATAAACAGTGCAATTTATTAATAAAAGGAAACTAGTTATTACAGTAATAATCTATCTAGACCACCGGTGGTTAAAAATACCTTTAGATAAAAAAAGGTAAAAAAAAACAGGTTTATCAATGATAATACATTGAGAATCGATTTTATAAACAATGTTTGTGCATTTAGATAAAAAATAAAAACAATTATATAAAGCAGGAGATTTATATGACTTGTGTGTTATATAACTTTTTAAACTGTCCCCAATATGTTGCAAAACCTTAGCTGTGAATATAGTTGGTCGTAATTATTGATTTTGCGACTCAGGGAGATTTATACACTTGGGGGCAGAATAATCATTGTCTGGCTGTAGTGTATCATGTCTGGCAGACATCACTGAATGCAGACATCATACGCTGTCAGCATTTAACATTGCACAATCAGTTCTAGTGAACAGCTTGCGCAATGCCACCCCCTGCAGATTCGCTAGCAGGGGGTGTCAATCTGCCCGATCGTATGAGATTGGGTGGATTGATGTCCGCAGCCTAGAACAGGCGGACCAGTTAAGGAGCAGTGGCTTCATAACTGCTGTTTCCTGCGAGCCTGAAGGCTCTCACGGAAACAGGGGCATCAGGGGCCATTCGGCCCTTGCTAAATCGGCCCCATAGTCTTAGTTTGATCCGATATATAAGGTGACTCAGTAGAGTGTGGTACTATATCCAACATATACCGAAATACGAAATCTAGTTTACCTCAAGATTTCTCTACTCACGGAATCCTTGTATGGCCTTCTTCTGTGTAGACACTCTGTTACCTTTTTTGTTCAGCATTCAGCTTGTGAACTAGGTTGTCTGTTTCAGAAGTGTTCATGTCACATGTTCACCTGTATCCAATAGTGTGAGTAGATTACCAGTTGTCTGTTGGAATTTTGCTTTGCTGTTAGTCCAAATAAAAAATACAGAGTGCACTGATATATTAAAACATGGACTTCTAAAAGGAATATAGGATATGCTCCATCAACGCGATTCAGCTATCAAAAGCTTTTTTCAGCAAAGCAAAATTCCAACAGACAACCGGCAATCTACTCACGCTATTGGATACTGGAGAACATGTGACCTGAACACTTCTGAAACAGACAACCTAGTTCACTAGCTGAACGCTGTACATGACAGAAAATGGTACACAGAAGAAGGCCACACAAGGATTCCGTGAGTAGAGAAAATTTGAGGTAAACTAGATTTCGTATTCTGGTATATGCTGGATATAGTACCACACTCTAAGAAGTCACCTTATATATCGCATCGCACCAAGACTAAGAGGCCTATTTATCAAGCCGTCAACCTCAAATATGCTGGAATTCCGCAGCATAATTGTGGAGAGCTTGATTTGCCTCATTTATCAAACTCTACAGACCGTCAAAGGTAGAAATTTGTGACGTAACATACGATCCGCCGGTCTCTGTCCGACACAGATAGATGCTTACGTCACTACAGATGTTCCGAATGCAAATTCGGCACTATCTGACTACTTTTGCAAGTTAACAAATATCTACCAGGTATGCTCGCCACTATTCCGGCCCAGCGTACCTGGTTTTCAATCCGCCGTCCTGGAGGCGGCGGATGCCATAGGAATCAATGGGAGTCTGAAAGCAGCGAAAGCTCATGTTCGCTGCTGCCCGATATCCCATTGATTCCTATGGGAGAATAAAAGTTATGTTTACACCTAACACCCTAACATGTACCCCGAGTCTAAACACCCCTAATCTGCTGCCCCCTACACCGCCGCCACCTACATAATGTTATTAACCCCTAATCTTCCGCCCAACACCGCCGCCACCTACATTATACTTATTAACCCCTAATCTGCCGCCCCCTACACCACCGCCACCTACATTATACTTATTAACCCATATTCTGCCGTCCCGACACTGCCGCAACCTAAATAAAAGTTATTAACCCCTATCCCGCCGCTCCCGGATCCCGTTGCAACTAACTAAAGGTATTAACCCCTAAACTCCTGGCCTCCCACATCACTGCCACTTACTAAACTTATTCACCCCTAAACCCCCACATCACCATAAAGTAAATTAAACTATTAACCCCTAAACCTAACAACCCGCTAACTTTATATTAAGTATTAACTTATATGATAGATAAGAAAAGACAGCGCCTCATAGTGCAGGTAACTCCCATACGTGAAAATGGCACAGTGGCTACAGACAAGTGAAAATATACTCACAAGTATAATGGCACTCTTATTAAAAGAAGTGCGAATATGCAGGCTGACGTTCTCAGCAGTCAGTACGCTGAAGTACGGGTGATGCGGTGTGTCTTGTATGTGGCCGTGGATTCTCCTCCGTCGCTGGCCGAAATCCCTCCGTGAGTGGGTAATACAAATAATGTGTCTTTTTAGATGACCCAAATAGCTCCGTGAGAGCTGTCAACAGTGAGCCGTAGTAGTGTGTCTCTGAACAATATCTCTATCCTGTCAGTAGACCCCAACCGCACCCTGACCTGTACTGCTGCCTGGACCTGTTAGAGAAGACGAGGTCAGAGGACTGAAGAGAAGCCTGCCTCTACTGACAGGATAGAGACATTGTTCAGAAACACACTACTATGGCTCACTGTTGACAGCTCTCACGGAGCTATTTGGGTCATCTAAAAAGCCGCATTTTTTGTATTACCTGCTCACAGAGGGATTTCGGCCAGTGACGGAGGAGAATCCACGGCCACATACAAGACACACCGCATCACCCGCACTTCAGCGTACTGACTGCTGAGAACGTCAGCCTGCATATTCGCACTTCTTTTAATAAGAGTGCCATTATACTTGTGAGTATATTTTCACTTGTCTGTAGCCACTGTGCCATTTTCACTTATGGGAGTTACCTGCATTATGAGGCGCTGTCTTTTCTTATCTATCCTGTAGATTTGTTGACCGACCACTCAATATCAAGACTAGCAGCCTCTTCATACCATCTTATCAGAGACGGATCCACACTGTTGGACATTATACATCACGTATCACGGTTATATGTTATATATCTTTTGGACTTTGATACACGGATAAGTTTGATCTGAGTATTAGTTTCAGATTCTTTTTTTGCTTTTTTATTATGCTTTATTCTTTATGTCCTATATTTTTTATTTAGTAATTGTGCTCTCATATTTATGTTTGTGAAATCTCGATCTCATTATTGATCAGCATATTCTCATATTATTCTTATATTTTTTACAATATTTTCCATACATATTTTGGTTCTTGTTTAAACACCTGCTTACTTATTTATTGATTTTATTTTAAACAATATATACAATAATTTTATATTGTTGAACACCATAAATAGATCATACTGAACCACAGGTGGGCGCACTAATTGATTTAATCTATTTTTATTCTAGAAACAGACGTCCAACTAGAATCTATTTCAGATTTCAGTATCCATTTATATTTTTATTCAGATTTCCCAGCACCTATTTCACTTTTACTCCTTTGGCGCACTCTATTGCTATACCTTCAGTATAGTTGTCTATCACTTAAGTATTAACTTATCCCTATCTTTTAATAAATTTAAACTTACCTTTAGATTTAAATTAAACTATATTAAACTATTAATTAACCTACCCTAACTATTATACTAAAATTACATTAAACTATATAAAAATATTACTTAATCTACCCTATTATACTAAATTACATTAAACTATATTAAACTAATAATTAATCTACCCTATTATATTAAATGACATTAAACTATATTAAACTAATAATTAATCTACCCTATTATATTAAATTACATTAAACTATATTAAACTAATAATTAATCTACCCTAACTGTTATACTAAAATTACATTAAACTACAAATTAAATTAACTATATTATATATTTAAACACCTAACCCTACTCAAATAATTTAAATCTACACTAAAAAATTACAAAGTTACAAAATACTAACAACTAAGTTACAAAAAATAACAACCACTAAGTTACAAAAAAAACAAAAACAAAAAAAAACCCCACTAAGTTACACAAAATCAAAATGAAATTATCAACGATTTAAACTAATTACACCTAATCTAAGAGATTGGTGGCTATCTTGTTATTGAGCTACCTGATGTATTAGCTCCCAGTAGTGCATTGCAGCTCTGGTACTGACTTTTTACTGTGTATTTATAGTTATATGCGAGCTCTAACAAAGTGCTCTTACACATTCAAGCATTTTCCTTTTGCTCTTTCATTTTTCTTTAATCTTATTTCTACTATATATATACTCTGATACATTTTTACTTCAAGAAATGTCTGATAAACAATGTATCACTCTTTTTGTATTAAAGGGACAGTTTACTCAAAAATTTTCTCCCCTTTAATTTGTTCCCAATGATCCACTTTACCTGCTGGAGTGTATTAAATTGTTTACAAGTAGCTCCTTTACCCTTATATTGGCATTTGAAATTGTTAATTTAGCATGTGGTATCCCCACCTATTCTGAAAGTTTGTGGCCGCGCGTACCAGCTATAGATAAGCTTTGTAAACACAGCCAGCAGAAGAAATTACACTCCCAGTGTGATAAAGCAGAGATAAGGTAATAAAATGTTGATTTTCCATTGTTCTCTCAAAGTACTGGTGATTGTTTTAAGGACAGATATAAGATAAAGAAGCAGGTATATTTGCACAATGTGATACAGTAATGAGATCTGATTATACCTACAAGCTCAACCCATTTTATTAGGTTGTGGCTTCAAAACACAAAATCAGAGCTTTAATATACAGAAATAAACCTTAAAAAGCTAATTTTCATAATTTTTTTACTCTGCAGTTGGTAAAAAAAAGCAATTGTAAACACATTAAGGGAAAAACTATTTTACAGTATACTGTCCCTTTAAATTGTAAATACTGTATGGTGTTGTACAGGGCTCCAAACCTGAGCTATAGCAGGGCATCTTCACATCATGGCCTGTGCACAACCTTGAATGAAGGATAATGGGTATTGAAGAACAAGTGAAGCCTTAGGTGTTTTGTTATTTGATGCAATCATCTGATAGGGAGAGAAGCAACATTGTTTAAACTAGTTCAGCTTTGGTAACATGAGACGTAATGAATTTATCATTGTTGTAAACTATGGTGATCATTGGAGCTGTGAAAGATCCTTTTCCCTCACCTACAACAACTCTCCAGAATGGTTGATTAGTGTAGATATTCATAGACAAAAAAAGTTATGCCAGATTGTAAATTTGCATGAAAAAAAATGTATTAAAGGGACAGTACACGTAAGATATTTCATTTCATTTTTCATATATGATTTCTTTAGATAAGACATCTATGGGCATTTGTTCTTAAAAATTGATGCATAACATTCATAAAACAGATCATTAGACTTACATAGAGGGTGTATACACCGGTTGCGCAACGCTGCTACTATAAGATTTATTTTTTTCAAGATTTTTCTAACAGCCAATCCCCCATTTTCCAATCATGTTGCTCTTTCTGTGTCAGGGACGCATGTTCTCTGACAGATAGACAGAGCTGAAGAAATCTGGAGCAAGCGCATTACCATGAAGAAACACTCCCAGATTAGGAGCGGCTTGATGGGCGGCGAATAAGGAAAACCATAACGTTTATTTTGGTAACTTTGCAGAACCAGTTTGTTCGCCTACCACATTGTCTGAAATCTGCTACACTATTGTGAGCTCTTTTTTTTTGGAGGTGAAAGCCAACAAGGTTGACTCAGAGGACGTGGGCAGCTTGGTTCCCTGGAAGTGACACAGCGCCTTTCACTTATGGGAGTTACCTGCATTATGAGGCGCTGTCTTTTCTTATCTATCCTGTAGATTTGTTGACCGACCACTCAATATCAAGACTAGCAGCCTCTTCATACCATCTTATCAGAGACGGATCCACACTGTTGGACATTATACATCACGTATCACGGTTATATGTTATATATCTTTTGGACTTTGATACACGGATAAGTTTGATCTGAGTATTAGTTTCAGATTCTTTTTTTGCTTTTTTATTATGCTTTATTCTTTATGTCCTATATTTTTTATTTAGTAATTGTGCTCTCATATTTATGTTTGTGAAATCTCGATCTCATTATTGATCAGCATATTCTCATATTATTCTTATATTTTTTACAATATTTTCCATACATATTTTGGTTCTTGTTTAAACACCTGCTTACTTATTTATTGATTTTATTTTAAACAATATATACAATAATTTTATATTGTTGAACACCATAAATAGATCATACTGAACCACAGGTGGGCGCACTAATTGATTTAATCTATTTTTATTCTAGAAACAGACGTCCAACTAGAATCTATTTCAGATTTCAGTATCCATTTATATTTTTATTCAGATTTCCCAGCACCTATTTCACTTTTACTCCTTTGGCGCACTCTATTGCTATACCTTCAGTATAGTTGTCTATCACTTAAGTATTAACTTATCCCTATCTTTTAATAAATTTAAACTTACCTTTAGATTTAAATTAAACTATATTAAACTATTAATTAACCTACCCTAACTATTATACTAAAATTACATTAAACTATATAAAAATATTACTTAATCTACCCTATTATACTAAATTACATTAAACTATATTAAACTAATAATTAATCTACCCTATTATATTAAATGACATTAAACTATATTAAACTAATAATTAATCTACCCTATTATATTAAATTACATTAAACTATATTAAACTAATAATTAATCTACCCTAACTGTTATACTAAAATTACATTAAACTACAAATTAAATTAACTATATTATATATTTAAACACCTAACCCTACTCAAATAATTTAAATCTACACTAAAAAATTACAAAGTTACAAAATACTAACAACTAAGTTACAAAAAATAACAACCACTAAGTTACAAAAAAAACAAAAACAAAAAAAAAAACCCACTAAGTTACACAAAATCAAAATGAAATTATCAACGATTTAAACTAATTACACCTAATCTAAGAGATTGGTGGCTATCTTGTTATTGAGCTACCTGATGTATTAGCTCCCAGTAGTGCATTGCAGCTCTGGTACTGACTTTTTACTGTGTATTTATAGTTATATGCGAGCTCTAACAAAGTGCTCTTACACATTCAAGCATTTTCCTTTTGCTCTTTCATTTTTCTTTAATCTTATTTCTACTATATATATACTCTGATACATTTTTACTTCAAGAAATGTCTGATAAACAATGTATCACTCTTTTTGTATTAAAGGGACAGTTTACTCAAAAATTTTCTCCCCTTTAATTTGTTCCCAATGATCCACTTTACCTGCTGGAGTGTATTAAATTGTTTACAAGTAGCTCCTTTACCCTTATATTGGCATTTGAAATTGTTAATTTAGCATGTGGTATCCCCACCTATTCTGAAAGTTTGTGGCCGCGCGTACCAGCTATAGATAAGCTTTGTAAACACAGCCAGCAGAAGAAATTACACTCCCAGTGTGATAAAGCAGAGATAAGGTAATAAAATGTTGATTTTCCATTGTTCTCTCAAAGTACTGGTGATTGTTTTAAGGACAGATATAAGATAAAGAAGCAGGTATATTTGCACAATGTGATACAGTAATGAGATCTGATTATACCTACAAGCTCAACCCATTTTATTAGGTTGTGGCTTCAAAACACAAAATCAGAGCTTTAATATACAGAAATAAACCTTAAAAAGCTAATTTTCATAATTTTTTTACTCTGCAGTTGGTAAAAAAAAGCAATTGTAAACACATTAAGGGAAAAACTATTTTACAGTATACTGTCCCTTTAAATTGTAAATACTGTATGGTGTTGTACAGGGCTCCAAACCTGAGCTATAGCAGGGCATCTTCACATCATGGCCTGTGCACAACCTTGAATGAAGGATAATGGGTATTGAAGAACAAGTGAAGCCTTAGGTGTTTTGTTATTTGATGCAATCATCTGATAGGGAGAGAAGCAACATTGTTTAAACTAGTTCAGCTTTGGTAACATGAGACGTAATGAATTTATCATTGTTGTAAACTATGGTGATCATTGGAGCTGTGAAAGATCCTTTTCCCTCACCTACAACAACTCTCCAGAATGGTTGATTAGTGTAGATATTCATAGACAAAAAAAGTTATGCCAGATTGTAAATTTGCATGAAAAAAAATGTATTAAAGGGACAGTACACGTAAGATATTTCATTTCATTTTTCATATATGATTTCTTTAGATAAGACATCTATGGGCATTTGTTCTTAAAAATTGATGCATAACATTCATAAAACAGATCATTAGACTTACATAGAGGGTGTATACACCGGTTGCGCAACGCTGCTACTATAAGATTTATTTTTTTCAAGATTTTTCTAACAGCCAATCCCCCATTTTCCAATCATGTTGCTCTTTCTGTGTCAGGGACGCATGTTCTCTGACAGATAGACAGAGCTGAAGAAATCTGGAGCAAGCGCATTACCATGAAGAAACACTCCCAGATTAGGAGCGGCTTGATGGGCAGCGAATAAGGAAAACCATAACGTTTATTTTGGTAACTTTGCAGAACCAGTTTGTTCGCCTACCACATTGTCTGAAATCTGCTACACTATTGTGAGCTCTTTTTTTTTGGAGGTGAAAGCCAACAAGGTTGACTCAGAGGACGTGGGCAGCTTGGTTCCCTGGAAGTGACACAGCGCCGCCACTTTCAACACTTAGTGCTTGTATCATCTGCTATGGATCTCTCCTAATTCTCTGTGTGTTCTAAGTGCATTTATATTTATTAGATTTTCCTGTGTACTTTCTCTGATGTACAAATTTGTAAAGTTATTATATTTGATCAGTTCATGTTCACACTTTCTCTGAGCCTAATCTTTTACTCATATCAATGGATAGTAATACACTGCTGCATCTATTTAGTGTTATTACACAGGTGGCAGCTATAGAGTTTTTCTCATGATACTTAAATCTAAACATTACTCATGGGAGTAATTTATGTTTATTTTTCCGTATTCAGTTAGCAACAATTCTACCTTATTTTACTAACCCTGCCATTGTGGTTCATAATATATCTATCTTATCTTACAAAAACCCTGATCATTACAGTTAAACAGCTCTTTTACCTAAAAAAAATTACAAAGTAATCCCTAAAAGTAAAACCCAACCAACCATCCAAGATATAAAAAACCTAAGTCTAAAAAAAAAACCTAAGCTACGCATTTCCCCTAAAGGGGCATTTGTATGGACATTGCTCTTAAAAGGGCACTTTTGCACCCATTAAAAAATAAAAAAAAAGCCCTATTTAAAAAAAAAAAAACACTCCAATTTTTTTTTTTTTTTTTAAATGTACTCACAGTTCTTGAAGTCCAGACATCCATCTTCATCCAGGCGGCAAGAAATCTTCATCTAGACGGCGACATCTTCATCCTGTATCTTCTATTTTCATCCCGGTGGCGCAGAGCTGTGGTGGCGCGGAGCTTACCAGGACCGGCGGCGACAAGGACATCCAGCGCGGAGCCTCCTCTTCATGAAAACTCCGCCACACATTGAAGATTGAATGCAAGGTACCCCTTTTATATTTGGGGTACCTTGCATTTCTATTGGCAGAAATATTCAAATCAGCCAATAAGATTCAAGCAGCTCTCATCCTATTGGCTGATTTTAATATTTTTTATTTTTTAATGGAGGCAAAAGAGCTGACTGCCCATACAAATGACCCTTAAGGGGCAATGGGTAGCTTAGTTTTTTTAGACTTTTGTTTTTTATTTTGGGTTGGTTGGTTGGATGGGGGGTTTTACTGTTAGGGAGCACTTTGTCATTTTTTATGTAAAAGAGCTGATTGCTTCAGGGCAATGCCCCACAAAAGGCCCTTTTAAGGGCTATTGATAGTTTATTGATAGATTAAGGGGTGTTTTATTTAGGGGTAATTTCATTTATGCTTTTTTGTAATCTTAGATTTTTTTATTTTTCGTAATGTTAGTGTGTTTTTTTTCTAATCTTAGATTATTTTAATTTTCCTAATTATAGTGTTTGGTTATTTTTTGTAATCTTAGGTTTTTGTTTTTTTTTTCGTAGTGTTAGGATTTTTTAATTTTGTAACTATTATAATTTTATTTTTTTTAAATTAGTTATAGTTTTATCTTTTTTTTTACAGGTAAGTTTTTAATTTTTTAAAGGTAGTTATATTGTAAATGTAATTTAAAGTTAAGGGGTGTTAGGTTTAGGGGTTAATAGTTTAATTTTGTGTGTCGCGATGTGAGTGTTTGGCGGTTTAGGGGTTAATAGTTTTAGTTTAGTATTAGCAATGTGGGGGGCGGTGGTTTAGGGGTTAATATGTTTATTTAGGTATTAGCGATGCGGGGGCAGCGATTTAGGGGTTAATAGTTTTAGTTTAGTATTAGCGATGTGAGGGGCTGGTGGTTTAGAGGTTAATAGGTTTATTATAATAGTAGCGATGTGGGGGGGCGGAGGTTTAGGGGTTAATAGGTTTATTTAGATATTAGCGACACTGGGGGCAGCGTTTTAGGGGTTAAAATTTTATTTAGTGTCGGCATTGCAGGGGACAATGGTTTAGGGGTTAATCGCTTTATTTAGTGTCAGCGATGTAGGGGTGTGGCGGATTAGGGGTATTTAGACTAGGGGGCCGATTTATTAAAGTGTCAATCTCTGTTCATGCTCTGACTTTAAAACACTCGCCAGACATAGCTAGACATCACTGCCGCAAATCTATATTCAACGCCTTTATTTATCAAAAAGTCTGTCAAAAACACGTGTGTCAAGTCCGACGCGATTGTTGATAAATAAGAATCATCAATTTCACGAATATCCTTATGTATCAAATTATTTACCCTGAATATCTATCAAATGAAGACATTTTAGTCTTCATATTGCAATTTTATTCATACCATTGTACATATATCTTCGAATATACTAATTTATATAAATATATATATATTTATATATATATATATATATATATATATATATACAGTATATATATATATATATATATATTTATATTTCATAATATATGTATACAGACATCCCAACCTGTAAAAACGAATGTCAAGGAGGTGGCTTCACCGGCTACTGCGCTGCGTGCTCGCGCTGCCCAGCCCCCCCCCCCCCCCGGTTATATACTGGACCCTAGATAGATAGATACTTATTATTAAAGTAGCTTCCCACTAAACTCACATAAAAAAGTAGCTTTATTGCACAACCAAATACAACAAACTTATTTTCCAGTGATCCTACGCTTGTTGAATGCTCAAATATTTTAGAATCCAAAGTTTAATTATGTTCAGTAAATAAGGTAGTATTTGTGTTTTATTTTATTAAAATCAGAGGAGGTGGGGGGGTGGAGCTAACACAGCAGAGCAGAGCTCTCTAAATTATAGCTCTTAATAGTAGAATTCCCCTTTTCCTGTATCCCTAACCTTCTATCGCAACTAGAACCCTGAAATTTACACATGGGAAGCTTACACAAGCAGTCACAGTGGACGATCCCTGACTCCTATATTGGTGAGGCGGACCGCTACTTACTTGAGTTCTATCTGTTGCTCCAGAGGTACATATCCGTTTCCCCTTCCATAACCTAGGATCGGAAAGAACATTGAAGCCCTTCTATCCACATCAGATCTCCCTCCTCCATTTGAATAGCAGGGGTAAGCCTGAGTAGTTCCCAGAATGAGGGCGGACAGCAAGGTCGCAAACGGAAAGCGTAGACACCTGAACTCTTCTATAGCGCTGCTCAAGTCACACTAATAGTGATCTTGAGTGGACAGAGAAGAAACCTGTGTTTTACCCACGGAATCCATCACCGGAGAAGGAGCCTACAGGAATCCACACATAGTCCCGGGAGCACAGGACTTACAGACACCCGGTCACTACACTGGGGGTGATTTTCAGAAGGCAGCACATTCGGAGGCTAACCCAGCTCCCCTGAACATACGATAAGTGCTCCGTACTGTAAGCACACCACACACCACAGTAAACACTGTATGATAAGGGCAATCATATAAGGACAGCCACAAACAGGCCTTGCACATCTTCAGGCCACATTTGGAGTAAGTATTACCTACCTCAAGATATTGGCCGTAGTGAATTAATATATATTAGAGCCTACTAATACCTGCCCCAAATAAACCGGAGATTCCTGACCAAACTCACTACTCATACAATCTGCCCTCTCCAACTGTCCAGAGCCCAAACTGCTGTGGGGGCACCTAGGCCCATATTAATAAGGGTATTTCATTCTTAACAGAGCCCTTCATTATAACTAGTGGGATCTACCCACACACCTAATAGTAAATCACCCTGAGGCAAAATCCTGATTTGTGCATGTGTGTACAGCCTTGCCCTATAGAGGTCATCACACGCAGAGAGGGCCATTTACATACATCTCTAATATCTGCTTGTCACCCTATAGTAGAGTTACTCTAGAATACGATCTAACGCTTCTTTAACAGCAAGGCTAATCCAAACAAGCCCTAACTAGGAGTCTTTCTGCACATAACACAGGAAAGCCCCCTCCCCCTTTCCTGCAGGTCCTAACTGGGTCATACCCCTCTCCTTTTCCTGACTTTGTCCATAGAGGGCACCTCCCCGGGAGGGAGGCTATAATCTGTTGAGCACATACCTGTATACAAGGGCAGAATCCTCATAGCAGTCTCCACTTTGTACCTGACCTACCTACCACCCCAATCGTACAGATAGACACACTTCTCACTTCTGAGGTAGTGGCAACATATATACGGTGCTAAAGGTCTAGGAGTAGGGATGCCAGACAGACTCCCCCAGTCCCAATCACAGTTAAGGAAGCTACTACGCCCAAGATACACCAATAGATCACACTCAAACAGTGAGACTTAAGATCCTTTCTCTTCCTTGTATGATGGCACGCAATATGAGGAAAAAACAGAAGCACCAGGAAAACCCCAAGAGGACTCTAAATTATCATTTTAATAGTAAAATCATCCCAGATCCAGAAGGTTCAGATGAAGACTCCAGAGATACTAACACTATATATAGCAGCTCTTCTAAACCTGGTCACTCACTTAAAGAACATCCTGGGTTATCCCAATCCACTATCCTTTACTCCATCAAAGCCCTATCGAACAAGATGGACTCTCACTACACGTCCCTTAAACAGGAGCTCAGGCAATCAGTAAGTGAACTTAAAAGGGATATAGCTGCTCTAGGAAAGTGAACTAAGGTACTCAAAAGAAAGCATGAAGACCTGACCATAGACCACACCAACATCCTCTCATATTTCCATACTTAGCTGAACAGATATCGAACTTTGAAGCTATACTGGCAGGATTAGATGACAGGTCTTGTCAAAATAATCTACTGATTATCTGAAGAAATTAGTATGACAAACCTACCTGAATATCTCTCTGGAATTTTTAATGAGTTAATTGGATCCACCACTGAACAAGAGACCCTCATCGATAGAGCTCATAGAGCTCTTTGTCCTAGGAATTCAACTTCTGACATGCCAAGGGACGTCATCATCAGGTTGCACCACTGCACATTAAAAAAAAAGGTACTGAAAGCATCCTTTGCAAGCAAAAGTTTGAAAGAGCCGTATAACACAGTACAAATATTCCCTGACCTTTCTTCATATACACTAGCCAAGAGAAGAACTTTCCAGCAATTCACTCAAAACCTCCGTCACCAGGGGGTGGAGCTAGCCATCGACAAGAGCAGCCGCACAGCCTAGGAGCTCCGGCCCAAAGTACTTAATATAGTGGATAACTGAGGGCGAAACTTTGTTTATTAAAGCCTGAGTGTTCAGATTAGGCTTGAGAAGACTGGGAGACACGGTCCGATACCCAGGGAGCTGGGTAAACTGACCGATAGTAACATTTTCTCTTGTGACGCAGCTTAGGGCCTATCAGTAGCTCAGAGCTTTGGCCTTTTTTTTTAGCCTTAAACTTCCATAGGTATCATGGACATGGAGGATCTTCACATGGCTCTGCTAGCACTCTTTGAGGATTACGACCGCAGGCTGATGAGCAGAATAGACCGGCTCATATCAATCGTCGGACCTCAGGGCACAGAAGGAGATGATAATACATTTTATGAAGGAGCGGATGCAGCTCCTGACTCGCGACAGAGCGCTATCCAAAGGACTATTACTCAGCATCCCTCTTCAGCGGCTGTCTGCCCTTTAGAGGCTGCTCCAGATGTTATGAGTAGCTGGCACGTATCATATACCCTCCCGTGGGTGCGGCCGACCCTCGGGAGCAAAGTGCGAACTCTATAGGCATGCAAAGGGGGATAGCCACGAGAATTGTTGAAGACAAGATCCCTGCAGCATTGGGAGATGGGTCCCGAGCAAGAAGCTGGCCCTCGTTGTTGTCAAGGTGGATCGGAGCAATGGAAGAACCGGTCTGCTGAGCTGTGTTGCTCTGGAGTTGCTCTCTCTGTTGGAGTGCCAGAGTCCCCAAAGAAGGGAGCAGTAATGGAGAGAGCTTTATTGCAAACATTGAGGGATCAAGATATCATTACCCTGATGGACTTGGGGTGCTGCACTAATTGCAATCCTTGGGGGTTGGTTTTATACAAGGGGACTCTCTTTGTAGTGACACCCAAACTACAGAACAATTTTGATGTATCTGGAGTGGGATTGACAATGACTTTGCAATTACAATGCAGGCAGGATTTTTCTTTTGCTTAGCTCTATGCCCAGAATACATTCCTTGCTTACAATATGCTCTGCAACCTGTTACTGAAGTGGCTAGTTTGCAAAGCTGTTCCACATGATATTGGCGAACGCATCATGGAGCTTGGAGAGGAAAGCCTGCCTTTGTTATATTTCATCCCCCACAGGGACTGCGACCTTGCAAATCTTTTTAAACTAGAGTTGGATAGAGGTGTGGGCTACTATTCTTTGCTGCTGCACCCTGTGAGCCAGACAGATAGCTCAGCATGCTAAGGCGCTGTGGCTGAGCTCTGTAGCAACCTAAGGGTTGCAGGTTCGTTACCCGGCAAGGTCCATTCAGCCTTTCATTCTTCCGAGGTCGATAAAATGAGCAGCGCCTTGAGACCCTTACGGGTGATTAGCCGCGCTTTACAAGTACCCAATACATACATACATATGACATTACATATTTGCACTCAGTTTATTATACAGCTTGTTGTGCTCATGCTATTTTTTTTTTATGTTTCTGACTGTTATTCTACCTATGTTAGTTTTATAAAATCTGTGCCTTTGTCAGGGCAATGCCTAGATTATTTTATGCTTTACCGCAATAAGTACCTCCAACTTCATGTTTTATAGTGGCTCATTAAAAAGTGTGAGATTGAGAATTGGCGCTAACTAAAAATCCTATGAGCCTAGTTTAAATAACTACTCCTCCTCAGTAGTTAAAGTAGAACAGTGGATATCAAAATTTGAACAACTGGCTCTTGTAAGATACAGCTAGGATTTAAACTACCATAAGTGTGTATAATTAATAACTCATAAAACCTATCAAGGTTGTGAAGTGAGGCTGAGTAGCCGTGTTGTGTAAATCAAAATAAAAATAAAAAAATCATAAAGTATATAAACCTCTATGAGTGATATCAAATAAATTTAAGAAATGGTTAATAAAGTATCGAAAGTGAAGAGGAATGGATGTTTATAAAGAACAGAATATTTGTACAAAAGTTATGAATTTAATGGATACCAAACATAAATTATAATGGTATAAGAGCAAGATAATAAAAATGTGAAAGCGATAAAATATCTAATCCAGATATATAAACAACATCCTATAAAACAACAATCATATACAAAAAATATTTTTTAAAAATAGGGACGTCTCCCTCAATGGAATCTGCTAACAAGTAGTCTAACCAGCTTAGGTTTACTGATCAATATCAGTTTGATGTTGGTGGTGAGAACAGTGCTCCCAAAACAACAATGTTAACAGTCAAAGATGAATGGTAAGGTACCTTACTGATATCTGTCTGGATATAGGGGCCTCCAGGCCGATGTGTAGCTCCTACGCTCCTTAGTATTCAGCGTCTGTTTGTATGTGCCGGGGTCGTTTGTAGCTTAATACACACAGCACACCTCTGATTCTTTTGGCGGTCAGATGCACACCCCTCTTCTGATAGGCTGTAATGATACACGCTTCGTAAGTCGTGTATGGGGGTTCACACAGTTGCGATGCTTGAACTTGCTTTACCTTGAAAACTTGTAACCGTTAAAGGATTCGTTCAAGTTTGGTGATGATTCCTGATGACTGCACGTACTTATATTGCTGTTCAGATCTCTAGTCCTCGGTGTGGTTTTACCTCCTAAGTCACAGAAACTAGAGAGTCCACAGGAGGGGCTGGATCGCAGCTTTCAGTGGGTATCAGTCGTGAGTCTGTCCTTGTAATAGCAGTGTTGTGGCTGGAGTAAATTCTACGCGTTTCACCCTAAGTGTTGCAGGTTCGTTACCTGGCAAAGCCCACTCAGCCTTTCATCCTTCCAAGGTCGATAAAATGAGCAGCGCCTTGATACCCTTATGGGTGATTAGCCGCACTTTACAAGTACCCAATACATACATACATATGACATTAAATATTTGCACTCAGTTTATTATACCGCTTGTTGTGCTCATGCTAGTTTTTTTTAATGTTTCTGACTGTTATGCTACTTACGTTAGTTTTATCAAATCTGTGCCTTTGTCAGGGCAATGCCTAGATTATTTTATGCCTCCAACTGCATGTTTTATAGTGGCTCATTACCATACATGTAGCACCCGTTTTGTGCACCTGATGTTCATATAAGGAGATTCTGATATAACACTCTAATAGCATATATAGTATACCTGACAGGGGTTTGTAACAATTATGGCATGCAGTCCCTGTTAGTACCTTAGATTTAGAAGAGTCCTACTTTTTGAATGTTAGCTATACAGGTTGAATAGAGGCTATAACACTATTGTGGGACATATGATTATATTATAGAGTGGCATGCCAGTTTAAGTGCAGCTTAGTACTGTCCTTGTTATCACTCAATTCTGTTTTTGGCACCAGAACAATAGTCTGTAACAATTGTGTACCCTGTTCTGTATATAGAGTGTTTATCAAACATGGCATATTAAGGTATTAACTACACTATTAACGATATACCCCTTGTTTGGGTTATACCAAGCTTAGCTATATTTCACAGAGCTTATACCCCACAGTCCTGGCTCAGAGTCACATTTAGGATGGTTTAGGTTCACAGACCTTATATTTGAAATAGTAACATTTCCTTTAGCATATGTTCTGTGTGTCATTGTCATGGTTCTTATTCCAGAACTCTTCTGTCCCTTTAAGGATTCTCAGGTGTCAGCTTTCCAAGGTGATATAAACCCGGTCACGCCCCTTCCACCTTGCTTCAGTATTGTATTGTGTTTGTTACATGAACTTACCTACTCTCTACAGGAGCCTGAAATTTAACTATTGGACTTACAGAACCTAACTTATTATTCCAACTGGAACCTCTGCCTGACAAGCTAATGCTGGGTAACACTGGAGATCCTAAATTAATGGGATATAACAACTATACTAATACCTACAAGTATTCCTGCTTCCCCAGCGCTCACTACTTGTATTTCCCAGAGAGCCGTAGCCCTTCACTGCCGTTCTACTGCCTGCTACAAAGGAGATTGAATTCGGCAAATCACTAACTGCCGCAGCCCTTCAGAACTCTCCGGTTCTTCCACAAACCGCTACTCAGAAGTCAGCCTCCTTACACACCCCTACTCGGGGTCTTACCGGATAACAACTCTGATAACAGCACTCAGAATCTTCAACGCTGCACACGCTTCTCACAGCGTCTCTTCACAGCAGTGCAGGAGCCTGTCAGCACTTCACACTAACAGCGGTCAGTAAGCTTTACGCTGTACTCGCTTCACACAGCAACTACTTCCAACAGCAGGGAGCCTGATTAATGACAGTTTCTATTGGCTGTTTCTAAACTCACTCACAAGAAGTACTTAGCAGCTGTTTCTACCATACACATTGCTGCAACCAAGATATTTACTGTAACAGTGAAGTTTACTGCTAGCTACAAGCTTACCTGCAGAACCTTGACATCTCTCTGATTCAGACATACTGATCAGGAGTAAAAACTTAAAGCAATCTCCATTGCCTAGTAGGAAATTCTGTGTTTCAGTTGCACAGTCTCTATACTACAGTGGCATACATTTATCCAATTTTGCTCCGCAGCTGAGATTCACTAATCCTATTACCTAGAACATTACATAATACTGAAGCCACAAATATGGATCCAGCGGAGCTTCCCCAAATAGTTTATGCACTCTCCCAGAGGGTGGATCAACTGAGTCAGGGTCTCAGAGATTTACAGGTACAAAATGAAAGTTTGAGCAATATAATAAAGGACTCTATAGTCAAACCGGCACCAAATGATATGACCCCAGAACCCCAAGTTTCTATGCCTGACACTTTTTCTGGGGATAGAGCTCTTTTTACACAGTTCAGAAACTCTTGTAACCTATTGTTCAGCCTGAAACCAAAAACATACTCCACAGAACGAGTTAAGGTTTTAACCGTTATTTCCTTCCTGAGAGGAGAACCCCGCAAATGGGCGGACACTTTCTTTGAACAGGACCATCCTATTCTAGCTTCCCTAGAGGATTTCTTTAAAGAAATGGCAGTACTATACCAAGACATAAATATCCAACTCACTGCTGAAACCAAGATGAGGTCTCTTAAGCAAGGCAAAAAGCCTGTAGAAGAATACCTTAGTGAATTCAAGCAGTACAGCAAAGATACAGAGTGGAGCGAGATCGCTCTTCGGAATCAATACCGCTTAGGCCTAAACGATGCATTAAAAGACGAATTGGCCCGTACAGAACTTCCTAGAACTTTGGAAGGATTGATCTCTCTCAGCATTCAAATTGACAGAAGATTAAGAGAACGGAAAACAGAAAGACAAGGCTTTGACACCACCAGTAGGGCACCGTCCTCTTACCATAAACCATCTACCACTCAAACATCTGAACCTATGGAATTGGGTTTCACAAAAGGCCCACTCCAGCCAGAAGAAAGAAACCGCAGACGCATTAACAACTTATGCATGTACTGCGCTTCCAATGCCCACACAGTTAAAGACTGTCCCATCCTCTTAAGACAAAAGAGACGTAAGTGTAACCCGGACACAACATGTTTAACCACTTGCATAAAACATGTAGCTTATTGTTCTCTATCTCTTGCCTTGCAGTGGGATCATCATCAGGTGTTCAGTGAAGCCATCATCGACTCCGGAGCTCAGACTTCATATATTGATTCTGTCTTTGTCACTGTAAATAAAATTCCCACTGTGTTGAAAGCAAAACCTGTTTCCATTAGAGTCATTGACGGTACATACATCACCTCAGGACCCATTACACATCAAACTGTTCCCATTAAGGTAGCTACTCATACAACACATGTTGAATACATTTCATTTGATGTTATCACTTCCCCTATGTTTCCTTTAGTACTTGGTCTACAATGGTTGCAAACTCACCAACCCACTATTCATTGGGACAACTTGGAAGTCGAGTTTCTCTCAGAATATTGCAAAAATACCTGTTTCCCTCATCCAACATTGTGTTGCACAACTACAAATCAACTACCTACAGAATACTTGGATTTCGAGGATGTTTTCAGTGAAAAGGAAGCTGAAACTCTCCCACCTCACAGACCGTATGATTGCCCCATCGAACTTCTTCCTGGAGCCACAATTCCATATGGGCATATCTACCCTTTATCACAACCAGAACTTGAACATCTAAAAACCTATTTGTCAGAAAATTTACGGAAAGGTTTCATACAACCTTCAACCTCACCTGCCGGAGCAGGAATATTCTTTGTGAGGAACAAGGATCATTCCCTCCGACCTATAATAGACTATAGAGAGCTAAATAAAAGGATGGTAAAGAACCGCTACCCACTTCCGCTAATACCAGAACTTATAGAACGTCTTAGCCATGCTACAATATACACCAAATTAGACCTACGAGGAGCGTACAATCTGGTAAGAATCCGAAAAGGGGACGAATGGCTCACCGCTTTCAGAACCCGATACGGTCTCTACGAATACAGGGTGATGCCATTCGGACTCTGCAATGCCCCAGCGACGTTTCAGTTTCTCATCAACGATATATTCCGTGATCTACTAGACGTCTGTGTAGTCATTTATTTAGATGATATCCTTGTGTACTCCGATAGCATCTCTGAACACAGAAAACACGTCCGTTGGGTTCTTTCACGATTACGTCAACACAGTCTATACGCTAAACTACAAAAGTGTATATTCCATACTTCTGACATCACTTTCCTCGGTTATACCATCACCCCTAGTGGTATACAGATGGACGACTCCAAAGTGGATACAATCAAAAAATGGCCTACACCAACTTCTAAGAAGGATCTACAAAGGTTTTTAGGTTTTTCCAACTATTACCGGAAATTCATCAAAAACTACTCCACTCTCACTAAACCACTTACCTCTCTGACTAGTGTTAACACCCCATTCGTCTGGACCCCTAAATCAGAAGCTGTTTTCACACATCTGAAAGAAACTCTCACTCAAGCTCCTATTCTTAGTTTCCCAGATTCTGATTCTCACTACGTCTTAGAAGTTGATGCCTCAGAGTATGCTCTCGGTTCTATTCTCTCTCAACGTAAGACACCAGATGCACCTCTCCACCCTGTAGCCTTCTATTCCAGGGTAATGTCACCAGCCGAATATAACTACCCAATTGGAGAAAAGGAATTGCTGGTGATCAAAGTATCCTTAGAACACTGGAGGCATCTGTTAGAAGGCAGCAAACACCCCATACTGATCTTCACAGATCATAAGAATCTTGAATACCTCCTGACTAACCGAACTTTATCTGCGAGACAACTAAGATGGAGTCTTTTCCTCTCAAGATTTGATTTCCACATCACATACCGTCCTGGTAGTAAGAATGGGAAGGCAGACGCTCTGTCAAGAAAAGATTCTAAACCACCAGCCTACACTGTTCCAGGGACAGTCATACCAGTTGAACAGATTATAGCATTATCCCCAACCTACCCAGACGTTTTGAGGAGAATTCAAAAAGACGACCCAGAAACTTCCACACAGAATCTCACTTTGGGACAAGATGGGCTATATTACCATAAGGGTAGAATCTATGTTCCACCATCTCTACGAGAGAACCTATTAAAAGAACACCATGATTCACCTATGGCCGGACATTTAGGCATCAACAAAACCTTAAACCTCTTATCACGCACTTACTGGTGGCCTTCTCTAAAATCATCTGTTCGGACTTATATTCAGAGTTGTCACGTCTGCACTGTCTCCAAAACCGATAAAAAACCTCCATTCGGGTTGCTGCTACCCCTCCAAATTCCAGACAGACCGTGGCAATCCATAGGCATGGATTTTGTTGTGGAACTCCCTCTGTCACATTTCTTGCCATTCCACAAGTTACCCACCTCATCAGAAACAGCAACCCTCTTCTTGAATAACATAGTCAAGCTGCATGGCTTACCCGAATCCATAGTTACGGACAGAGGAACACAATTTACTTCCCGTTTCTGGAAACAGCTATGTGCAACCATGCAAGTAGAACTCCGTTACTCCTCATCTTTCCACCCACAATCCAATGGACAGACGGAGAGAGTCAACCAATGGCTTGAGCAATATATACATTGTTATTGCTCAAAACAACAAGATCAATGGGCATTCACCTTATCCATGGCAGAATATGCTTACAATAATTCAACCAATTCCTCAACTCATAAAACTCCGTTCTTCTCTAACTATGGATTCCATCCCAATTTCCGACTCCATCCTCGTACGGATACCACTTGTCCACAAGTGGACGATGTCACCAACAATCTATTAGACCTCTTCCAGGTACTTAAGAAAAATATAGCTGACGCTCAAGCACAGCAACGGAATTATTACAATCTCCGTCGACGCCAACCTCCACCCTACCAAATCGGAGACCTAGTTTGGCTATCTACCAAGAATATCAATTTAAAAACTCCTAGCAAGAAACTCAGTGTATCATTCATTGGACCTTTTCCCATAACAAGGGTTGTAAATTCGAATGCTGTTACCTTAGAATTACCTCCTAGTTACAGATTACATCCGACCTTCCGTGTGTCATTATTGAAACCACACCGTGATACCAGACAGCCGGACACCTCGAAACCTCCAGAAGGTCTAATGGATACGGACGACGAATATGAAGTTGACACTATTTTGGACTCCAGGATCGTCGGAGGTGTTCTCCAGTATTTGATTCACTGGAAGGGTTTCGGTAGTCATGAGGATTCTTGGGAACCCTCTGTGAACGTCCATGCCCCCAGACTTGTTTCCTTGTTCCATAGGAGGAATCCGGACCGACCACGCTTTGTAGCTGCCGGGCAGCTACCCTGAAAGGGGGGGGTATGTCATGGTTCTTATTCCAGAACTCTTCTGTCCCTTTAAGGATTCTCAGGTGTCAGCTTTCCAAGGTGATATAAACCCGGTCACGCCCCTTCCACCTTGCTTCAGTATTGTATTGTGTTTGTTACATGAACTTACCTACTCTCTACAGGAGCCTGAAATTTAACTATTGGACTTACAGAACCTAACTTATTATTCCAACTGGAACCTCTGCCTGACAAGCTAATGCTGGGTAACACTGGAGATCCTAAATTAATGGGATATAACAACTATACTAATACCTACAAGTATTCCTGCTTCCCCAGCGCTCACTACTTGTATTTCCCAGAGAGCCGTAGCCCTTCACTGCCGTTCTACTGCCTGCTACAAAGGAGATTGAATTCGGCAAATCACTAACTGCCGCAGCCCTTCAGAACTCTCCGGTTCTTCCACAAACCGCTACTCAGAAGTCAGCCTCCTTACACACCCCTACTCGGGGTCTTACCGGATAACAACTCTGATAACAGCACTCAGAATCTTCAACGCTGCACACGCTTCTCACAGCGTCTCTTCACAGCAGTGCAGGAGCCTGTCAGCACTTCACACTAACAGCGGTCAGTAAGCTTTACGCTGTACTCGCTTCACACAGCAACTACTTCCAACAGCAGGGAGCCTGATTAATGACAGTTTCTATCGGCTGTTTCTAAACTCACTCACAAGCAGTACTTAGCAGCTGTTTCTACCATACACATTGCTGCAACCAAGATATTTACTGTAACAGTGAAGTTTACTGCTAGCTACAAGCTTACCTGCAGAACCTTGACATCTCTCTGATTCAGACATACTGATCAGGAGTAAAAACTTAAAGCAATCTCCATTGCCTAGTAGGAAATTCTGTGTTTCAGTTGCACAGTCTCTATACTACAGTGGCATACATTTATCCAATTTTGCTCCGCAGCTGAGATTCACTAATCCTATTACCTAGAACATTACAGTCATACACTAAAATATAATAAGCTTACTATTATACATTTTAGCTACTTCCTGGTTGATATACCACAAATGGCTAATTAGATGCCTCTTGTTCTCTGCATAAAATATATACGGCCAGATTACGAGTTTTGCATTAGGAGCTATGCGGTGCTAACAAGCAGTTTTCTCTCACCGCTCACTTACATGCAGGGCTGGTATTACAGGTTTTTACAAACCCGGCGTTATAAGGCAAGGGAGCTTAGAGCAAAATTTTGCTCCTTAACGCACTCCAATACCAGCGCTGCTTAAGTCAGCGGTGAGCTGGTCGTACGTGCTCATGCACGATTTCCCCATAGACATCAATGGGGAGAGCCAGCTGAGAAAAAGTCTAACACCTGCCAAAAAGCAGCGTAAAACTCAGTAACGCAGCCCCATTGATTCCTAAGGGGAAACACATTTTATGTTTACACCTAACACCCTAACATGAATCCTGAGTCTAAACACCCCTAATCTTACACTTATTAACCCCTAATCTGCCGCCTCCGACATCGCCAACACGTTATTCTCATTAACCCCTAATCTTCCGCTCCGGACACCGCCGCCACTTACATTATACTTATTAACCCCTAATCTATAGCCCCCACCATTGCTGCCACCTACATTATATTTATTAATCCCTAATCTCAGCTGCCAATGTCGCCGCAACCTACCTACACTTATTAACTACTAATCTGCCACCCCCAACGTCGCCATCACTATATTAAATGTATTAACCCCTAAACCTAAGTCTAACCCTAACACCCCCTAATTGAAATATAAGTTAAATAAATCTAAATAAAATTACTATCATTCCCTAAATTATTCCTATTTAAAACTAAATACTAAAATCCTAACACTAACCCCTAGAAGATTCACTTACCGGGAGAAGTCTTCATCCAAGCGGCAAGATGTCCTCAACGAAGCTGGCAGAAGTGGTCCTCCAGATGGGCAGAAGTGGTCCTTAAGACGGGCAGAAGTGGTCTTTCAGACGGGCAGAAGTCTTCATCCAGATGGCATCTTCTATCTTCATCCTTCCGGCGCAAAGCGGGTCCATCTTTAAGACATTCAACGCGGAGCATCCTCTTCCATCGACAGCTTCTTCGTACTGAATATTTCTTTAAGTGACGTCATCCAAGATGGCGTCCCTTAGATTCTGATTGGCTGATAGAATTCTATCAGCCAATCGGAATTAAGGTAGAAAAAATCCTATTGGCTGATGCAATCGGCAAATAGGATTGAGCTGGCATTCTATTGGCTGTTCCAATCTATTGAATGAAGTTCAATCCTATTGGCTGATCCAATCAGCCAATAGGATTTTTTCTACCTTAATTCAGATTGGCTGATAGAATTCTATCAGCCAATCGGAATCTAAGGGACGCCATCTTGGATGACATCACTTAAAGAGATATTCATTACGAAGAAGCCGTCGTTTGAAGAGGATGCTCTCCGCTGGATGTCTTGAAGATGGAGCCACTTTGCGACGGATGGATGAAGATAGAAGATGCCGTCTGGATGAAGACTTCTGCCCGTCTGGAGGACCACTTCTGCCGGCTTCGTTGAGGACATCTTGCTGCTTGGATATAGACTTCTACCAGTAAGTGAATCTTCGGGGGTTAGTGTTAGGATTTTTTTAAGGGTGTATTGGGTGGGTTTATTTTTTAGGTTAAGGCTTTAGGCCTGCAAAAGAATGAAATGCCCTTTTAAGGGCAGTGCCCATCCAAATGCCATTTTCAGGGCAATGGAGAGCTTAGGTTTTTTTAGTTAGTATTTTATTTGGGGGGTTGGTTGTGTGGGTGGTGGGTTTTACTGTTGGGGGGGTTGTTTGTATTTTTTTTTACAGGTAAAAGAGCTGATTACTTTGGGGCAATGCCCCGCAAAAGGCCCTTTTAAGAGCTATTCATAGTTTAGTTTCGGCTAGGGTTTTTTTTATTTTGAGGGGGCTTTTTTATTTTGATAGGGCTATTAGATTAGGTGTAATTAGTTCAAAGATCTGTAATTTGTTTTTTATTTTCTGTAATTTAGTGGGGTTTTTTTGTGATTTAGCTAATTTAATTTATTTAATTGTATTTAATTTAGTTAATTTATTTCATTGTAGTGTAGTATTAGGTGTTAGTGTAACTTAGGTTAGGTTTTATTTTACAGATCAATTTCTATTTATTTTAGCTAGGTAGTTATTAAATAGTTAATAACTATTTAATAACCATTCTACCTAGTTAAAATAAATACAAACTTGCCTGTAAAATAAAAATAAACCCTAAGCTAACTACAATGTAACTATTAGTTATATAGTAGCTAGCTTAGGGTTTATTTTATAGGTACAGTAAGTATTTAGTTTTATATAGGAATAATTTAGTTAACTATAGTAATTTTCTTTAGATTTATTTAAATTATATTTAAGTTAGGGGGTGTTATGGTTAGGGTTAGACTTAGATTTAGGGGTTAATACATTTAATATAGTGGCAGCAACGTTGGGGATGGCAGATATAGGCATCTATTTATCAAAGCATCAACTTACCTGCATTCGACGGCACCAATACGCTCACATAAGATCGCCTAACATCACTGCCGCGGACCTGAATATGTTCTCCAAAATTATCAAAAAAGCTGTCAAAAAGATGAGCAGCGGACTGTTGTTAACTAACAGTCATCGATCTCGCTGCTCTTCGGCTTTTTTACAGCTTTCTTGGTACCCTGTCACTAAACACCCACACTATACTATACTGTTTACCCCTATACTGCCGCTCCCAGAGCCCACCGCAACTGTAATAAGTGTATTAACCCCTAATTCGTCGCTCACGGAGCCCACCGCAACTAAATACAATTATTAACCCCTAAACCGCCACTCCCAGACCCGCCACAACTAAATACAATTATTAACCCCTAAACCGCCGCTCCCGGAGCCCACCGCCACCTATCTTATACTTATTAACCCCTAATCTGCTGCCCCCTACACCGCCGCCACCTACATTATATTTATTAACCCCTAATCTGCCACCCATACACCGCCGCCACCTACCTACAATTATTAACCCCTAATATGCCGCCCTCTACACCGCCGCCACCTACCTACAATTATTAACCCCTAATCTGCCACCCCCAACGTCACCGCCACTATATTAAATTTATTAACCACTAAACCTAAGTCTAAACCTAACCCTAACACCCCCTAACTTAAATATAATTTAAATAAATCTAAATAAATATTCCTATCATAAAATAAATTATTCCTATTTAAAACTAAATTCTTACCTGTAAAATAAACCCTAAGATAGCTACAATATAACTAATAGTTACATTGTAGCTATCTTAGGGGTTATATTTATTTTACAGCCAAGTTTGTCTTTATTTTAACTAGGTACAATAATTATTAAATAGTTATTAACTATTTAATAACTTCCTAGTTAAAATAAAGACAAATTTACCTGTAAAATAAAACCTAACCTAAGTTACAATTACACCTAACACTACACTATAATTAAATAAATTAACTAAACTAAATACAATTAAATACAATTAAAAAAAAAATATCTAAAGTACAAACCCCCCCCACTAAATTACAGAAAATAATAAAATAATTACAAGATTTTTAAACTAATTACACCTAAGCTAATCCCCCTAACAAAATAAAAAAGCCCCCCAAAATAAAAAATACATTAAATTACAAATAGCCATTAAAAGGGCCTTTTGCGGGCCATTGCCCCAAAGTAATCAGCTCTTTTACCTGTAAAAAAAGAAATACAACCCCCCCAACATTAAAACCCACCACCCACACAACCAAAACTACTCTAAAACCCACCCAATCCCCCCTTAAAAAAATAAAATAAAACTAACCCCTTGAAGATCACCCTACCTTGAGAAGTCTTCACTCAACTGGGCCGAAGTCCTCAACAAATCCGGCAGAAGTAGTCCCCCAGAAGGGCAGAAGTGGTCCTCCAGACAGGCAGAAGTCTTCATCCAGGCGGCATCTTCTATCTTCATCCATCCGGCGCGGAGATGGCGTACCTTCAATTCCAATTGACTGATAGAATTCTATCAGCCAAACGGAATTAAGGTAGGAAAAATCCTATTGGCTGATGCAATCAGCCAATAGCATTGAGCTTGCATTCTATTGGCTGATTGGAAAAGCCAATAGAATGCGAGCTCAATCCTATTGGCTGATTGGATCAGCCAATAGGATTGAACTTCAATCCTATTGGCTGATTGCATCAGCCAATAGGATTTTTCCTACCTTAATTCAATCGGAATTGAAGGGACGCCATCTTGGATGATGTCACTTAAAAGAACCTTAATTCTACAGTCGCCATCGAATGAAGAGGATGCTCCGTGTCGGATGTCTTGAAGATGGACTCGCTCCGTGCCGGATGGATGAAGATAGAAGATGCCGCCTGGATGAAGACTTCTGCCCGTCTGGAGGACCACTTCTGCTGGATTCGTTGAGGTGGGTTTTAATGTTGGGGGGTTGTATTTCTTTTTTTACAGGTAAAAGAGCTGATTACTTTGGGGCAATGCCCCGCAAAAGGCCCTTTCAAGGGCTATTTGTAATTTAGTGTAGGGTAGGGCTTTTTTTGTTTTGGGGGGCTTTTTTATTTTGTTAGGGGTATTAGATTAGGTCTAATTAGTTTAAAAATCTTGTAATTATTTTTTTTTTCTGTAATTTAGTGTTTGTTTGTTTTTTGTACTTTAGATATTTTTTATTAATTGTATTTAATTGTATTTAGTTTAGTTAATTTATTTAATTATAGTGTAGTGTTAGGTGTAATTGTAACTTAGGTTAGGTTTTATTTTACAGGTAAATGTGTCTTTATTTTAACTAGGAAGTTATTAAATAGTTAATAACTATTCTACCTAGTTATAATAAATACAAAGTTGCCTGTAAAATAAATTTAAACCCTAACACCTAGATTTAGAGTTTTGCGGCCAAAGCGGTGCGTTAGCTACGCGTGCTTATTTTCCCCCGCACCTTTTAAATACCACTGGTATTTAGAGTTCACAGAATGGCTGGGTTTTCAGTGTGTTAGGCTCCAAAAAAGGAGCGTAGAGCATAATTTAACACCACTGCAACTCTCGATACCGGCGGTGCTTACGGACGCGGCCAGCTTCAAAAACGTGCTTGTGCACGATTCCCCCATAGAAAACAATGGGGCTGTTTGAGCTGAAAAAAAACCTAACACCTGCAAAAAAACTGCGTTCAGCTCCTAACGCAGCCCCATTGTTTTCTATGGGGAAACACTTCCTACGTCTGCACCTAACACCCTAACATGTACCCCGAGTCTACACACCCCTAACCTTACACTTATTAACCTCTAATCTGCTGCCCCCGCTATCGCTGACACCTGCCAATAGAATGCGAGCTCAATCTGATTGGCTGATTGGATCAGCCAATCAGATTGAACTTGATTCTGATTGGCTGATTCCATCAGCCAATCAGAATATTCCTACCTTAATTCCGATTGGCTGATAGAATCCTATCAGCCAATCGGAATTCGAGGGACGCCATCTTGGATGACGTCATTTAAAGGAACCGTCATTCGGTGAGTAGGCGTCGGTTGAAGAGGTTGGATCCGCGTCGGTTGGAAAGAAGATGGCTCCGCTCCGCTCCAGAAGAAAGAAGATTGAAGATGCGGCTTGATAGAAGACTTCATCCCGATGATGGACTTCCGACTTCAGCCCGATAATGGAGTTCTTCAGCCGCCGCTTGGATCCAGACTTCAGCCCGAGGATGGACGTCACTCTTCAGCCCCCCGCTTGGGCTTGGATCAACACTTCCGAGGCTTGGATCAAGACTTCCGAGGACGGATCGGTGAACCTGGTATGGTGAAGATAAGGTAGGAAGATCTTCATGGGCTTAGTGTTAGGTTTATTTAGGGGGGTTTGGGTTAGATTAGGGGTATGTGGGTGGTGAGTTGTAATGTTGGGGGGGGGTATTGTATGTGTTTTTTTTACAGGCAAAAGAGCTGAATTCTTTGGGGCATGCCCTGCAAAGGGCCCTGTTCAGGGCTGGTAAGGTAAAAGAGCTTTGAACTTTTTTAATTTAGAATAGGGTAGGGCATTTTTTTCATTTTGGGGGGCTTTGTTATTTTATTAGGGGGCTTAGAGTAGGTGTAATTAGTTTAAAATTGTTGTAATATTTTTCTAATGTTTGTAAATATTTTATTTTTTGTAACTTAGTTCTTTTTTATTTTTTGTACTTTAGTTAGTTTATTTCATTGTATTTATTTGTAGATATTGTATTTAATTAATTTATTGATAGTGTAGTGTTAGGTTTAATTGTAGATAATTGTAGGTATTTTATTTAATTAATTTATTGATCGTGTAGTGTTAGGTTTAATTGTAACTTAGGTTAGGATTTATTTTACAGGTAATTTTGTAATTATTTTAACTATTTTAGCTATTAAATAGTTCTTAACTATTTAATAGCTATTGTACCTGGTTAAAATAAATACAAAGTTACCTGTAAAATAAATATGAATCCTAAAATAGCTATAATATAATTATAATTTATATTGTAGCTATATTAGGGTTTATTTTACAGGTAAGTATTTAGCTTTAAATAGGAATAATTTATTTAATAAGAGTTAATTTATTTCATTAGATTTAAATTATATTTAACTTAGGGGGGTGTAAGTGTTAGGGTTAGACTTAGCTTTAGGGGTTAATCCATTTATTACAGTAGCGGCGAGTTAATAATTGAAGTTAGGTGTCGGCGATGTTAGTGAGGGCAGATTAGGGGTTAATACTATTTATTATAGGGTTATTGAGGCGGGAGTGAGGCGGATTAGGGGTTAATAACTTTATTATAGTAGCGGTGCGGTCCGCTCGGCAGATTAGGGGTTAATAAGTGTAGGCAGGTGGAGGCGACGTTGAGGGGGGCAGATTAGGGGTTAATAAATATAATATAGGGGTCGGCGGTGTTAGAGGCAGCAGATTAGGGGTACATAAGGATAACGTAGGTGGCAGCGCTTTGCGGTCGGCAGATTAGGGGTTAATTATTGTAGGTAGCTGGCGGCGACGTTGTGGGGGGCAGATTAGGGGTTAATATAATATAGGGGTCGGCGGTGTTAGGGGCAGCAGATTAGGGGTACATAGGGATAATGTAAGTAGCGGCGGTTTACGGAGCGGCAGATTAGGGGTTAAAAAAATATGGGTTAATTATTTAGGTAGCTGGCGGCGACGTTGTGGGGGCAGATTAGGGGTTAATTAATATAATATAGGGGTCGGCGGTGTCAGGGGCAGCAGATTAGGGGTACATAAGTATAACGTAGGTGGCAGTCGGCAGATTAGGGGTTAAAAAAATTTAATCGAGTGGCGGCGATGTGGGGGGACCTCGGTTTAGGGGTACATAGGTAGTTTATGGGTGTTAGTGTACTTTAGAGCACAGTACTTAAGAGCTTTATAAACCGGCGTTAGCCCAGAAAGCTCTTAACTACTGACTTTTTTCTGCGGCTGGAGTTTGTCGTTAGATTTCTAACGCTCACTTCAGCCACGACTCTAAATACTGGCGTTAGAAAGATCCCATTGAAAAGATAGGATATGCAAATGACGTAAGGGGATCTGCGGTATGGAAAAGTTGTGGCTGGAAAGTCAGCGTTAGACCCTTTAATGACTGACTCTAAATACCGGCGGTAGCCCAAAACCAGCGTTAGGAGCCTCTAACGCTGGTTTTGACGGCTACCGCCCAACTCTAAATCTAGGCCTAAGATAGCTACAAGATAACTATTAGTTATATTGTAGCTATCTTAGGCCTAGATTTAGAGTTTGGCGGTAGCAGTCAAAACCAGCGTTAGAGGCTCCTAACGCTGGTTTTAGGCTACCGCCGGTATTTGGAGTCAGTCAGGAAAGGGTCTAACGCTCACTTTGCAGCCGCGACTTTTCCATACCGCAAATCCCCTCACGTCAATTGCGTATCCTATCTTTTCAATGGGATCTTTCTAACGCTGGTATTTACAGTTGTGTCTGAAGTGAGCGTTAGAATTCTAACGACAAAACTCCAGCCGCAGAAAAAAGTCAGTAGTTAAGAGCTTTCTGGGCTAACGCTGGTTCATAAAGCTCTTAACTACTGTGCTCTAAAGTACACTAACACCCATAAACTACCTATGTATCCCTAAACCGAGGCCCCCCCACATCGCCGCCACTATATAAAAAATTTTTAACCCCTAATCTTCCGCTCCGTACACTGCCGCCAACTACGTCATCCCTATGTACCCCTAATCTGCTGCCCCTAACACCGCCGACCCCTATATTATATTTATTAACCCCTAATCTGCCCCCCACAACGTCGCCTCCACCTGCCTACACTTATTAACCCCTAATCTGCCATCCGCATGCCGCCGCCAGATACATTATAGCTATGTACCCCTAATCTGCTGCCCCTAACACAGCCGACCCCTATTTTATATTTATTAACCCCTAATCTGCCCCCCACAACGTCGCCTCCACCTGCCTACACTTATTAACCCCTAATCTGCCGAGCGGACCGCACCGCTATTATAATAAAGTTATTAACCCCTAATCCGCCTCACCCCCGCCTCAATAACACTATAATAAATAGTATTAACCCCTAATCTGCCCTCCCTAACATCGCCGACACCTAACTTCAAGTATTAACCCCTAATCTGACGATCGGAGCTCACCGCTACTCTAATAAATTTTTAACCCCTAAAGCTAATTTTAACCCTAACCCTAACACCCCCCTAAGTTAAATATAATTTTATTCTAACTAAATAAATTAACTCTTATTAAATAAATTATTCCTATTTAAAGCTAAATACTTACCTGTAAAATAAACCCTAATATAGCTACAATATAAATTATAATTATATTATAGCTATTTTAGGATTAATATTTATTTTACAGGCAACTTTGTATTTATTTTAACCAGGTACAATAGCTATTAAATAGTTAAGAACTATTTAATAGCTAAAATAGTTAAAATAATTACAAAATTACCTGTAAAATAAATCCTAACCTATGTTATAATTAAACCTAACACTACACTATCAATAAATTAATTAAATACAATACCTACAATTATCTACAATTAAACCTAACACTACACTATCAATAAATTATTTAAATAAAATATCTACAAATAAATACAATGAAATAAACTAACTAAAGTACGAAAAATAAAAAAGAACTAAGTTACAAAAAATAAAAAAATATTTACAAACATTAGAAAATATTACAACAATTTTAAACTAATTACACCTACTCTAAGCCCCCTAATAAAATAGCAAAGCCCCCCAAAATAAAAAATGCCCTACCCTATTCTAAATTAAAAAAGTTCAAAGCTCTTTTACCTTACCAGCCCTGAACAGGGCCCTTTGCGGGGCATGCCAAAAAGAATTCAGCTCTTTTGCCTATAAAAAAACACATACAATACCCCCCCCAACATTACAACCCACCACCCACATACCCCTAATCTAACCCAAACCCCCCTTAAATAAACCTAACACTAAGCCCCTGAAGATCTCCCTACCTTGTCTTCACCTCACCGGGTCCCGATCTGTCCAGAAGAGCCTCCGATGTCTTGATCCAAGCCCAAGCGGGGGGGCTGAAGAGTGACGTCCATCCTCGGGCTGAAGTCTGGATCCAAGCGGCGGCTGAAGAAATCCATCATCGGCTGAAGTCGGAAGTCCATCATCGGGATGAAGTCTTCTATCAAGCCGCATCTTCAATCTTCTTTCTTCTGGAGCGAAGCGGAGCCATCTTCTTTCCAACCGACGCGGATCCAACCTCTTAAACCGACGCCTACTCGCCGAATGACGGTTCCTTTAAATGACGTCATCCAAGATGGCATCCCTCGAATTCCGATTGGCTGATAGGATTCTATCAGCCAATCGGAATTAAGGTAGGAATATTCTGACCCTTTGACCCTTTGAGAATGCCGTTAGGGCGAAACATGTTAGGGACGTTAGGGAATTGGTGAGGAGTCCTGGAGCTCCTGTATTTTTAGATTAGCCTTAGAATGCTGTATTACTAAACCTGTTCTAACTTATTAACTCACTAGTTAAAGTAGGCATATCGTCACTGCTATATTCCAACAACATTGGACCATATATGCTTAACAATCAATAGATAGGCTCATTGGGCAAGCCATACAGTAGTATTATATTCAGGAGTGGGCTCACTTGGAGCAATCATTTGACACAGACTGTCGATTGTAGACTTTATTTCACAAACTAGTAGTTTAAATATAAACTACTGGCAGAGAACCGAACCATTACCGGGTAAGAGTGCATTTACTGCACCGGCTAAAAACTGAGCAGTGAGATTTACATTAGCTCCAATTGAACTGCGGCAGCCTGCAATCTGTATGTGTGCTGAAATTTGACAGCGTATGTGATCCAATCAGCTGCACTTAAACCCTTAATCCAACTAACGAATATCTCTCTTATACATCTGAAAACAAATGTTACGCTACAGATATAAGTTTATAACTAGCCTGTGGTGCAACTAATATTTTATACTATACAAAAATCCATTAGTTACAGCTGAACTGTTATAGCTTGCAATCTGTATGTGTGCTGAATTTCTACTTATTTTAGTGGGCACTAGTGATGTCCCGAACTGTTCGCCCGCGAACGGTTCACAGCGAACATAGCTTGTTCGCGTTCGCGTTTGTGGGCGAACACATGGCGATGTTCGATCCGCCCCTATGTGTCATCATTGTGGAAACTTTGACCCTTTATGTCACAGCCGCCTGACACATTAGAGCCAATCAACATCAGACACTCCCTCACAGACACTCCCAGCTACTCGGAATCCACCATTTTAGACTCATAACGACATTGCTTTCTTAATGAGAGGACGTGTTGTGTTTTTGCTCCTGACATTAATAGTAAAAACATAGCTAGGCTAGTGTATTTACAGTCCAGAAGGACTCCACTCATCTCTGCTGCAAGCACAGCACCCCAAAAAGCCCTTTTTAGGGCTATATTTCGTGCCGTTTTTTTTTTTTTTTTTGTCGTTTTTTTTTATTAGCATTTGCCTGGCTTTCAGCTGTGTGTTTAAGGCTCACAGCATATGTTGTGACTACTGCCACCACTGATATCTCCCTAACAACATTAGTTTAAATTTAACTAACCCAAAAATATAATTATTTTTCTAGTGTAATTTTTTTTCATTTTCTATCAGGCCAGTGTCACACAGCATATACTCTGGTTCATTGCTCTGTGCCAGCCAGCAGCCAGCAGTGTTAATATCCGTTTATAACATTATTTTTAATTTAAAAAAAACCCACAAAAAAATATTTTTCTAGTGTAATCTAATTACATTTACTATCATGCCTGTGTCTGTCAGGCTCACTCAGCATTAATATACCTCTTTTTTTTCAGTCTTTTGGTTAATTGGTCTGTGCCAGGCAGCCACCCAGCACTCATATCTATTTTTCTTTCACCTTAATTTTAATATATATAAAAAAAAAGTTTAAATTTGTTTGCTAGTGTAATCTAATATAATTTTCTATCCAGCCTGTGTGTTTTGCTGACATAGAGAGCCTACTGTGTTTACTTGCTCTCCTCTCTAGTCTATGAGCCACGACTCATATGTGTTTAACCTTTTTTTAATTCCCCCCCCCAAAAAAATAATTTCAATCATTTTTCTAGTGTAATCTAATAGTATTTTCTATCAGGAGTGTGTGTATCCGACATGCAGAGCCTACTGTTTTTAATAGCTGCCCTTCCAAGGCTATCAGCCACGACTCATATGTATGTGCTTAACCTTTTTCTTAAAATTTCGCAAAAAAAGTTTTTAAATCATTATGCTAGTGTAATCTAATTGTATTTTCTATCAGGCCTGTGTCTAACTGTCTATCTGACTTACACAGCATACTGTTGTTATAATTGCTGCCCTACGTAGCAGCCAGCCAGTGCGACCACTCATAGAGTCATATGTGCATTGCACTTCTTAATATAATTTTAATATTAAAATCTAAAATTTTAAAATATTTTGCTAGTGTAATGTAACTTAATTTTCTATCAGTCCTGTGTTTTTGTCACTTACACAGCATACTGTGTTAAATTACTGCCCTACCTACCATCCACGACTCATATCTGCCAGCCTGTCTGCCAGGCCCAAGTAGCCAATTAGTGGCACCAATCACAATTCTTGTAACAGTAATAAAAAAAAAAAAAAAACATTATTTTTTGGACTGCAAATATTCAGTCTCCTAGGGCCATTGAATTTCATTTACCTCCTGCCTGCCACTGCCAGCCTTTTGTGCCAGGCCGTCTAGCCAACTATTTACACCAATCATAATTGTTGTCACAGTCAGACAGTATAGTTATTAATTTAAATAAAAAAAATTTTTAGTGTTAATCTTAACCCTCAGTTTGCTCGTGCCTTTGAATTGCACTTTTCTACAGCCTTCCAGGCCTACTTAAAAAATATTTACACCAATCATATTTGTTGTGACAGTATTCTAATAATTAAAAATTAAAATTTTTGGTAATAGTTGCTGTGATTTGAATCGTCAGTTTGCTGGTGCCATTGAATAGCACTTTCCTCCTGCCTTGCAGCCTGCTGTGAGCCAGGCCTACCTAGCCAATTGTTGTCAGCAATCATATTTCTGTTAACAGTATTGCAAAAATTGTCAATCATCACTGTTTAGACTGTCAGTAATCAGTCTCCTAGTTTCCTTGAATTGCATCTCCCTCCTGCCTGCCATCCTTTTGTGCCAGGCCGTCTTGCCAACTATTTACACCAATCCAAATTTTTTGTCACAGTATAGTTACTAATTAAAATTAAAAAAATCTTTATTGTTGATGATCTTAATACTCTGTTTGCTCGTGCTTTTGAATTTCACTTTTCTACAGCCTTCCAAGCCTGTGTGCCAGGCCTACTTAAAAAATATTTACACCAATCATATTTGTTGGGACAGTATTCTAATAATTAAAAATTAAAATTTTTGGTAATAGTTGCTGTGATTTGAATCATCAGTTTGCTGGTGCCATTAAATAGCACTTTCCTCCTGCCTTGCAGCCTGCTGTGAGCCAGGCCCCCACCTAGCCAATTGTTGTCAGCAATCATATTTCTGTTAACAGTATTTCAAAAATTGTCAATCATCACTGTTTAGACTGTCAGTAATCAGTCTCCTAGTGTCCTTGAATTGCATATCCCTCCTGCCTGCCATCCTTTTGTGCCAGGCCGTCTTGCCAACTATTTACACCAATCCAAATTTTTTGTCACAGTATAGTTACTAATTAAAATTAAAAAAATCTTTATTGTTGATGATCTTAATACTCTGTTTGCTCGTGCTTTTGAATTTCACTTTTCTACAGCCTTCCAAGCCTGTGTGCCAGGCCTACTTAAAAATATTTACACCAATCATATTTGTTGGGACAGTATTCTAATAATTAAAAATTAAAATTTTTGGTAATAGTTGCTGTGATTTGAATCATCAGTTTGCTGGTGCCATTAAATAGCACTTTCCTCCTGCCTTGCAGCCTGCTGTGAGCCAGGCCCCCACCTAGCCAATTGTTGTCAGCAATCATATTTCTGTTAACAGTATTTCAAAAATTGTCAATCATCACTGTTTAGACTGTCAGTAATCAGTCTCCTAGTGTCCTTGAATTGCATATCCCTCCTGCCTGCCATCCTTTTGTGCCAGGCCGTCTTGCCAACTATTTACACCAATCCAAATTTTTTGTCACAGTATAGTTACTAATTACAATTAAAAAATCTTTATTGTTGATGATCTGATCCCTCAGTTTGCTCGTGCCTTTGAATTGCACTTTTCTACAGCCTTCCAAGCCTGTGTGCCAGGCCTACTTAAAAAATATTTACACCAATCATATTTGTTGTGACAGTATTCTAATAATTAAATATTAAAATTTTTGGTAATAGTTGCTGTGATTTGAATCGTCAGTTTGCTGGTGCCATTGAATAGCACTTTCCTCCTGCCTTGCAGACTGCTGTGAGCCAGGCCCATCTAGCCAATTGTTGTCAGTAATCATATTTCTGTTAACAGTATTGCAAAAATTGTCAATCATCACTGTTTAGACTGTCAGTAATCAGTCTCCTAGTTTCCTTGAATTGCATCTCCCTCCTGCCTGCCATCCTTTTGTGCCAGGCCGTCTTGCCAACTATTTACACCAATCCAAATTTTTTGTCACAGTATAGTTACTAATTACAATTAAAAAAATCTTTATTGTTGATGGTGTTAATCCTCAGTTTGCTCGTGCCTTTGAATTTCACTTTTCTACAGCCTTCCAAGCCTGTGTGCCAGGCCTACTTAAAAAATATTTACACCAATCATATTTGTTGTGACAGTATTCTAATAATTAAATATTAAAATTTTTGGTAATAGTTGCTGTGATTTGAATCGTCAGTTTGCTGGTGCCATTGAATAGCACTTTCCTCCTGCCTTGCAGCCTGCTGTGAGCCAGGCCCACCTAGCCAATTGTTGTCAGCAATAATATTTCTGTTAACAGTATTGCAAAAATTGTCAATCATCACTGTTTAGACTGTCAGTAATCAGTCTCCTAATGTCCTTGAATTGCATCTCCCTCCTGCCTGCCATCCTTTTGTGCCAGGCCATTTTGCCAACTATTTACACCAATCCAAATATTTTGTCACAGTATAGTTACTAATTACAAAAAAAAAAATCTTTATTGTTGATGATCTTAACCGTCAGTTTGCTCGTGCCTTTGAATTGCACTTTCTACAGCCTTCCAAGCCTGTGTGCCAGGCCTACTTAAAAAATATTTACACCAATCATATTTGTTGTGACAGTATTCTAATAATTAAATATTAAAATTTTTGGTAATAGTTGCTGTGATTTGAATCGTCAGTTTGCTGGTGCCATTGAATAACACTTTCCTCCTGCCTTGCAGCCTGCTGTGAGCCAGGCCCACCTAGCCAATAGTTGTCAGCAATCATATTTCTGTTAACAGTATTGCAAAAATTGTCAATCATCACTGTTTAGACTGTCAGTAATCAGTCTCCTAGTGTCCTTGAATTGCATCTCCCTCCTGCCTGCCTTCCTTTTGTGCCAGGCCGTCTTGCCAACTATTTACACCAATCCTAATTTTTTGTCACAGTATAGTTACTAATTACAATTAAAAAAATCTTTATTGTTGATGATCTTAATCCTTAGTTTGCTCGTGCCCTAGAATAGCACTTTTCTACAGCCTTCCAAGCCTGTGTGCCAGGCCTACTTAAAAAATATTTACACCAATCATATTTGTTGTGACAGTATTTTAATAATTAAAAATTAAAATTTTTGGTAATAGTTGCTGTGATTTGAAACCTCAGTTTGCTGGTGCCATTGAATAGCACTTTCCTCCTGCCTTGCAGCCTGCTGTGAGCCAGGCCCACCTAGCCAATTGTTGTCAGCAATCATATTTCTTTTAACAGTATTGCAAAAATTGTCAATCATCACTGTTTTGACTGTCAGTAATCAGTCTCCTAGTGTCCTTGAATTGCATCTCCCTCCTGCCTGCCATCCTTTTGTGCCAGACCGTCTTGTCAACTATTTACACCAATCCTAATTGTTGTCACAGTATAGTTACTAATTAAAATAAAAAAAATCTTGATGGTTGATCTTAATCCTCATTTTGCTTGTGCCATTGAATTGCACTTTTCTACTGCCTGCCAGCCTGTGTGCCAGGCCCAACTATCCAATTAGTGCTAGCAATCATATTTCTTTTAACAGTATTGCAAAATTTGTCAATCAACACTGTTTTGACTGTCAATCTGCAGTCTACTAGTGCCCTTGAATTGCATTTTCCTCCTGCCTGCCTGCCTGTGTGCCAGTCCCAACTAGCCAATTAGTGCCACCACTCATATTTATTGTAACAGGATTGGAATTTTTGTTAATCATAACTGTTTTGACTGTGATTCTTCAGTCTCCTAGTGCCATTGAATTGCAGTTTCCTTTCTCCTAGCGTGTGTGCCAGACAGGCTCATTTGCCAAATAGTGCCAAACAATCATATTTGTTGCCACAGTACTAGTAATATTTCAAAAAATTAACAATTTGTGATTTTTAAAACATCTGTCTTTTTTGTTGTTGTCAGTCTCACAGTGTATACTGTGCCCACTTTCACAGTGCCACCACTCAATTGGTGTAATAGTATTGTTAGTGTCCATTTAAAAAAAAATGACAGGCAGAGGCAGGCCACCCCGCAGGTTCCGTGGTCGTGGTCGTGGTGCTGTGATTCCTTTAGACCCTACAAATATGCACATTGTTCAGACGCCGGGTTCCAGGGGGGATGCAAAAACTTCTGAGGAGGACCTAGTTGAATGGCTAACACAGGAAACCCAATCTTCTTCAGCTTCCGCTGCTAGTCCTCCTAACCTTGACGCACCATCTAAGTCCAGCTGTGCTTTGGGCAGGTCTCAAGTGACCAGTGACACTCCGCCGCCTGTCGCTACCACCAACACTAGCACCACAGCCGCTTCACTTGATCTGTCACAGGAGTTATTGACACATCATTTTGAAAAAATGAGTGATGCGCAACCATCATTGACAGAGGATGTAGATAATAGTGATCAGTCTCAGTCAGGCAGCATTACCGACATGGAGGTACAGTGTGATGATGATGGTGATGTTGTACCCGCTGCTGCTTTCTTTCTTGATGTTTCAGATACAAGTGAAGCGGTTGATGATGATGTGTCGGTGGGTGTCACGTGGGTGCCTGCTAGAAGAGAAGAAGAAGAGGGGGAAAGTTCAGATGGGGAGACAGAGAGGAGGAGGAGACGATTTGGAAGCACGGGGAGGTCGTCTCAAGGAGCTAGTGGCACAGCCAGACAGCCCGCCGTCGCCCATCAACGCATGCTGTTGCCACCACCAGAATGCCATCATCGCAGAGCTCAGCAGTGTGGCATTTTTTGTGTGTGTCTTCCTCTGACAACAGCGATGCCATTTGCAACCTGTGCCAAAAGAAACTGAGTCGTGGGAACTCCAACAGCCACCTAGGTACAACTGCTTTGCGAAGGCACATGGTCTCCCATCACAAAGGCCGATGGGAAGAACACATGAGTAGAAGCAGCACACAAAGTGAAAGCCGCCCTCCTCCTCCTGCTCTAGCATCTTCAGCTACGTCAACCAGTGCTGTCCTCCTTGCCCCCTCTCAACCATCCTCCACTCAGTCTCTCTTACGTAGCAGTTCCTGGTCATCTGCCCACAGTCAGGTGTCTGTCAAGGACATGTTTGAGCGTAAGAAGCCAATTTCTCAAAGTCACCCCCTTGCCCGGCATCTGACAGTTGGCTTGTCTGGACTCTTAGCCCGCCAGCTTTTACCATACAAGCTGGTGGAGTCTGATGCTTTCAAAAAATTTGTATCTATTGGGACACCGCAGTGGAAGGTACCTGGCAGAAATTTCTTTTCACAAAAGGCAATCCCAAACCTGTACTCTGTTGTGAGAAAGGAAGTTATGGCATGTCTGGCACACAGCGTTGGGGCAAGGGTCCATATGACCACGGATAACTGGTCTGCAAAGCATGGTCAGGGCAGGTATATCACCTACACTGCGCATTGGGTAAACCTGCTGACTTCTGACAAGCATGGAATGCGTGGCTCTGCAGAAGAGTTGGTGACACCGCCACGACTTGCAGGCAGGCCTGCTGCTACCTCCTCTACTCCTCCTACTCCATCCTCTTCCATAACCTCTTCCTCGGCTGAGTCCTCTTCAACTTCTGCATCTTGCTCCACATCTATGGCACCGCCCCAGCTCCCCAGGTACTATGCTACATCCCGGGTACGGCAGTGTCACGCCGTCTTGGGGTTGACTTGCCTGAAAGCGGAGAGTCACACCGCACCAGCACTCCTGAACGCCTGGATCAGTGGCTGACTCCGCACCAACTGGAGATTGGCAAGGTTGTTTCTGACAATGGAAGTAATTTGGTGGCAGCTTTGAAATTGGGCAAGTTGACACATGTGCCGTGCATGGCACATGTGTGTAATCTGATTGTACAACGATTTGTCCATAAGTACCCAGGCTTACAGGACGTCCTGAAGCAGGCCAGGAAGGTGTGTGGCCATTTCAGGCGTTCCTACACGGCCATGGCGCACTTGTCTGATAGCCAGCGTCGAAACAACCTGCCAGTGAGGCGCTTGATTTGCGACAGCCCGACACGGTGGAATTCAACACTCCTAATGTTTGACCGCCTGCTCCAACAAGAAAAAGCTGTTAATGAGTATTTGTATGACCGGGGTGCTAGGACAGCCTCTGGGGAGCTGGTGATATTTTTACCAAATTACTGGACACTCATGCGCAATGCCTGTAGGTTCATGCATCCTTTTGGGGAGGTGACAAACCTTGTCAGTCGCACCGAAGGCACCATCAGCGACATCATACCATTTGTTTTCTTCCTGGAGCGTGCCCTGTGAAGAGTGCTGGATCAGGCAGTAGATGAGCGTGAAGAGGAAGAGGAAGAGTTGTGGTGTCCATCACCCCCACAAACAGCCGAATCAGCATCGCTTGCTGGACCTGCGGCAACGCAGGAAGAGGATTGTGAGGAAGAGGAGTCAGAGGAGGAATGTGGCTTTGAGGAGGAGGAGGAGGAGGAGGAAGAAGACCGAGCACAACAGGCATCCCAGGGTGCTCGTTGTTGTCACCTCTCTGGTACCCATGGTGTTGTACGTGGCTGGGGGGAAGAAGATACCATCAGTGAGATCAGTGAGGAGGAGGAACGCAACATGATTAGCTCAGCATCCAACATTGTTCAAATGGGTTCTTTCATGCTGTCGTGCCTGTTGAGGGACCCTCGTATAAAAAAGCTGAAGGAGAACGACCTGTACAGGGTGTCCACGCTCCTCGACCCCCGGTATAAGCATAAAGTGCCTGAAATGTTACCAAATTCCCGCAAGTCGGAAAGGATGGAGCATTTTCATAATAAATGAAAAACTATGCTTTACACAGCGTATAAGGGTGATGTCACAGCACCACGGGAATGTAACAGGGGAAGAGATGAAATTAATCCTCCTCCTCCCACGACCACGGCGGCAAGGACCGGGCGCTTTCCTGACGTCTTGTTGATGGAGGACATGCTTCCCTTTTTAACTCCCATGCACCATCAGAGCTTTTCGGGATCCAGCCTTAGAGAAAGACTCAACCGACAGGTAGCAGACTACCTAGCTTTAACTGCGGATCTCGACACTCTCAGGAGCGATGGACCCCTTGACTACTGGGTGTGCAGGCTGGACTGGTGTGCAGGCTGGACTTGTGGCCTGAGCTATCCCAATTTGCAATGGAACTTCTGGCCTGCCCCGCTTCAAGTGTCCTGTCCGAAAGGACTTTTAGTGCAGTAGGAGGTTTTGTCACTGAGAAGAGAAGTTGCCTAGGTCAAAAAAGCCTTGACTATCTCACTTTTATAAAAATGAATGAGGGCTGGATCCCGAATGGACTCACATTGGGCGATACATTTGAATAAAAAACTACTGATGATGATATGAGCTGCCTTGGGCTACAACTGGTACACAGGCTGGCCTTTTTTTTTTGGTTATAAAGACGGAGGACTTGCTTGACTTATCCGCCAACAACTAGTGTTCAAGCCACAAGCTTTTAGGGCACTTTATAAATGTTTTACAAACATCGATTTTTCTGGCCGCTGCTACAGCAGTTGCTCCAACAATACCCCAATGTTTCAGTCATTTGTACATTCCTAATTTTTCTGGCCTCTGCTGCATCTCTGTGGGTACAAAACTCATTACAAAAAATAAGGCACATAACACTAGTGATTAAACTGTTATGAATTGTACAACTTTACACACCACTCATATCCGGTGGACCATTCAATTGAACGCAAAATGCAACAAATTCGAAAGAGTAGGACCGACCAAGCATCTTTATCCGTAACTTGGTTGCTCTAAATTATCTCCGTGTTCCATCTATGACATACCTGTACTCTATTGTGCAAAAGGGTGGCATATGTTTTGTTGCATGCTGTTGTGCCTGTTGCGGGTCGTGGCCCATGATATAAAAAGGCTGAAGAACGAAGTGTAGTAATGGTTGCCCAATACAGTTTTTATAAACATGTTCCTGGTTCCTCTCAATTATCTTTGGGTTTCTAAAATGGATGCCATACCTGTACTCGCTTGTGCAAAAGGATGGCATATGTGGTGGTGTTTCCTGCAGTTGTTTCTGTTGAGGGTGCTGGACCCTCTTATAAAAAAGCTGAAGGAGAACGACCTGGAGTGGGAGTCCAAGCATGGTTTTTGGTGCTATTTCACTTTTACAAACAATTATCTGTGGGTTTCACAAATCAATGCTGTACCAGTACTCTATTGTTCCAAAGTATGCCATATGTTCTCTTTCCAGCTGGTATTTTGTTTGAGGGTCCTGGACACTCTTATAAAAAGGCCTAAGGTGAAAGAGGTGTACTGGGTGTCCACTCATTTTTATTTTCTATTTCTCATTTGACCAAAATTATCTCTGGTTTTGTAAAATCAATGCCGTACCTGTACTCTATTGTTCAAAAGGATGCCATACGTCCTCTTTCCTGCTGGTGTTTTTTTGGAGTGTCCAGGACCATCTTATAAAAAGTCATAAGGAGAAAGAGGTGTACTGGTTGGCCACTCATTTTTATTTTTCTATTTAACATTTGACCAAAATGATCTCTGGGTTTGTAAAATCAATGCTGTACCTGTACTCTATTGTTCAAAAGGATGCCATACGTCCTCTTTCCTGCTGGTGTTTTTTTTGAGGGTCCAGGACCCTCTTATAAAAAGGCCTAAGGAGAAAGAGGTGTACTGGCTGTCCATCGAATCATTTTTTTTATTCAAATTTCCATTTTAAAAAAAAAAAATTCTAAGGGTTTCTAAAATCTATGCTTTTCCTGTACTCTATTGTTCAAAAGTATGCCATATGTCCTCTTTCCTGCTGGTTTTTTGTTTGAGGGTCCTGGACCCTCTTATAAAAAGGCCTTATGGATAAAGAATTGTACCTGGTGTCCATCCAATCATTTTTTTTAATTCAAATTCACGGTTGCAACAAATTATCCCCGGGTTTCTAAAATCAATGCCTTTCCTATAATCTTTTTTTCACAAAAGATGCCATATGTCCTCTTTCCTACTGCTGGTTTTGTTGAGTGTCCTGGAGCCTCTGCTAAAAAGGCCGAAGGATAAAGAAGTGTACTGGGTGTCTATTCAATGTTTTTTTAGATTTCCCAGTTGTAACTTATTTTTTCTGTCTTTCAAAAATCAATGCCTTTCCTGTAATCTATTTTTCAAAAGGATGCCATATGTCCTATTTCATGCTGTTCTTTCTGTTGAGGCTCCGGGACACTCTTCTAAAAAGGCCTAAGGATAAATAAGTGTACTTGGTGTGTAATCGAAGTTTTTTGTGATTTCACAGTTGCAACTAATGATCTCTGTGTTTCTAAAATCAATGCCTTTCCTGTAATCTAATTTTCTAAAGGATGCCATATGTCCTCTTTCATGCTGCTTGTTTTGTGGAGGGTCCTGGAGCCTCTGCTAAAAAGGCCTAAGGATAAATAAGTGTACTTGGTGTATAATCAAAGTTTTTTGTGATTTCACGGTTGCAACTAATGATCTCTGTGTTTCTAAAATCAATGCCTTTCCTATAATCATTTTTTTCAAAAGGATGCCATATGTCCTCTTTCCTGCTGCTGGTTTTGTCGAGGGTCCTGGAGTCTCTGCTGCGCATAATAAAGAAAAAAAAAAATAATTTAACTTGACTTAATAACTGAAGCATGACTTCAGGAGTCAGGTGTGGTCGTAGGTAGTGGTTGTTGTTAGCAGATTATTTTTATTGCAAATTGCAATTGCCACAGCGTGCATAAAATGTGCGTCACTAGTCCAAATTTTTTTTTTTTCATTCAGGATTAGTTTGGGGTACGGCGCAATATTGGAAACGCAAAAAACAGGTCTCCGTACCCGTTGATATAAGGGGTGATTACTACTGCTTTTACCAGGCTCCTCTTGGATAGCCCCAGAAAGTGTGACTATGAATCCCAAAAAGAAAATTAAATTAAGGTTGAAAACTAACTCCAAAGTAACTTGTAAGACCTGGAGCTCCTCAAACACACGTCCTACCTTAACAGCTATAGGCTCCCCAACCCACAAATCTTAACTTTTTCATGCCAATTGATATTGCCACAGCTGGAACAACAGTAAATAACATGTGCGTCACCACAGTCTCCGAAGCTGTTGTCGGATGTATACAAAAACACTGATAAAGTATTCCTTTAGGAGCGCAAAGAGATGGCTACCGGAACACCAGGAACTTCACAAGAGTGGCTGTATTGTGTTTCTGGTGATGTTTGAGACATCTGGGTAGTGTACAGGGAGGGCAAAAATCGTCTCCATCTCTGTGCACCAAAGGACATGACGTCCTTGTCATCCATAAGCACATGAAATTGCTGGCATTTTTGTTGCTTCAAGAAGTTCATTTTTTGTGGTGATAGATAGTACTGAATTAAATAAACTTTGGTTTCCTACCATACTCAAGACAATCTTGTATTTCAAAATTCGTACTTGCTGTGGGAAACAGTGGCCTATCCATACCAGGAAGATGATTTAGACAGAAGTAACGAGCTCTGCTTGCAGGTGACACATGTTTATCGTCAATCATCAAAGGGGTTGCGTGCAGAATATGGCTGATGGCCCCTTATTCACATGTTTGTCCAGAGCCACAACATTTGCAAACAGCCAGAAGAAAGGTCGTTTCTCACCAGCCTAAGTTGAGCTTCATTTACCAAATGCTGATATTCAAAAAAATAGACAAACAGTGCCTTAAATAACACATTTGCGATATGGATTCACCAGAGCAAGGTCATTGCAAGTACTAAGTTCCCACGATAACAAAATTAAAATGCCACAACTATGCAATCTTCACCTTCAGATTATTATTGTCACACTCCATTGTACTCCTATGCCCAGCTCCCTGATCTTGTTTTTGTTGAGGGTCCTGGAGCCTCTGCTGAAAAGGCCTATGGATAATAAAGTGTACTGGGTGTCTGTTCAATTTTTTTTTTTATTTCCCGGTTGCAAGTAATTATCTCAGTGTTTCTAAAATCAATGCCTTTCCTGTAATCTATAATTCAAAAAGATTGACATATGTCCTCTTTCATGCTGTTGTTTCAGTTGCGGCTCCGGGACCCTCGTATTAACAAGGCCTGAGGATAAATAAGTGTAACCGGTGTCTAATGAATGTTTTTTTCTATTACACGGGTCATATAAATGATCTGTGGGTTTCTAAAATCAATGCCTTTCCTGTAATCTTTTATTCAAAAGTATGACATATCTCCTCTGTCATGCTGTTGTTTCGGTTGAGGCTCCGGGACCATCGTATTAAAAAGGCCTGAGCATAAATAAGTGTCACGGGTGTGTAATCAAATTTTTTTTCTAATTTCACGGTTGCAAATAATGATCTGTGGGTTTCTAAAATCAATGCCTTTCCTGTAATCTTTTATTCAAAAGGATGACATATCTCCTCTTTCATGCTGTTGTTTCGGTTGAGGCTCCGGGACCCTCGTATTAAAAAGGCCTGAGCATAAATAAGTGTCACGGCTGTGTAATCAATGTTTTTTTCTAATTTCACGGTTGCAAATAATGATCTGTGGGTTTCTAAAATCAATGCCTTTCCTGTAATCTTTTATTCAAAAGGATGACATATCTCCTCTTTCATGCTGTTGTTTCGGTTGAGGCTCCGGGACCCTCGTATTAAAAAGGCCTGAGCATAAATAAGTGTCACGGCTGTGTAATCAATGTTTTTTTCTAATTTCACGGTTGCAAATAATGATCTGTGGGTTTCTAAAATCAATGCCTTTCCTGTAATCTTTTATTCAAAAGGATGACATATCTCCTCTTTCATGCTGTTGTTTCGGTTGAGGCTCCGGGACCCTCGTATTAAAAAGGCCTGAGCATAAATAAGTGTCACAGCTGTGTAATCAATGTTTTTTTCTAATTTCACGGTTGCAAATAATGATCTGTGGGTTTCTAAAATCAATGCCTTTCCTGTTATCTTTTATTCAAAAGTATGACATATCTCCTCTTTCATGCTGTTGTTTCGGTTGAGGCTCCGGGACCCTCGTATTAAAAAGGCCTGAACATAAATAAGTGTCACGGCTGTGTAATCAATGTTTTTTTCTAATTTCACGGTTGCAAATAATGATCTGTGGGTTTCTAAAATCAATGCCTTTCCTGTAATCTTTTATTCAAAAGGATGACATATCTCCTCTTTCATGCTGTTGTTTCGGTTGAGGCTCCGGGACCCTTGTATTAAAAAGGCCTGAGCATAAATAAGTGTCACGGCTGTGTAATCAATGTTTTTTTCTAATTTCACGGTTGCAAATAATGATCTGTGGGTTTCTAAAATCAATGCCTTTCCTGTAATCTTTTATTCAAAAGGATGACATATCTCCTCTTTCATGCTGTTGTTTCGGTTGAGGCTCCGGGACCCTCGTATTAAAAAGGCCTGAGCATAAATAAGTGTCACGGCTGTGTAATCAATGTTTTTTTCTAATTTCACGGTTGCAAATAATGATCTGTGGGTTTCTAAAATCAATGCCTTTCCTGTAATCTTTTATTCAAAAGGATGACATATCTCCTCTTTCATGCTGTTGTTTTGGTTGAGGCTCCGGGACCCTCGTATTAAAAAGGCCTGAGCATAAATAAGTGTCACGGCTGTGTAATCAATGTTTTTTTCTAATTTCACGGTTGCAAATAATGATCTGTGGGTTTCTAAAATCAATGCCTTTCCTGTAATCTTTTATTCAAAAGTATGACATATCTCCTCTTTCATGCTGTTGTTTCGGTTGAGGCTCAGGGACCCTCGTATTAAAAAGGCCTGAGCATAAATAAGTGTCACGGCTGTGTAATCAATGTTTTTTTCTAATTTCACGGTTGCAAATAATGATCTGTGGGTTTCTAAAATCAATGCCTTTCCTGTAATCTTTTATTCAAAAGGATGACATATCTCCTCTTTCATGCTGTTGTTTCGGTTGAGGCTCCGGGACCCTCGTATTAAAAAGGCCTGAGCATAAATAAGTGTCACGGCTGTCTAATCAATGTTTTTGTCTAATTTCACGGTTGCAAATAATGATCTGTGGGTTTCTAAAATCAATGCCTTTCCTGTTATCTTTTATTCAAAAGTATGACATATCTCCTCTTTCATGCTGTTGTTTCGGTTGAGGCTCCGGGACCCTCGTATTAAAAAGGCCTGAGCATAAATAAGTGTCACGGCTGTGTAATCAATGTTTTTTTCTAATTTCACGGTTGCAAATAATGATCTGTGGGTTTCTAAAATCAATGCCTTTCCTGTAATCTTTTATTCAAAAGGATGACATATCTCCTCTTTCATGCTGTTGTTTCGGTTGAGGCTCCGGGACCCTCGTATTAAAAAGGCCTGAGCATAAATAAGCGTCACGGCTGTGTAATCAATGTTTTTTTCTAATTTCACGGTTGCAAATAATGATCTGTGGGTTTCTAAAATCAATGCCTTTCCTGTAATCTTTTATTCAAAAGGATGACATATCTCCTCTTTCATGCTGTTGTTTCGGTTGAGGCTCCGGGACCCTCGTATTAAAAAGGCCTGAGCATAAATAAGCGTCACGGCTGTGTAATCAATTTTTTTTTCTAAATTCACGGTTGCAAATAATGATCTGTGGGTTTCTAAAATCAATGCCTTTCCTGTAATCTTTTATTCAAAAGGATGACATATCTCCTCTTTCATGCTGTTGTTTCGGTTGAGGCTCCGGGACCCTCGTATTAAAAAGGCCTGAGCATAAATAAATGTCACGGCTGTGTAATCAATTTTTTTTTCTAAATTCACGGTTGCAAATAATTATCTGTGGGTTTCTAAAATCAATGCCTTTCCTGTAATCTTTTATTCAAAAGGATGACATATCTCCTCTTTCATGCTGTTGTTTCGGTTGAGGATCCGGGACCCTCGTATTAAAAAGGCCTGAGCATAAATAAGTGTCACGGCTGTCTAATCAATGTTTTTGTCTAATTTCACGGTTGCAAATAATGATCTGTGGGTTTCTAAAATCAATGCCTTTCCTGTTATCTTTTATTCAAAAGTATGACATATCTCCTCTTTCATGCTGTTGTTTCGGTTGAGGCTCCGGGACCCTTGTATTAAAAAGGCCTGAGCATAAATAAGTGTCACGGCTGTGTAATCAATGTTTTTTTCTAATTTCACGGTTGCAAATAATGATCTGTTGGTTTCTAAAATCAATGCCTTTCCTGTAATCTTTTATTCAAAAGGATGACATATCTCCTCTTTCATGCTGTTGTTTCGGTTGAGGCTCCGGGACCCTCGTATTAAAAAGGCCTGAGCATAAATAAGTGTCACGGCTGTGTAATCAATTTTTTTTTCTAATTTCACGGTTGCAAATTATGATCTGTGGGTTTCTAAAATCAATGCCTTTCCTGTAATCTTTTATTCAAAAGGATGACAGTACTACCAAAATACAGCCAATGAAGGGCCTTAGGAAGACTGAGCCAAGGTTGGATTGTAGTATTTGGTTAGGCTAATCATGATGGCCATGTAGACCACCACCACCGAGAGTCCTGGAAGTAACAGGGATGATGAGATGAAAGAGCTAAGAATAGTAGAACTTGAAACAACAGAGTTAGCCATGGGTGTTAGTGCAAAACCGCTTGGCTTTTTTTTGGCTTTGGGTGCGGCTATTCATGCAGGCCATATAGAGCTGACAACATTCGGTGTCGTATCAGCTATTAAACTAATAAGAACAGTACTACCAAAATACAGCCAATGAAGGGCCTTAGGAAGACTGGGCCAAGGTTGGATTGTAGTATTTGGTTAGGCTAATCATGATGGCCATGTAGACCACCACCACCGAGAGTCCTGGAAGTAACAGGGATGATGAGATGAAAGAGCTAAGAATAGTAGAACTTGAAACAACAGAGTTAGCCATGGGTGTTAGTGCAAAACCGCTTGGCTTTTTTTTGGCTTTGGGTGCGGCTATACATGCAGGCCATATAGAGCTGACAACATTTGGTGTCGTATCAGCTATTAAACTAATAAGAACAGTACTTCCAAAATACAGCCATTGAAGGGCCTTAGGAAGACTGGGCCAAGGTTGGATTGTAGTATTTGGTTAGGCTAATCATGATGGCCATGTAGACCACCACCACCGAGAGTCCTGGAAGTAACAGGGATGATGAGATGAAAGAGCTAAGAATAGTAGAACTTGAAACAACAGAGTTAGCCATGGGTGTTAGTGCAAAACCGCTTGGCTTTTTTTTGGATTTGGGTGTGGCTATTCATGCAGGACATATAGAGCTGACAACATTCGGTGTCGTATCAGCTATTAAACTAATAAGAACAGTACTACCAAAATACAGCCATTGAAGGGCCTTAGGAAGACTGGGCCAAGGTTGGATTGTAGTATTTGGTTAGGCTAATCATGATGGCCATGTAGACCACCACCACAGAGAGTCCTGGAAGTAACAGGGATGATGAGATGAAAGAGCTAAGAATAGTAGAACTTGAAACAACAGAGTTAGCCATGGATGTTAGTGCAAAACCGCTTGGCTTTTTTTTGGCTTTGGGTGCGGCTATTCATGCAGGACATATAGAGCTGACAACATTCGGTGTCGTATCAGCTATTAAACTAATAAGAACAGTACTACCAAAATACAGCCAATGAAGGGCCTTAGGAAGACTGAGCCAAGGTTGGATTGTAGTATTTGGTTAGGCTAATCATGATGGCCATGTAGACCACCATGTAGTAATAAGAACAGTACTACCAAAATACAGCCAATGAAGGGCCTTAGGAAGACTGAGCCAAGGTTGGATTGTAGTATTTGGTTAGGCTAATCATGATGGCCATGTAGACCACCACCACCGAGAGTCCTGGAAGTAACAGGGATGATGAGATGAAAGAGCTAAGAATAGTAGAACTTGAAACAACAGAGTTAGCCATGGGTGTTAGTGCAAAACCGCTTGGCTTTTTTTTGGCTTTGGGTGCGGCTATACATGCAGGCCATGTAGAGCTGACAACATTTGGTGTCGTATCAGCTATTAAACTAATAAGAACAGTACTACCAAAATACAGCCAATGAAGGGCCTTAGGAAGACTGGGCCAAGGTTGGATTGTAGTATTTGGTTAGGCTAATCATGATGGCCATGTAGACCACCACCACCGAGAGTCCTGGAAGTAACAGGGATGATGAGATGAAAGAGCTAAGAATAGTAGAACGTGAAACAACAGAGTTAGCCATGGGTGTTAGTGCAAAACCGCTTGGCTATTTTTTGGCTTTGGGTGCGGCTATTCATGCAGGCCATATAGAGCTGACAACATTCGGTGTCGTATCAGCTATTAAACTAATAAGAACAGTACTACCAAAATACAGCCAATGAAGGGCCTTAGGAAGACTGGGCCAAGGTTGGATTGTAGTATTTGGTTAGGCTAATCATGATGGCCATGTAGACCACCACCACCGAGAGTCCTGGAAGTAACAGGGATGATGAGATGAAAGAGCTAAGAATAGTAGAACTTGAAACAACAGAGTTAGCCATGGGTGTTAGTGCAAAACCGCTTGGCTTTTTTTTGGCTTTGGGTGCGGCTATACATGCAGGCCATATAGAGCTGACAACATTTGGTGTCGTATCAGCTATTAAACTAATAAGAACAGTACTACCAAAATACAGCCAATGAAGGGCCTTAGGAAGACTGGGCCAAGGTTGGATTGTAGTATTTGGTTAGGCTAATCATGATGGCCATGTAGACCACCACCACCGAGAGTCCTGGAAGTAACAGGGATGATGAGATGAAAGAGCTAAGAATAGTAGAACTTGAAACAACAGAGTTAGCCATGGGTGTTAGTGCAAAACCGCTTGGCTTTTTTTTGGATTTGGGTGCGGCTATTCATGCAGGACATATAGAGCTGACAACATTCGGTGTCGTATCAGCTATTAAACTAATAAGAACAGTACTACCAAAATACAGCCATTGAAGGGCCTTAGGAAGACTGGGCCAAGTTTGGATTGTAGTATTTGGTTAGGCTAATCATGATGGCCATGTAGACCACCACCACAGAGAGTCCTGGAAGTAACAGGGATGATGAGATGAAAGAGCTAAGAATAGTAGAACTTGAAACAACAGAGTTAGCCATGGATGTTAGTGCAAAACCGCTTGGCTTTTTTTTGGCTTTGGGTGCGGCTATTCATGCAGGACATATAGAGCTGACAACATTCGGTGTCGTATCAGCTATTAAACTAATAAGAACAGTACTACCAAAATACAGCCATTGAAGGGCCTTAGGAAGACTGGGCCAAGGTTGGATTGTAGTATTTGGTTAGGCTAATCATGATGGCCATGTAGACCACCACCACAGAGAGTCCTGGAAGTAACAGGGATGATGAGATGAAAGAGCTAAGAATAGTAGAACTTGAAACAACAGAGTTAGCCATGGATGTTAGTGCAAAACCGCTTGGCTTTTTTTTGGCTTTGGGTGCGGCTATTCATGCAGGACATATAGAGCTGACAACATTCAGTGTCGTATCAGCTATTAAACTAATAAGAACAGTACTACCAAAATACAGCCATTGAAGGGCCTTAGGAAGACTGGGCCAAGGTTGGATTGTAGTATTTGGTTAGGCTAATCATGATGGCCATGTAGACCACCACCACAGAGAGTCCTGGAAGTAACAGGGATGATGAGATGAAAGAGCTAAGAATAGTAGAACTTGAAACAACAGAGTTAGCCATGGATGTTAGTGCAAAACCGCTTGGATTTTTTTTGGCTTTGGGTGCGGCTATTCATGCAGGACATATAGAGCTGACAACATTCGGTGTCGTATCAGCTATTAAACTAATAAGAACAGTACTACCAAAATACAGCCAATGAAGGGCTTTAGGAAGACTGAGCCAAGGTTGGATTGTAGTATTTGGTTAGGCTAATCATGATGGCCATGTAGACCACCATGTAGTAATAAGAACAGTACTATTAAAATACAGCCAATGAAGGGCCTTAGGAAGACTGAGCCAAGGTTGGATTGTAGTATTTGGTTAGGCTAATCATGATGGCCATGTAGACCACCACCACCGAGAGTCCTGGAAGTAACAGGGATGATGAGATGAAAGTGCTAAGAATAGTACTACTTGAAACAACAGAGTTAGCCATGCGTGTTAATCCAAGACCGCTTGGATTTATTTTTGTATTGGGTGCAGCTAATCATGCAGGCCATATAGAGCTGACAACATTCGGTGTTGTATCAGCTATAAAAATAATAAGAACTGTACTATCAAAATACAGACAATGAAGGGCCTATGAAGACTGAGCAAAGGTTGGATTGTAGTATTTTGTTCGGCTAATCATGATGGCCATGTAGACCGCCCGTAACAGGGATGAAAGTGCTAATAGTACTAATTGAAACAACAGAGTTAGCCATGGGTGTTAGTCTAAGACCACTCGGCTTTTTTTTGGGTTTGGGTGCAGCTAATCATGAAGGACAGATAGACCTGCCACCATTTGGTGTTGTAACAGGTATGAAAATGCAAAGAACAGTACTACATAACACAACCTACTTACCATGGGTCACAGAACATATGTGTGGTTGTTATATTTTGTAAGGGTAATCATGCAGGCCATATAGACCTCCACCGATAGGGTGAGTATGAGTAACAGCTATTAAAATGTGAAGGACATTACTAATTAACGCAACATAGTTACCATGGGTCGCAGACCAAGAGCAGATGTCTTATTATTATATTTTGTATGGGTAATCATCCAGGCTGTAAAGACCTCACCAAATAGGGGGAGTTACAGAGATTAAAGTGCTAAGAATGGTAGTACTTAAAACACAACCTCGTTAAAATAGGTAGCAGACCACATGTCTTATTATTATAATTTTTCAGGGTAATCTGGCAGGTCATATAGAACTCCCCCGATGGGGGGGGGGGGGGAACAGGGATTAAAGTGCTAAGAAAAGTACTAATTGACACAAGCTAGTTGGGTCCAAGAACGCATGTTTGATTATTAGAATTTATTAGGGTAATTATATATCTAACAAATCTATCTATTTCTCTTCTATCGATTCTATCTAACTATCAATCTATGTATATCTATCCTATCTATCACTATCAATCTATCTTCTGTCCGGGATGTTTTGAGACAGCCACTTTGGGAATGTTAGTTGATTTAGACCCATTATGGCTTAAAAGCAGACTCTGCATCAACTATGTAATTTTCCATGGGAGTTTTGCCAGGGATCCCCCTCCAGCATGCAACAGTCCAGGTGTTAGTACCCTTGAAACAACTTTTCCATCACTATTGTGGCCAGAAAGAGTCCTTGTAGGTTTTAAAGTTCGCCTGGCTTTTGAATTCAATGGTGGTTCGCGCGGTTCGCGCGTTCGCGAACAATACCGGAAGTTCGAGTCCGTGGTTCGCGAACCGAAAATTTTAGGTTCGCGACATCACTAGTGGGCACTGCTCCAATACATCGTATACAAATTTTGCACCAAACATATGAACCTATAACAAGTGTGTTGAATTCTGACTGATTCTAGTAGACACTGCTCCAATACATGGTATACAAGTGTTGCGCCAAACATATGAGCTTATAACAAGTGTGCTGAATTCTGTCTTATTTTAGTGGGCACTGATCCAATACATGTTATACAAGTGTTGCGCCAAACATATGAGCTTGTAACAAGTGTGCTGAATTCAGACTTAGTTGAGTGGGCATTGCTCTAATACATGGTATAAAAGTGTAGCGCCAAACATATGAGCCTATAACAAACCTATGAAGTAATTTTAGCACTGCTTCAATTCATAGTATACAAGTGTTATGCCAAACATATGAGCCTATAATAAACCTATGAAGCTATTTTAGCACACCCAACTTACGGGTTATAACAGAATGTTAAGAGCTTACAACTAATGTATGTGAATCACAACACTGAACATTCCACGTATAAACGCAGAAGCCATCCAAATAAGTGTGGATAATATAAACAATACACTACTGAAGAGATCAAGTGGCGACTTCCCCTTATGTGAAGTACCAAAGTGGTATTCAAAGATCAACGTTTTAATCCCCCAGCTACAATAGTATTAATCTCTTTAACAGGATACATTGTACTCTCATTACACTACTCCAATATATAGAGTATGCTACCCATAAGCAGATAGTATTGGGCTAAACCAGAATGTTAGAGCTGTACTGATATGGTCAATCTGCAATATGCAGTGACACTTGTGTATAATATAATATATAAATTGATACTTTACCAACATTACTATAAGCAAAGATTACAAAGTATCTTTCTTTTTCTCTTTTTATATATATATATATATATACACAACAACTCAATAAGACTTCTTGTTATGAGTCTGCATCAGCTTAAACACACTTGATACAACTACACCAAAGTAGTCAACCAGCATAATATATGACCTAGTTTACTAGAATCAATCTAACGTGAACAGGTTAATTACTGTTCCTCCAGCATCTGAGAGTGTTTTTAAATTAATTTCCAGTATTTTATATTAAATTTTGACACAATAAAAGTTATGTTTTAACGTTGAACACGCAAGCTCACTAGACTATCAGTAACTCTGATTTGCCTTAAGGAATAGAGTCTTTTGTACTACTCATAGATGTACCCTACATTAACCCTTATGAGTGCTATATATGTAGTCTGTTGAGTTAGAGTTTCTCTCTACTTTAAGTTTCATATGTTGAAAACTACATAGCACCTTTTCTAGTCCAAGATATTTGTAAGGGAATAATTCCCACATACACTAAGGGCGACAAGGGGTTAGTAGGGAATCCAAAGTATTCAAGCTACACTTGGCTAGTAGAGCCGTTGATACCCCCCTCCTCCAGGAATATTCTGATTTGCTGATGGAATCAGCCAATCAGAATCAAGTTCAATCCGATTGGCTGATCCAATCAGCCAATCAGATTGAGCTCGCATTCTATTGTCTGTTCTGATCAGCCAATAGAATGCGAGCTCAATCTGATTGGCTGATTGGATCAGCCAATCGGATTGAACTTGATTCTGATTGGCTGATTCCATCAGCCAATCAGAATATTCCTACCTTAATTCCGATTGGCTGATAGAATCCTATCAGCCAATCGGAATTCGAGGGACGTCATCTTGGATGACGTCATTTAAAGGAACCGTCATTCGGCGAGTAGGCGTCGGTTGAAGAGGTTGGATCCGCGTCGGTTGGAAAGAAGATGGCTCCGCTCCGCTCCAGAAGAAAGAAGATTGAAGATGCAGCTTGATAGAAGACTTCATCCCGATGATGGACTTCCGACTTCAGCCGATGATGGATTTCTTCAGCCGCCACTTGGATCCAGACTTCAGCCCGAGGATGGACGTCACTCTTCAGCCCCCCGCTTGGGCTTGGAGCAAGACATCGGAGGCTCTTCTGGACAGATCGGGACCCGGTGAGGTGAAGACAAGGTAGGGAGATCTTCAGGGGCTTAGTGTTAGGTTTATTTAAGGGGGGGTGGGTTAGATTAGGGGTATGTGGGTGGTGGGTTGTAATGTTGGGGGGGGTATTGTATGTGTTTTTTTACAGGCAAAAGAGCTGAATTCTTTGGGGCATGCCCCGCAAAGGGCCCTGTTCAAGGTTGGTAAGGTAATAGAGCTTTGAACTTTTTTAATTTAGAATAGGGTAGGGCATTTTTTATTTTGGGGGGCTTTGTTATTTTATTAGGGGGCTTAGAGTAGGTGTAATTAGTTTAAAATTGTTGTAATATTTTTCTAATGTTTGTAAATATTTTTTTATTTTTTGTAACTTAGTTCATTTTTATTTTTCGTACTTTAGTTAGTTTATTTCATTGTATTTATTTGTAGATATTTTATTTAAATAATTTATTGATAGTGTAGTGTTAGGTTTAATTGTAGATAATTGTAGATATTGTATTTAATTAATTTATTGATAGTGTAGTGTTAGGTTTAATTGTAGATAATTGTAGGTATTGTATTTAATTAATTTATTGATAGTGTAGTGTTAGGTTTAATTGTAACTTAGGTTAGGATTTATTTTACAGGTAATTTTGTAATTATTTTAACTATTTTAGCTATTAAATAGTTCTTAACTATTTAATAGCTATTGTACCTGGTTAAAATAAATACAAAGTTGCCTGTAAAATAAATATTAATCCTAAAATAGCTATAATATAATTATAATTTATATTGTAGCTATATTAGGGTTTATTTTACAGGTAAGTATTTAGCTTTAAATAGGAATAATTTATTTAATAAGAGTTAATTTATTTTGTTAGATTTAAATTATATTTAACTTAGGGGGGTGTTAGGGTTAGGGTTAAAATTAGCTTTAGGGGTTAAAAAATTTATTAGAGTAGCGGTGAGCTCCGATCGGCAGATTAGGGGTTAATGTTTGAAGTTAGGTGTTGGCGATGTTAGGGAGGGCAGATTAGGGGTTAATACTATTTATTATAGGAGTGAGGCGGATTAGGGGTTAATAACTTTATTATAATAGCGGTGCGGTCCGGTCGACAGATTAGGGGTTAATAAGTGTAGGCAGGTGGAGGCGACATTGTGGGGGGCAGATTAGGGGTTAATTAATATAATATAGGGGTCGGCGGTGTTAAGGGCAGCAGATTAGGGGTACATAGGGATAATGTAAGTAGCGGCGGTTTACGGAGCGGCAGATTTGGGGGTTAAAAAAATATGCAGGTGACAGCGATAGCGGGGGCGGCAGATTAGGGGTTAATAAGTGTAAGGTTAGGGGTGTTTAGACTCAGGGTACATGTTAAAGTGTTAGGTGCAGACGTAGGAAGTATTTCCCCATAGAAAACAATGGGGCTGCGTTAGGAGCTGAACGCGGATTTTTTGGAGGTGTTAGGTTTTTTTTCAGCTCAAATGGCCCCATTGTTTTCTATGGGGGAATCGTGCACAAGCACATTTTTGAAGCGGGCCGCTTCCATAAGCACCGCTGGTATCTAGAGTTGCAGTGGCGTTAAATTATGCTCTACGCTCCCTTTTTGGAGCCTAACGCACTGAAAACCCAGCCATTCTGTGAACTCTAAATACCAGCGGTATTTAAAAGGTGCGTGGGAAAAAAAGCACGCGTAGCTAACGCACCCCTTTGGCCGCAGAACTCTAAATCTAGGCGTTAGGGTTTATTTTACAGGTAAGTATTTAGTTTTAAATAGGAATCATTTATTTAATTATACATTATACACTCATTTTTTCTTTGCATAAATGTTTTGTAGATGATCTATTTATAAAGCCCATAAAGTTTTTTTTTAAAAAAAATGTATAATTTTAAAGAACATTGCTCTGATTTTCAGACTCCTAACCAAGCCCCAAAGTTTTATTTGAATACCGTCAGCTACATTCTCCAGCTTGCTTCTGTTTGTGTAAAGGGTCTTTTCATATGCAAAAGAACTTGCAGTGGGCTTTCCAACTGCCTTTTCAACAGAGCTAAACTGAAAGCTTCTAAGTACGTTTTTAAACCATTTTATACTGGATTTTTATATTAGTATCTGTGCATCTTATTCTTTATAGTAGTGTCTATTACATGCAGTTATATGAAAATGAGTGTATACTGTCCCTTTTAAGATAGTAATATTTATTTAGATTTTTTTAAATTATTTTTAAGTTAGGGGGTGTTAGGGTTAGGCTTAGACTTAGGTTTAGGGGTTAATAAATTTAATATAGTGGCGGCGACGTTGGAGGCGACAGATTAGGGGTTAATAAATGTAGGTAGGTGGCGGCGGTGTAGGGGGGCAGATTAGGGTTTAATAAATATAATGTAGGTGGTGGCGGTGTAGGGGGCGGCAGATTAGAGGTTAATAAGTATAATGTAGGTGGCGGTGGGCTCCGGGAGCGGCGGTTTAGGGGTTGATAAGTTTATTTAGTTGCGGCGGGGTCCGGGAGTGGCGGGATAGGGGTTAATAACTTTTTTTTTTAGGTGTCGGCGGTGTAGGGACGGCAGATTAGGGGTTAATAAGTATAATGTAGGTGGCAGTGATGTGGGGGGGGGCAGATTAATTAATGTGAATCAATGGGATATCAGGCAGGAGCGAACATAAGCTTTCGCTGCTTTCCGACTCCCATTGATTCCTATGGCATCCGCCGCCTCCGTGGCGGCGGATTGAAAACCAGGTACGCTGGGCCGGAATAGTGGCGAGCGTACCTGGTAGCTATTTGATAACTTCCAAAAGTAGTCAGATTGTGCCGAACTTGCGTTCGGAACATCTGTAATGACGTAAGCATCGATCTGTGTCGGACTGAGTCCGGCGGATCGTATGTTACATCATAAATGTCTACTTTTGCCGGTTTTCAGGGTTTGATTACTAAGGCAAATCAGGTTCGCCACAAATACGCTGCGGAATTCCAGCGTATTTGCGGTTGACGGCTTGATAAATAGATACCTAGGGGTTAATAAGTATAATGTAGGTGGCGGCGATGTTAGGGGCGGCAGATTAGGGGTTGATAATATTTAACTAGGGTTTGCGTTTGCGGGAGTGCGGCGGTTTAGGGGTTAATATGTTAATTCTAGTGGTGGCTATGTCCGGAGCGGCAGATTAGGGGTTAAAATTTTTATTTTAGTGTATGTGATGCGGGAGGGCCTCGGTTTAGGGGTTAATAGGTAGTTTATGGGTGTTAGTGTACTTTTTAGCACTTTAGTTATGAGTTTTATGCTACAGCGTTGTAGTGTAAAACTCATAACTACTGACTTTAGAATCTTGGAGGTAGAGGGTGTACCGCTCACTTTTTGGCCTCCCAGGACAGACTCGTAATACCAGCGCTATAGAACTCCCATAGAAAAAAGGGTTTACGAAGTTTACATATGTCGTTTTGCGGTAAGCCCAAAGAAGTGTGCGGTACACCTATACCTGCAAGACTCGTAATAGCAGCGGTAGTGAAAAAGCAGCGTTAGGACCTGTTAACGCTGCTTTTTCAGCTTAACGCAAGACTCGTAATCTAGCCGATAGTGTTTATAATATTTATATTTGCCCAAAAGCGGCCTGTGTGAGTTAATTATATATTTTCTTATTTTAAATCCAGAGGTGTCTCAATGTGTGAACATTTTATATATTTGTGACCTATTGTTTTTGTATAGCTACAGTACAAGGCGCCACATCGGTTTTTGTGCAGCTCTGTGCTGAATTAGATACCATCCACTTCTACTTTGTTTATTACTATGTGGTGATAGTAACCTGCTGCATCCACATATACAGGGAGTGCAGAATTATTAGGCAAGTGGTATTTTTGAGGATTCATTTTATTATTGAACAACAACCATGTTCTCAATGAACCCAAAAAACTCATTAATATCAAAGCTGAATAGTTTTGGAAGTAGTTTTTAGTTTGTTTTTAGTTATAGCTATTTTAGGGGGATATCTGTGTGTGCAGGTGACTATTACTGTGCATAATTATTAGGCAACTTAACAAAAAACAAATATATACCCATTTCAATTATTTATTTTTACCAGTGAAACCAATATAACATCTCAACAAATACATTTCTGACATTCAAAAACAAAACAAAAACAAATCAGTGACCAATATAGCCACCTTTCTTTGCAAGGACACTCAAAAGCCTGCCATCCATGGATTCTGTCAGTGTTTTGATCTGTTCACTATCAACATTGCGTGCAGCAGCAACCACAGCCTCCCAGATACTGTTCAGAGAGGTGTACTGTTTTCCCTCGTAAATCTCACATTTGATGATGGACCACAGGTTCTCAATGGGGTTCAGATCAGGTGAACAAGGAGGCCATGTCATTAGATTTTCTTCTTTTATACCCTTTCTTGCCAGCCACGCTGTGGAGTACTTGGGCGCGTGTGATGGAGCATTGTCCTGCATGAAAATCATGTTTTTCTTGAAGGATGCAGACTTCTTCCTGTACCACTGCTTGAAGAAGGTGTCTTCCAGAAACTGGCAGTAGGACTGGGAGTTGAGCTTGACTCCATCCTCAACCCGAAAAGGCCCCACAAGCTCATCTTTGATGATACCAGCCCAAACCAGTACTCCACCTCCACCTTGCTGGCGTCTGAGTCGGACTGGAGCTCTCTGCCCTTTACCAATCCAGCCACGGGCCCATCCATCTGGCCCATCAAGACTCACTCTCATTTCATCAGTCCATAAAACCTTAGAAAAATCAGTCTTGAGATATTTCTTGGCCCAGTCTTGACGTTTCAGCTTGTGTGTCTTGTTCAGTGGTGGTCGTCTTTCAGCCTTTCTTACCTTGGCCATGTCTCTGAGTATTGCACACCTTGTGCTTTTGGGCACTCCAGTGATGTTGCAGCTCTGAAATATGGCCAAACTGGTGGCAAGTGGCATCTTGGCAGCTGCACGCTTGACTTTTCTCAGTTCATGGGCAGTTATTTTACGCCTTGGTTTTTCCACACGCTTCTTGCGACTCTGTTGACTATTTTGAATGAAACGCTTGATTGTTCGATGATCACGCTTCAGAAGCTGTGCAATTTTAAGAGTGCTGCATCCCTCTGCAAGATATCTCACTATTTTTGACTTTTCTCAGCCTGTCAAGTCCTTCTTTTGACCCATTTTGCCAAAGGAAAGGAAGTTGCCTAATAATTATGCACACCTGATATAGGGTGTTGATGTCATTAGACCACACCCCTTCTCATTACAGAGATGCACATCACCTAATATGCTTAATTGGTAGTAGGCTTTCGAGCCTATACAGCTTGGAGTAAGACAGCATGCATAAAGAGGATGATGTGGTCAAAATACTCATTTGAATAATAATTCTGCACTCTCTGTATATGTTGAGGAAATCTGTGGAATAGGGTGAAAGTGCCCAGAATCTTGTGTTTTTTATAGTACAAATTTATATTCAGTGACTACTTTATAAAGTTATATTAGCCATTATCGGGCATTTATAAATCGGTTCATTAGTTATGGCTGTTTTTTGCAAATATCTTTTTTTCTAGCAGCTAGATATGAGTGGTCAGTATATAGCTTAATAGATTTCTATAAGTTTTTCTAAATGTGCTATTTACTACAGAAGTTTTATATCTACTTACTACTTGGTCCTGGTGTCAATCCGTGAAGGGCTTCTGAGCCCAGCTGGACTATATGTGAACTTATTTGTTGGACCTATTTATTTGAGTGTTTGATTTACAACATAAATTTAAAGTAAAATGGGAAGCTGTGGCATGCTACATGGTACATTTGTTCCACTGTTTCTCTATTAGTATACAATCTGTACATGTAACAGGAGTACTAGATAGAACCAATGTTATGTAGCTCCCTTCATTTGGGATACACACAATTTGTGTTTGTGTACTTGTTTTATGTATTTTTGTGGGATATGCTTATCCTGACATGCTTTTCCTTCCCAAATAAAGATTATTTTAAAAAAAAAATAATTATACAGCAGATGACTAAATTGCAATTTTGGTTTAGAAATGTATTTTCTTACGTTTCTTACAACATTTATTTCCACTTATATAGGTCCAAAGAGTGTCCCTTTTTATGTTTCTCCCCCTTAAATTCCCCTTTATAATATAGTTGCATCTTGGAGCTCCAAGGGAGGCCTCTGTTTTTTAGGGGAATCTGTTTATTGTGAGTGATAGCTACAAATTCAGAGAGTTATTAAAACCTTGTATCTTTAGACCAGTTAAGGTTTACCATTTGCAATATGGGCTTTAAGGGTTACACGCATCTTTTTGTGGACATAATTCTATCTTTACTGCCTATTATTAACTTTTGTTGAACAAATAATGTTTATATGTGTATGTATTTATCTAAATACTTTTGAATAATTTTACTATTTAACCTCAATAAAAATATCGGTCACCATAACTTGAAATACAGGTGAGGTTTTCCCGTTAAGATCTTCTTCCAACACGGGGACCGCTCCTACATGATCTCCTCACCAGAACAAAGGATGAAGCTGCTCCAGTCACTGGGCATCTCCCAACATGCAGACCATAACCCCAAACCACCAGAGAAGTCTGGAGTACTCGACTCCTCTGCACTTGAATGGCAGCCCCTTCCTAGGAGACCCTCGCAACAGGCCAAAATAAAAGATGCACCGCTCCCAAAGAATGCACCTTAAGTCTCCCAAACAACAGCCAACTCTACCGGGACCTTTTATGAGCTCACGTACGGGTACATATCTTACCCTTCAAAACCATCTATAGCTCACTCCCTTTTATCCGGTCCTCTATAATAGCTGCCAGATATTGACTTATCTCCCCTTTTGAGTACAATCTGAGCTTACATACGGGTACACATCTTACCCTTTCACTATGTAACAGCTCATATGTAATCCACTTACACTTTAAGTCTACTAAGGTTTGAATCTATGCTCCACATGGAGACCATGTATGTATATATCCCAACATCTTCACCAAGGGGTGCTATACTGTTACATGTCATAGGTTAATGGTTCTAAGTCAACAGCTGGAGTTACATATATCTATGGCCTAATGGTCTTATGCGTAGTAATTCGTAGTAGCTGTTTACATATTAAGGTCTTTTTAGGGCTCATTAATGTTTTGCTCCTATCCTCGGCCTTGAGAGCTTTGTATCTAGCATCTCTACATGTGCTTCAAAATGAGCACTATAACTTAGCCATAATGTAACCAGAGAATGCTGAATCTTGGAAGGAAGACTCATTAAACTACATCTCTCCAGCTTCCAAAATAACTAGAACACTCAACTATTTATCAGGGATATCGATTCTCACATTACACATGATCCCCGAGTCTAGGTGACTTGCATTTCCCTTATTACTATGTGTAGGTTTCATATACTTTCAAAATGTATTGGGCTAATAAGGTTCAGACTTTTCTCCATAATCTGCATTCCTTTTGTTTTAGATAATTTCTAAGGTTTAACCATGTAATATGTATTCAGATCTCTACATGTGTATGCTATCATCCCTACTAAGAGGTTCCATATTGCTTTATACCTGTACCAAGAGCCCCAAGTTTATGAATGTTGGTATGTATACTGATGAGTTACTGGCCCCCTACTCAGTTTTCACTTCTACCTAGAGGTTTCTTAGAGGCTTATTTGTATCTCTCTCCCAATTCTCCACTTACTTTGGCCCTGAGAGCTCAGTAGTCTCTACCCTTATGCAGGCTCACCAATGACTATTACAATATGGCTATGATATTGTCAGATATCATATTGCACGTTTTCCTACAAAGGCACATGTAGTCATGCGCCCCCAGCACACTATATAACTACAACACCCTTTCTCTTGAAAAAAGGACCCTGTACTGTAGATATGGACTCCCACATGTCCCATACTCTTTGTCCTTAGGTGTTTCCGGCACAAGTATGTAGATATATCTGTATATATTTTCGACATCATATGTAGCTCTTATCCCCTATAGTAAAGCTCCCCATGATTGGTATGCCCCTCTTTGAATTGCTCATATTTGGCCTCATAATTAACCATTTACTTTACAGATGCTCCTTTCATATTTTGTTAACTAATTTAAAACCTAAAGTCTCATGACACTTCGGTATTTTCTATAGCCATCTTAAAAAAAGCTCTGCCCCTCCATTCTTCCCCCTTATACTGAGTGGCTTTTGCCCACCGAACCCCCCCCCCAACATGCTGTTGCCCAAGAGTGGCCAAGACAAAAGCCAACTCCCCACATTTTACCATCACTAGATTAAAGAGCACCCCTTAGTTAAATGTGGGTAACATTAGTCACCTGATATAACAAAAATGGAAGTTCCATTTCAGTTAGTCCAAACCCTCTTTTCACACCATATTAAAGCATAACAGGTGTCTTCATCACTACTTGTTTATTTCAATATTTTACTTGCTTTGATGCAATCATTGTTTATGGCCGAAAATTGGATGTTTCTTTCCTCGCAACTTCAATAAAAAAAAATTACAAAAAAAAAAAGTCAGAGGAGGCTTTTTGGTCACTGATGCATGCTTTGAGGGTTCCAAAGCGTCCCAGCTTGTGAAGTACTCAGTATAGTTGTCCCTGTACGACTTTCGAATTATGTGTCAGAGCGTGTGTGATTTTCAGTTTGAGAGGCTATTTTTAATTATGTTTTGTACTCACAGTAGAGTCAGTTTGATACGGACCTGACAGCAGGGGTGTCTATCTCCTCCCTCAAAGGGGCACACTCTCTTTGCCCTCTTTCTCACTCAGCCTATGCTGCAACCAATTTTGCCTGCTGCCGATTCTCCTCCTCCCCCAAGAGCCTTATCGCCTCCTCCAAACAGTAGGAGGGAGGGTGGCAGAAATGCAATACACTGAAAGTAAAGATAGACTTGCTGTGACAACGCCTTCCTCCTTGATGATGTCACCGCAACTAGAGGCATTCTTTAAAGAAAAGAAAATTTATGCTTACCTGATAAATGTATTTCTTTTTAGACATGATGTGTCCACGGATCATCATAAAGGGACAGTAAACACCAGAATTTTTGTTGTTTAAAAAGGTAGATAATCCCTTTATTACCCATTCTCCAATTTTGCAAAACCAACACAGTTATAATAATATACTTTTTACTTCTGTGATTACCTTGTATCTATGCCTCTGCAAACTGCCCCCTTATTTCAGTTCTTTTGACAGACTTGCATTTTTAGCCAATCAGTGCTGGCTCCTAGGAGCTTCTTGTGCCTGAGCTCAATTTTATCTATATGAAACACATTAACTAACGCCCTCTAGTGGTGAAAAACTGTCAAAATGCTTTCAAATTAGAGGCAATCTTCAAGGTCTAAGAAATTAGCACATGAACCTCCTAGATTTAGCTTTCAACTAAGAATACCAAGAGAACAAAGCAAAATTGGTAATAAAAGTAAATTGGAAAGTTGTTTAAAATTACATGCCCTATTTAAATCATGAAAGATTTTTTTTTTACTTTACTGTCCTTTAATTACTAATGGTATATTCACCTCCTGGTCAACAGGAGGAGGCACAGAGCACTACAGCAGAGCTGTTAAATAGCTCCTCCCTTCACTCCCACTCCAGTCATTCGACTGAAGTTAGGAAGAGAAAGGAAAAGCCAAGGTGCAGAGGTGTCTGAAGTTTACAATAACCCAAAACCTGTCTTACAAGAACAGGGCAGGCCGTGGACTCATTGTGTCAAAAAAGAAATACATTTATCAGGTAAGCATAAATTTTCTTTTCGTTTTTAAGACACGATGAGTCCACGGATCATCTTAATTACTAATGGGATTCAATACCAAAGCTAGAATACACAGATGATACGGGAGGGACAAGACAGGGAACCTAAATGGAAGGCACCACTGCTTGAAGAACCTTTCTCCCAAAAATAGCCTCTGTCGAGGCAAATGTATCAAATTTGTAAAACTTTGAAAAAGTGTGACGAGAGGACCAAGTTGTAGCCTTGCAAATCTGTTCTACAGAAGCTTCATTTTTGAATGCCCATGAGGAAGAAACAGCCCTTGTGGAATGAGCCGTAATCCTCTCAGGAGGTTGCTGTCCAGCAGTCTCATATGCAAAATATATGATGCTCCTCAGCCCAAAAGAAAGAGAAGTAGCCGTAGCTTTTTGTCCCTTGCATTTTCCTGAGAAAACCATAAACAAAGAAGAAGACTGATGCAAGTCCTTAGTCACCTGCAGATAAAACTTTAAAGCATAGACCACATCCAAATTGTGCAAGAGTCTTTCCTTCTTAGAAGGATTAGGACACAAGGAAGGAACAATGATCTCCTGATTAATACTTCAATCAGAAACAACCTTAGTAAGAAATCCTAATTTCATACATAAAACTACCTTAGCTGCATGGAAAATAAGATAAGGAGACTCACACTGCAAAGCCAAGAGTTCTGACACTCTCAGAGCAGAAGAAATAGCAACAAGAACTAAAACCTTCCAAGATAAGAACTTAATATCTAAGGAATACATAGGCTAAAACGGAGCCCCTTGTAGAACATTGAGAACTAAATTAAGACTCCAAGGAGGAGTAACTGGTTTGAACACAGGCTTGATCCTGACTAAGGCCTGACAAAACGATTGTACATCCGGAACATCGGCCAGACATTTGTGCAACAAAATAGATAAGGCTGAAATTTGACCCTTTAGGGAACTCGTGGATAAACCCTTCTCCAAACCCTCCTGGAGAAAAGACAAAATCCTGGGAATCCTAACTCTACTGCAAGAGTAGCCCTTCGATTCACACCAATAAAGATATTTACGCCAAATCTTGTAATAAATCTTTCTAGTTACAGGTTTATGAGCCTGAATCATGGTTTCTATAACCAAATCAGAAAACCCCCACTTGGATAAAATCAAGCGTTCAATCTCCAAGTAGTCAGCTTCAGAGAAACTAGATTTGGGTGGAGGAAAGGCCCCTGAATCAGAAGGTCTTTCCTCAATGGAAGTCTCCAAGGTGGTAGAGATGTCATCTCCACTAGGTCTGCATACCAGATCCTGAGAGGCCAGGCCGGTGCTATGAGGATCACCGAGGCTTTCTCCTGTTTGATTTGAGCGATTACTTGAGGAAGAAGAGCAAATGGAGGAAACAAGTATGCTAGATTGAACTTCCAAGGAGCCACCAGAGCATCTGTCAGTTCCGCCTGGGGTCCCTGGATCTCGACCCGTATCTCGGTAGCTTGGCATTCTGTTGTGATGCCATGAGATCTACTTCCGGCTGACCCCACTTGAGAATCATGTTTGAAAACACTTCCGGATGGAGTTCCGACTCCCCCGGGTGAAAGGTCTGCCTGCTCAGGAAATCAGCCTCCCAGTTGTCCACCCCTGGTATGTGGATCGCCGATAAGCAACAAGAGTGGGCTTCCACCCACTGGATTATTTTGATTACCTCTGTCATCGCTAAGGAACACCTCGTTCCTCCTTGATGATTGATGTAGGCCACTGACATTATGTTGTCTGACTGGAACCTGATAAACTGTGCCGAGGCTAACAGGGGCCAGGCCAAAAGAGCATTGTAGATCGCTCTTAGTTCCAGAATGTTTATGGGTAACGCAGACTCTGACTGAGTCCATATTCCCTGAGCCTTTAGAGAGCCCCAGACTGCTCCCCACCCTAGAAGGCTGGCATCTGTTGTCACAATCACCTAAGACGGTCTGTTAAAGCATGTTTCCTGGGAGAGATGATTCAGAGACAACCACCATTGTAGAGAGTCCCTTGTCTCCTGCTCCAGGAGAAGACAAGGGGACAAGTCCAAATAATCTCCGTTCCACTGTCTCAGCATGTTCAGCTGCAGAGCTCTGAGATGGAAGCGAGTAAATGGGATGATGTCCATTGCAGCCACCATCAACCCAATTAACTCCATGCATTGAGCCACTGATGGCCGAAGAGTGGACTGAAGGGCTAGACAAGTATCGATAATCTTTAATTTTCTGAACTCCGTCAGAAAAATCTTCATAGACAGAGAGTCTATTATGGTTCCTAGAAAAGTTACCCTTGTGTTTGGAACTAAGGAACTCTTTCCTAAATTTACCTTCCAACCGTGGGATCTTAAGAATGATGACACCAAGTCCGTGTGTGAGCTTGCTAGCTGAAAGGATGGCGCCTGAACTAGAATGTCATCCAGATAAGGCACCACTGCAATGCCTTCTGATCGAAGAACCACCAACAGAGATCCCAGAACCTTTGTGAAGATTCTGGGGGCTGTGGCAAGACCGAAAGGAAGAGCCACAAACTGGTAGTGTGTGTCCAGAAAGGCAAACCTTAAGAACTTGTGATGATCCCTGTGAATGGGAACATGTAGATAGATATGCGTCCTTTAATCCACTGTGGTCATAAATTGACCCTCCTGGATCAATGGAAGAATGGAATGAATAGTTTCCATCTTGTAGGTCGGTACCCTGAGAAACTTGTTTAGACTCTTGAGGTCTAGAATTGGTCTGAAGGTCCCCTCTTTTTTGGGAACCACAAACAGATTGGAATAAAACCCCAATCTCTGTTCCTGAATTGGAATGGGAGCAATCACTCCCAGAGTGGAGAGGTCTCCTACACAGTATAAGAATGCCTCTCTCTTTGTCTGGTCTGCAGATAATCTTGAAAGTAGAAATCTGCCTCTGGGAGGACAAACCTTGAACTCCAGTTTGTATCCCTGAGACACTATTTCTATTGCCCAGGGATCCTGGACATCCCAAACTCAGACTTGAATGAAAAAGGAAAGTCTGCCCCCCCCCACCAGATCCGGTCCCGAATCAGGGGCATGCCCTTCATGCTTTCTTGGAATCACTAACCAGCTTCTTGGACTGTTTTCCTTTGTTCCAAGACTGGCTGGGTCTCCATGCAGGTTTAGAATGTTCCTGCTTGGAAGAGGAAGAGTTTCCTTTGAAGTTTTGAAAGAAAGGAAAATTGCTTTGTCGCCCTCTTTGTTTATTCCTCTTGTCTTGCGGGAGAAGATAACCCTTACCTCCCGTGATATCAGAAATAATCCCCTTCAGATCAGGTCCGAACAAAGTATTAACTTTGTAAGGAATAGCTAGAACTTTATACTTGGATGATACATCCGCAGACAAAGGTTTTAACCATAAGGCTCTGCGGGCCAAAATAGAGAAACTCGATATCTTCACTCCCAATTTGATAACTTGAAGGGAAGCATCCGAAATAAAATCATTAGCTAGTGTAAGAGCTTTTATCCTATCTTTGATCTCATCCAAAGAAGTCTCAGTCCTGAGGGCCTCAGACAGAGCATCAAACCAATATGCTGCCACACTAGTGATGGTGGCAATGCACATAGCTGGTTGCCACTGCAGACACTGGTGTACATAAATCTTCTTGAGTAACCCCTTCAACTTCTTATCCATTGGATCTTTGAAAGCACAACTATCCTCTATGGAAATCGTAGTCCTTTTAGCTAAGGTAGAGACGGCTCCTTCTACCTTAGGAACTGTTTGCCAAGCCTCCTTAACAGAATCGGCTATTGGAAACATTTTCTTGAAAATAGGAGAGGGAGAAAAAGGGATGCCCGGTCTCTCCCACTCCATTGCAATAATTTCAATAGCTCTTTTAGGAACTGTAAATACATCTGTATAGGAAGGAACTTAAAAATATCTGTCAAGTTTACTAGACTTTTGAGGGACAACTACCACTGTGGAGTCACTATTGTCCAAAGTAATCAAAACCTCCCTGAGTAAAAGACGAAGGTGATAAAGTTTAAATCTGAAAGATACCACCTCTGAGTCTGTCAGAGGCAACAAATCCTCTGAATCTGAAATTTCTTCTTCAGAAACTACTGCAGTACCCTCCTCTACGTGTTGCTGCGAGGATAATTCTGAAACTGCAACAATTGCGTCTGATGAAATAGTTGAAGACATAACAGAAGCTATGTCTTTTAACAAAATCCCCACAAGGACTATAGCTGAAGCGCAATGCACTGCTTGAGAGAGCGGTAAAATTTGGGACACTTGGGGAGAAAGCTGCGGCATAACTTGACCATCCTCATTAGACTCCTGAACAACATCTGCCTTAGAAAAGACTGGCTCTGAAAAAATCTTATCCCTATAACTCAAAGTCCTTTGAACACAAGAAAGAAAGAAAGGGAATGGTGGTTCCACATTAGCATCAAAACATAAAGCACAGGTGACATCTTGCAAGTCCTATTGATCCATGCTTGCACACAATTTGCCAAATAATAAACAAAAGTTATCAAAATTATTTGGAAAAATTAACTAACAAAAACCGTTACTGTTACTTTAAATATAAAATGGTTCTTTTCCTTTTTATGCAAACTGCAGTTTAGATAACGATTACTTTATGTTGCCAAACAACAATACAAAATCTAACCTCTGCACCTCAGCACTCTGCTGAAGTGCTCCTACCTTACTGCAGATCATTATGATGACTTTTTTATCCTGTCTGTAGCGATTCTCAGAAAACGACAACAACAGCTGATATAACAGTAGAAGACCGTGTCTGTACTAGCAACGCATGTTCACCATGCGATTCCTGAACAGTCAGTCAATTTGTCTCCTGACAGTCAAATTCTTGTACTGATTTTTTAATGCACACTTCCCTCAGCTACACTACTGACTGAAGCGCTACGGAAAGGCGCGCAAAAACCGGAAGGACCGCCCATCGTGGGCGTGACCTATACCGCTCTTACTATCATCAAGTGAAACCACCGTAGCCATAAAAAAGCAGCTTAACCCCTATAGCCCCAGTGCCTTGGCATATAACGCTGCCCAAACAGATTTTTCCACTTGAGAAAAACGTTTAATGTCCCAACATAAAGCAGCACATTAACAAAGAGCCCCTTATGTTATTAAAGTGCTTATTAAACTTCTGAGTCCTTTTCCCAGAAAAACTAAAGTAGCACTTACCTTGACTTCTGCCTGGCAGCAAGGCAGCTCTCAGGCTTGAGAGGTCCTATCCCTCACATCAACCTGAGGAGAATAAGATGCTGAGTTAAGGATTACCTCAGACTGAAGGATATAGGGCAGCAAGAAATATGGGAGGCGCAGTGAGAATTATGTCCCACAAGTTCCCATTGCTCTAAAGCCACCAAAGCTCTCCTGTAGAGACTGATATGGACTACGGCTACACCCTAGAACAAAGCAGCACACTCTGGCACTACTTAAAAAATAACAAACTCTTGATTGAAGAATCTATACTAACCCCTCACTTTACCTCTTCTTATCACTAACGTAGGCAAAGAGAATGACTGGAGTGGGAGGGAATGGAGGAGCTATTTAACAGCTCTGCTAGGTTGCTGTTTGCCTCCTCCTGCTGACCAGGAGGTGAATATCCCATTAGTAATTAAGATAATCCGTGGACTCATTGTGTCTTAAACAAGAAACACTGTTTTACGGATTTGGGCAACGTTGAGTCATGATATTTGTAGTTTCATTTGTGGGCGTCAGGGAACCACTATTACAATGAGGGAGACACCCTGAACTTCAGGGAGAGTTGGGATGTCTGTGTATGTATGTTTACATGTGCCTCAATATTGTAATGTTTGAATAAAGCAATGTTGTCTTTCATATCTCTGTATTTATTAATACAACTATTTGTAGATATTGTAAATATATATATTATTATTATATATATTATTATATTATTATTATATATATTATTCAGATCAATAATAATTATTAATACAACTATTTGTAGATATTGTAAATATATATATTATTATTATATATATTATTATATTATTATTATATATATTATTCAGATCAATAATAATTGAAAATCTAACATGTAATGTGAAGCAGTAGTCCATTAATTGTTACTTTTCAAAGAATGTTAGTTCTGAGCTTAAAGGGACATCAAACTCATATATGTTATTTCATTATGCAGATAGACAAGACAATCTCAAGCAACATTAAACCTTTTCACTTTTATTATTCCTCAGATATCCTATTTTTTATAAATAGCAATGCACATGTGCAAGCCAATCACATGCGTCATCTATGTGCAGCCATCAATAAGCAGCTACATAGTTTATTTACATATGCTCTTCATCATAGTATAGCAAAATAATGAAGAACAATCAAATATAAATCAACCAAAAGATACATTAACAACATTACATGCTATTTATACATCATTCAACTTATATTTTGTTTTTCATGTCTCTTCAAGAGAATACTTAAAGGAATAGTGCAACACTACTATTTAGATTAAATTCTTTTTTATTATAAACAACATTTTAATAACTATTTAAAAAATTAAAAAAGAAAGGTATAAAACTAAATTAAATTAAATTAAATTAAATTAAAAAAAGCCCTGTAGTGACTCCTGGATGTCATTGATGTTGCCAACAACATTTTGAAGGTTCTCAGCTAGTCGGCAAATAAATGGGTAATAATGGGGTCCGTTTGTGTCCATCGATCTTCATCTATAAAAAAACAAAATAAGATATGTTGTACCAATTCATTATCAAGATAGAAGTGTTAAAACATAATATGATAATTTCTTACATTCTGCTTCAGCCACCTCCTGATCCTCCATCGCTGGCGACATGGCTGGGGCAGAAGGCTCATCAGAGTATTCTCCCCGGTCAGCTGTCAGAGATGAAGCACAAACACAAATCATTGTTATACACATCAATGTTAAAAAACACAAAATAAAATATGTTATACCAATTAAGTATGCTGGCGACATGGCTGGGTCAGGATCCAGGTCCACTGATTCCTCACTTTCATCTGTCAGAGATGAAGCACAAACACAAAGCATTGTTAAGAGGAGGATTATGTGACAAGTCCTAGATTATACTCATCATTGCTGTAGACTGTTAACTTGTTGAAAAAATCGTACAAATATGTTAATTCAAAAACACAATCCTTTACATTAACCTGCATCATGAAATAACTTTTTTAAAACTCACTTTTTTATGGAAAATACTGCAAACATGTTGTTTTAATTTAAAATTATCTTGGGTATCAGGGATATCCGAATCAGTCCCTGACTCCTCGATTGGATTTGTCAATAGAGTCAGTGGCAGTGGTGGGGAGGAGCGGTTGCTCCTTGGTGTGGCCATAGAGACCAGCCTCATATACGTCGGAATCCTCCCTCTTGGCCTTGATAAATCTGTGAACATATAAAGATTTATGTCAACATTAGATCCTTGTGCTATGTTTTCTTCTGTGTAATGTTTCTGCAGCTGCAATGCATGGAGATTGTATTCTTCGGATGAAATATATATATATATATATATATATATATATATATTGTGACCTGGGATCTTGGACACACACAGTCCTCAAAGCTGGAAACACCACACAAGGTTGTAGCTTTATAAAACACAGTCTGTTTATTATTAGGTCTGGCAAAAAAACAGGCAAAATAAACATAAACAAAACAAAAGAGGCTTGCTCCACTGAGCACTTACTAACAAGTACAACTGTCTGCACTAAGTAGCTTTTCACAAAAGTAATATTGCACAGACCTTTCAAACTTTGTCCTTTAGAGATAATTCCTCTCAGTCTCTCAGGAGAGTGTTCCTGGACTGGACTTTTTGACATAATGTGCTACTTGCAAACTGCGGGGTGGAGCACTGGCCCACCCTACTCTCCAAATACTCCACCCCAGGGACCCAGAAATAAATCACATATTTTCTCTATGTGGCAAACAAACATAACAATTCTCCCTGGGGTTGTCAGACCATACCCCGCACTGCAGCACTTTTGAGGGAATATAGTCACATTCCATTACTATGCCTTGGTTTCTGTCACACATCCTCCCCGCCAGCTCAGACCTAGTGGGGTGAGCGACTATGGCCAAAAGCGTATGCATACGTGAAAGGCCATCAGCATTACCCTGCTTACTTCCTGCCCTGTGTTCTACTGAGAAGAGATTGGGTTGCAAACTAAGGAACCAGCGTGTAACTCTACTATTATTATCCTTATTTTGACTCATCCATTTGAGAGGTGCATGATCAGTAACTAGTCTAAATTTTCTGCCCAACAAATAATATTTGAGAGTTTCAACAGCCCATTTAATTGCTAGACACTCCTTTTCAACAATTGAATAGTTCTTTTCTCTAGGTTGAAATTTCCGGCTCAGGTATAGTATTGGGTGCTCTTCACTTTGAGTTTCCTGGGAAAGCACTGCTTCAAGCCCAACATCAGAGGCCTCCGTCTGTAAAACAAACTCCTTTGAAAAATCAGGGGTGACTAACACTGGTTGTCTACAGATGGCTTCCTTGAGATTTTGAAATGCCTGTTCAGATTCAGAGGACCATTTCACTATTACTGGAGCTTTTGCTTTAGTGAGGTCAGTTAAAGGACCCGCTATAGTAGCAAAGTTGGAGATAAACCTTCTGTAGTAGCCAACAAGCCCAAGAAATGTTCTGACCTGTTTCTTCATCATAGGTTGTGGCCAATTCCTTATGGCTTCAACTTTAGCAAGTTGTGGCTTTACTATTCCTCTTCCAATGGAATAGCCAAGATACTTGGCCTCCTCCAAGCCAATGGTACATTTACTCGGATTTGCTGTCAGACCGGCATTTCTTATGGAATTAAGGACAGCTTGCACTTTTGGCAAGTGAGACTCCCAATCTTCGCTATGTATGACCACGTCATCTAAGTAAGCTGCAGCATAATGAGCATGTGGCCTTAAGATCCGGTCCATCATTCTTTGAAATGTTGCTGGAGCACCATGTAGGCCAAAAGGTAACACCTTGTATTGGAAGAGCCCATCTGGAGTATAGAAGGCAGTCTTTTCCTTTGCCCGTCCTGTAAGCGGCACTTGCCAATAACCCTTGGTCAAATCCAATGTGGTAAGGTACCTGGCTCTCCCGAGTCTCTCCCTTGGCATGGGGTATGCATCAAACTTGGATATTGCATTCAGCTTCCGGTAATCATTACAAAACCTGATTGTGCCATCAGGCTTTGGTACAAGCACAATTGGGCTACTCCAGTCACTTTGGGATTCTTCAATTACCCCAAGGTCCAGCATTTTCTTTACTTCCAATTTGATTGCTTCCCTCCGGGCTTCAGGTATTCTATATGGCTTTAGATTTATCCTTTTTCCCGGTTCAGTGACAATGTCATGCTCTATTATCGTAGTTCTTCCTGGGACTGAGGAGAAAACATCTTTATTTAATCTGATGAAGTCTTTTACCTCCCTCTTCTGGTGGATAGTCAGGGTTTCTGAGATATTGACTACGGGTTCATTCTCCTCCATTGTAGGGAGGTCTGCTGTTTTTATAGCCACAAGTGTTTCTCTTTCTTTCCACGGTTTAAGTAAATTCACATGGTAAATCTGTACCCCCTTTCGCCTCCCAGGCTGTCTTACTTTGTAATTTACTTCCCCCACTCTGTCAATGACTTCATATGGCCCATGCCATGTTGCCAAAAATTTGTTCTCTACAGTGGGAACCAGGACTAGTACTCTGTCTCCTGGATTAAACACACGAACCCTGGCATTTCTATTATAGCTGTTCTGCTGGTGCTGTTGGGAATTTTCCATGTGTTCTCTAAATATGGGCATAATGGCTGTCATCCGATCCTGCATCTGAGTTATATGTTCAATCACACTTCTGTGAGGGGTTGACTCCTGTTCCCAAGTCTCCTTAGCTATGTCTAGCAACCCTCTGGGGTGTCTTCCATACAAAAGTTCAAAGGGCGAAAACCCAGTAGAAGCTTGAGGGACCTCTCGGATGGAAAACATTAAATAAGGCAAAAGGAAATCCCACTTTTTCCCATCTTTATCAATTACTTTTTTGAGAATAGCCTTTAGTGTTTTATTAAATCGTTCTACCAGACCATCAGTTTGTGGGTGATATACGGATGTTTTCAGATGCTTTATATGAAGAAGATTACACAACTCCTTTGCAATTCTCGACATAAATGGAGTGCCTTGGTCTATTAATATTTCTTTGGGAATCCCAACACGGCTGAACATTAACATTAACTCCTTAGCAATTGCTTTTTCTGAAGTAGTACGCATGGGTATTGCCTCAGGGTAACGTGTAGCATAGTCTACTATTACCAATATATTCTGGTGCCCCCTTGCAGACTTTACAAGAGGACCCACAAAATCCATACCAATGCGTTCAAATGGGACCTCAATTATGGGTAAGGGCACCAAGGGGCTACAGTATGCTGTAAGAGGGGCAGTTAATTGGCATTCAGGACAAGAAGAACAATAGTTTGTGATAGATGCCATTACACCTGGCCAATAAAACCTCCTAAGAATTCTCTCTCTGGTTTTTTCAATCCCCAAGTGCCCCCCAAGTATGTGGCTATGTGCCAGATTTAATACAGTGTGTCGATATGTCTGGGGTACTAACAGCTGTTTGACAGACTCCTTTTTCCCAACTCTGTACAATAAATCATTTTCCACTTCAAAGTATGGATAGGTGAGCGCTTTATCAGTATTAATGGGGGTGCCATTTCTTATGGAAATATAGTTTCTAGCTACAGCTAAAGTTGGATCCTCCCATTGTGCAGCCCTAAATTTACTTGGGCTAACCTCTAGGTCAGTTATTTCTACATCAGGTTCAGATATATTAGATTGACCTGTATTATTCTGTTCAGTATTACCTCCAACTAGGGTTTCCATAGGGGATGAGTGTTTCCCTCTAGCAGGAGTTATTTTGTCTAAGTCATCCCCCAATAAATCAGAAAAGAGAAAGTCACAAACAGCGCCCTCTACTGAATCCGGTGAGTTTTCCTCAGCAGCATCCCATAGATTCAAAAAATGGGGAAAATCTCTGCCTATTATCATTTCATGGACTAATTTATCCACTAAACCAACTCTATGATTTATACGGCCATTTTGAGTTTCAATAAGTACTTTAGCAGTTGGATACTTGTGTATGTCCCCATGGACACAAGCAATATCTAGGTTCTGGTAATTATCAATAGGAGTATTTCTCAACAGACCCCTGTCTATGAGCGTAACCATGCTACCAGAGTCATGCAAAGCTTTAATTTCATTTTCCTCCACCCTTACAGTGCACCAAGGGTGGCCATTTAAACAATAATTTTTGGTAATTGCATATACTGAGCGAGTGTACAATGAATAATTGTCTCTCATATTGCCAACATTACATTCCATAGCAACATCATTCTCAGGGCAGTCCTTTGCAAAATGTCCATACTCTTTACATTGAAAACATTTAATATTAGCATTAGACAACATCTTTGAGGCTATTGTGGACCCTTCCTGCCTCACAAAACTCTTGTCCCTTGCAGTAATGTCCCTCGGGTTGTAAAAACCCATCTGCTCCTCCCGATACCCCCTTTTTCCCGGAACAGTCTTACCCAATTTACTGGGACTCTGGATCTTCGGGGTTCTAGGTCTTTCCTGGTTGGGGATTTGTAGAAACTCTCCGGCAGTCAAATAGCGTTCCACCAGGGCAACTAGACCGTCAGCAGTTTTAGGTTCACTCTGGCTGACCCACCGCCGCAGGGAAACAGGCAATCCTCGCAGGAACCGGTCCATCACGAGCTGTTCCACAATGTGACTAGCTGAGTTGACCTCTGGCTGTAGCCATTTCCTGGCAAGATGTATCAAGTCAAACATCTGTGACCGCACAGCTTTGTCTTGACTGTAAGTCCAGGAGTGAAATCGCTGGGCCCTTACTGCTGTTGTTACTCCCAGGCGGGCCAAGATTTCTGTTTTTAGCTTTTTATAGTCACTGGGCTGCTCAGGCTCCAAATCATAATATGCCTTCTGAGGTTCTCCACTCAGAAATGGCGCAAGGAGACTTGCCCATTCAGACGCAGGCCACCCTTCTCTTTCGGCTGTCCTTTCAAAAGCCATCAGGTAAGCCTCCACATCATCTGTAGCCACCATCTTTTGCAAATAGTTACTCACTCTCAGAGTCTTAGAACTGTGTGGAATTTCTGCAGCACACCTGCCCAGTCTTTCAGATAGGCCTCGAATCTCCTGCTGCATGGTACGTGTGATATTCTGCTGTTCCTCTATTTGTGTTAATACCAGTTTTTGTAGCACTGCAATATTTTCTTGCTGGCTGGCAGTAGCTTGCTGCTGTGTGGCCTGTTGCTGTGAGGCCGTAGCCTGTAGTAAAGCCTTTACAACTTCCTCCATTTTAAGTGTGGTATTGTTCCTTAACAGACTATTAGTGTGTTGCCCGCATTCTCCACCATATGTGACCTGGGATCTTGGAAACACACAGTCCTCAAAGCTGGAAACACCACACAAGGTTGTAGCTTTATAAAATACAGTCTGTTTATTATCAGGTCTGGCAAAAAAAACAGGCAAAATAAACATAAACAAAATAAAAGAGGCTTGCTCCAATGAGCACTTACTAACAAGTACAACTGTCTGCACTAAGTAGTTTTTCACAAAAGTAATATTGCACAGACCTTTCAAACTTTGTCCTTTAGAGATAATTCCTCTCAGTCTCTCAGGAGAGTGTTTGCAGTTTCCCTTTACTGCTGGCAAAATCTACCTCTCAACCCCTGACTGGGGATTTTATTAGCACCTGCTGTTAATTACCACATGCAGGTGAGTAGCTAGCTGAGTCAGACAGAATTCCTGGACTGGACTTTTTGACATAATGTGCTACTTGCAAACTGCGGGGTGGAGCACTGGCCCACCCTACTCTCCAAATACTCCACCCCAGGGACCCAGAAATAAATCACATATTTTCTCTATGTGGCAAACAAACATAACAATTCTCCCTGGGGTTGTCAGACCATACCCCGCACTGCAGCACTTTTGAGGGAATATAGACACCTTCCATTACTATGCCTTGGGTTCTGTCACAATATATACAATGTTATATATATACATAAGCTGACATGCGGATCAAACCTAGGTCTTAATATACAACAAAATCTAATAAATACATGACTTTGCGCTCTGCACTATTGGGTAGTTTGATATTTATTCTTATTTCTATACATATTTGTGCTCAAATATAGCAAATTTAAAAAATGATAAAAAATATTTTTACTTTTTTTTAGTTGTTGCTGGGATCCAACTAGTGACCTTAATAGTGTAAAAAAAAAGGGGGTATTAATAGTGTACACCAAAGGGGTATTACCCCACTCGGCTATTAAACTTTAAAGATTCAGTTGAAGAAACATATGTATATATAAAGTGTGACTAGAGGGGAAATTCTATTCTAAAAAATTGTGCAATTCAAAATCTTTATTGAGGGCATATGGAATAATCGTAATAAGATCAAAGATACCTTTCATTTCCATTCTTCCTAATGTTGCATTTATATCCCCACCTCTCCAATTCAATTTTACTTTTTGTATACTCAGATATAATTTTATGTGTTTAGGGTCACAATTATGCTCTCTTTTAAAATGATCTGCTTATGCATGTTTGTCAAAAAAAAGAGATGGAGAGGGCGCCACATAGCGTAATATTGTTTCAAATGGGATAATACAACAAGCAGAGTGGTAATGCGCTTACCGGAGACTGTGGTACTGTGCTGTGACCAGTACTAAATCGCCTGCTAGCACTTTAGTCAGTGGCTAGTACACTGTCAGATACGATTCCTCCCGGGGCTTTCTCCTGGGGACAGGGAATTGTGCTGTAGGCGTTTCTAGGTTCAGCAACTATAGTATATTGCTCAATTGGGTTTGTTCCATAAAAAAGGTGCACAACTTCCAAAGTTTAAAAGAATTTCAAATAGGCTTTATTATAACGCGTTTCTCAACCGCCAAGGGTCGTTTCTTCAGATACCAAAGCGAATAAAATATATTACAAATCTTGACATTTTATACACATTTGTATGAATAAAAAGGAAGTTGTCACAAAAGTTTCAAACCAATGAAAAACATTTCAAAACTCAACTGAAAAGCCATACAAAAGGCTTGACATGTGTTACAATTAGTGTGAATTTAAACAGCATTGGAAGGTCATGATTATTTAAAATTGAATCAGCTGTGAACTTCAGCTAGAAAAAAGGCTTAGATTTACCAGCATAGCATGTCAAAAAGAAAGAAAAGAGTATAACCACAATTCTGAGACTTCAAATTGAAATTGTGGGGGAAATGTAAATTATTTTTAAAAACATGTGATGCACAAAATTGCACCTGTAAAATGAAATGAAATAAAATAAAATAAAATTAAATAAAATGAAATAAAGGCCATGACATGGTCAATTGTGAATGATGATGTGTCTGAAAACTGTGTTGTATCTTTAAAGGGATATTTGCAACAGGAAATAAAAAAGAAATATATCTGCGCTTTAATTCTAAATAATAATGCTAAATGTAAACTTGTATATGAATTGTGTATGAAATAATCTCAATGAGCAACCATTGTGTATATACATAAAAAATAATAATAAAATAAAATGAAATGAAAGCCAGGCTTGATCCATTGTGAATAATGATATATCTGAGACCGTATTGTATGTTTAAAGGGACATTTGCAACAAGAAGTATATCTGTGCTTTGTATATTTTGATTCTAAGTGATAAGGCTAAAATGTAAACTTGTATATGAATTATGCATGGAATAATATCAGTTGGCAACTATTATGTAATGGAATATGAAAACATGATAGTGCTGAAATCTGTGTGTTGGTGGATTGTACTAGCGATATAGGAAAAATAACCCATAGACATCTTTATTGAATGTTAACAGTGTAATTCATAGGCATCTTTTATTGGATGCTATTTATGCATAGTGCCTGAAACTACTCTCCATTTTATTTTTGGACTGGCCATTATGGAAAGAACTATAATGAATTCTTGAGTATCATATCTCTTAAAACTTTTCTAAGAAAATATTTGATACTTCTTCAAATGATTTTGCATTTGTGACCTCAATAGATGTGAGGAACGGTAATATTCAAATAATTGAACATGAAAGTTCGAAATGGATATTCATCTTGGTTATTTGTATTTAACCTATGATAGTGTTCTAGTGCAGTAAACTTTTTTGCTGATCGTTATTCAATATCAGACCAAAACTCACCTAGTTATAATTTTCAGAAATCCCATCATATGGGACCAAGGATTAATAATCCCATTACCCAACATACGAATACATATCCAAAAGGACAACAGGAATACTATGAACATCCTAACAGGTTCAGTGTTCTGTCTTCAGAACCTAGAAATTTAGCTATAGACTCCGAAACTCCCAGTACTAGTAACAACTCCGCTCATTTTTAAGGGTCAGGTCCCAGCATAAGAAACGAAAGTCCAATAATAAGAGCAGGCAAAAGACCCCATATTACAGAAAACGAGGCTCTAGAGGTAGAGCCCTTGCCACCAAGGAAAAGAAACTATCCAGATTAGATCAAGGGATCTTTAATTTGTCATCATATGAATTATCTATTCCTGAAAAAAGAGTTTTAAAGCAAGGTTTATCTTTTTGTCCACCTAATACACCCAGAATGTTCGATATTTTTGTAGACCTCAATCACTTTACACGCAAATTGACGTTGCAAAAATATTTCGCTAATAAAAAATTAAAATCGAGTAAAATAGCCAACCCCAATATACAAGTCATATTAACTGATCCTATGCCATCGAACAAAAATCTAACATGCATATATTCACAAACTGAGGATCTTACTACTCATCTATTTGATGAATACATACACACTGATGTCAAAATCAAATCAAATTTCAACCCTACCAACGTGAAAAAAGATTATATCGAACTCTTCCAAAGCATGGTTTTGGAAGACTTCGAGAAAATATTACACTCTAAGAAACAAAAGAAAAATTATTCTTACCTAAGTCATAAAAAAGCTGTTCAAAGTTTGCAGAATAATCCCAACATTATTATCCGCAATGCCGATAAAGGCGGCGGAATAATCATACAAAATTTAGAGGATTATATCATAGAGGCAAATAGGATATTGGGGGATAATAACTATTACAAGATTTTACATCAAGATCCAACCAACATATACCTACAAACATATACCAAACTTATAGATAAAGGTTTTTCTTTAAAGATATTAAATAAGAACGAAAAAGATTTTTTAAAAACACAAAATCCCAGTATAGCTCATTATTACCACCTACCAAAAATACACAAAAACAAAAACAATCCACCAGGACGTCCGATTATTGCTGGAATAGGCAACCTCACATATAATTTGTCATATTATGTAGATCAATACCTTCAAAAACACGTAATAACATTGCCCTCATACATCAAGGACAGTTCTCATTTACTGCAACTTTTGAATAACATCAGTATAGAAGGCAAAGATTTACTGTGGATAACATGCGACGTCAGTTCGCTATACTCCAACATCTCACATACACTAGGTTTACAAGCTATTGAACATTTTCTCAAGAAAGATATCTATCTACCGGACCAACAATGTGATTTTATTTTAGAAAGCATTCTATTTATACTCCAACACAATTATTTTTTATATCAAGATACTTTTTATTTACAGACTAAAGGTACGGCCATGGGGACCAGGTTTGCCCCAAGTTTTGCCAACCTATTTATGGGACTATTTGAAGAAAAGTACATCTATTCGGCAAACTTGGGGTCAAGCCTGGTCTTCTATGGCCGTTATATAGATGACCTGATTTTTCTTTGGGGAGGGGACAATATCACAGCAGTTAATTTCATAGAATATCTTAACCAAAATGACATGGGAATTGAATTTACAGCTAACATCCAAACATCCCATATTGAATATTTGGATTTGTATCTAAGCATTGACAATAATCAAATTAAATCAAAAACGTATTTCAAAGACGTAGACAGCAATAGCTTTCTTAACTATAATAGTAACCATCACAAAAAGTGGATACATAATATCCCCTATAGCCAATTTCGAAGAATCAGACGAAATTGCACAGACCACGATACCTTTTTGGAACAAAGCAAAATCCTATACAACAGGTTTTTAGAAAAAGAATACCCCCGATATCTACTCGACAGATCTTTAGAAAGAGCATCATCATTAAACAGAAACGACATTCTAACCAATAAAAAAGAAAATAGCCAATCACATAACACCATGACAAGAGAGACGCTTTTTATAACACAATTCAATTCTGACTTCCAACAATTAGAACATATACTACACAAACATTGGCACATTATTCAAAGAGATCCTATATTAAAACATCTGGTAAAAGAAAAAACGAAAATAGTTTACAGGAGAGCTCCTACATTAAGAAGCAAATTAGCTCCAAGCAAAAAAGTCAAACATGTTCAGAGGACAAACAAAAATCACATTCAAATACGAAACAAAGGTCTGTTTGGTATATGTGGGCTATACAAATGCGGCAAATCGGGCTGTGGGACATGCAAAATCATTAAATCTGGTACAAAGAATTTCAAATCCACAGTTACAGGAGAAAATTTTCAGATTCCCATTTTTTTCAATTGCGAATCCTCCTATACAGTATACCTCATGGAGTGCATATGTGGCCTCCAGTACGTAGGTCGCACATCAAGGAGACTACGTACGAGGTGGGGGGAACATCATCGCAACTGCAAAAATTGTAAAAAAAAGAACATCAAACACAGCATACCCCATCATTGCTTGACAAAACATAATGGAAATCCTTATATTTATAACTATATTCCGATTGATTTTGTTCCAAAAAATAATGATTATAATAGACTACTCAAATTGAGACAACGTGAAACATTCTGGATATATCGTTTGAGAACATTATATCCATTGGGGCTGAATGCCAATTTAGATCTGGCAGCCTTCAATTGATTGATATTACCCCCACAGCAAACCAATTTACCCTCTAGCTTTCAAACCCCTATATACCCTCAATTACAACATTGCTCCTCTTCATTTCTTTCTCCGATTCACATCTACACATAGCTTACATTGAAGAATAAATTAACACATCTATATGTTTTTGGCACTGCTGATACACTATTTCAGCACTGAGTACACATTATACAATACGGGTAAACTAACAGTAGTTCACCTACATGATATCTCATACACAGTTTGATTACACTTACATACCAATACATATCAATATCACTTCTACACGACATTACACACACAGATCGATTATTTCTACATACCAATTCATATCCACATCATTTATACATACCAATACACAACAATATTATTTGTTACACATATTGTAAACACATGATACATATCCACATAATGTCTTATAACACATGCATACACACCATTCTCATCAACAATATCAAGGTCTGTTTATCTTTCATATATATGCTACATACATTCCAAATACACATCTTTTAATATTATCTTTCAAATACCATTACATAAATCAGAAATTTGCACACATTACAACTACTTCTCCGACAACATTTATACAATTCACCGATATCCCCATGAACACCAACACCGCAACCATTTTTACATAGGTGATTATTTAACGAATTTGTCCAAATAATCTTAGATATACACTGACATATGTTTACTGCACTAGAACACTATCATAGGTTAAATACAAATAACCAAGATGAATATCCATTTCGAACTTTCATGTTCAATTATTTGAATATTACCGTTCCTCACATCTATTGAGGTCACAAATGCAAAATCATTTGAAGAAGTATCAAATATTTTCTTAGAAAAGTTTTAAGAGATATGATACTCAAGAATTCATTATAGTTCTTTCCATAATGGCCAGTCCAAAAATAAAATGGAGAGTAGTTTCAGGCACTATGCATAAATAGCATCCAATAAAAGATGCCTATGAATTACACTGTTAACATTCAATAAAGATGTCTATGGGTTATTTTTCCTATATCGCTAGTACAATCCACCAACACACAGATTTCAGCACTATCATGTTTTCATATTCCATTACATAATAGTTGCCAACTGATATTATTCCATGCATAATTCATATACAAGTTTACATTTTAGCCTTATCACTTAGAATCAAAATATACAAAGCGCAGATATACTTCTTGTTGCAAATGTCCCTTTAAACATACAATACGGTCTCAGATATATCATTATTCACAATGGATCAAGCCTGGCTTTTATTTCATTTCATTTTATTTTATTATTATTTTTTATGTATATACACAATGGTTGCTCATTGAGATTATTTCATACACAATTCATATACAAGTTTACATTTTAGCCTTATCACTTTGAATCAAAATATACAAAGCGCAGATATACTTCTTGTTGCAAATGTCCCTTTAAACATACAATACGGTCTCAGATATATCATTATTCACAATGGATCAAGCCTGGCTTTCATTTCATTTCATTTTATTTTATTATTATTTTTTATGTATATACACAATGGTTGCTCATTGAGATTATTTCATACACAATTCATATACAAGTTTACATTTAGCATTATTATTTAGAATTAAAGCGCAGATATATTTCTTTTTTATTTCCTGTTGCAAATATCCCTTTAAAGATACAACACAGTTTTCAGACACATCATCATTCACAATTGACCATGTCATGGCCTTTATTTCATTTTATTTCATTTTATTTTATTTTATTTCATTTCATTTTACAGGTGCAATTTTGTGCATCACATGTTTTTAAAAATAATTTACATTTCCCCCACAATTTCAATTTGAAGTCTCAGATTTGTGGTTATACTCTTTTCTTTCTTTTTGACATGCTATGCTGGTAAATCTAAGCCTTTTTTCTAGCTGAAGTTCACAGCTGATTCAATTTTAAATAATCATGACCTTCCAATGCTGTTTAAATTCACACTAATTGTAACACCTGTCAAGCCTTTTGTATGGCTTTTCAGTTGAGTTTTGAAATGTTTTTCATTGGTTTGAAACTTTTGTGACAACTTCCTTTTTATTCATACAAATGTGTATAAAATGTCAAGATTTGTAATATATTTTATTCGCTTTGGTATCTGAAGAAACGACCCTTGGCGGTTGAGAAACGCGTTATAATAAAGCCTATTTGAAATTCTTTTAAACTTTGGAAGTTGTGCACCTTTTTTATGGAACAAACCCAATTGAGCAATATACTATAGTTGCTGAACCTAGAAACGCCTACAGCACAATTCCCTGTCCCCAGGAGAAAGCCCCGGGAGGAATCGTATCTGACAGTGTACTAGCCACTGACTAAAGTGCTAGCAGGCGATTTAGTACTGGTCACAGCACAGTACCACAGTCTCCGGTAAGCGCATTACCACTCTGCTTGTTGTATTATCCCTTTTGAAACAATATTACGCTATGTGGCGCCCTCTCCATCTCTTTTTCTAAACAGTTATATCCCTGCTCTCTGGGAACAAGAGGAGCTGCCTACACAGGAACCTTTGACGAACAAGATCACCGGACCAATACAGGACTGCCATTATTCATTCCAGAGCCGATAACCGAGTAAGACACACTCAACAAGGACGGAGTAACTATCTGTGGGACCTTTTATTATTTTTTAGGGTTCATATCACAATTTGCATTTGCATATCTTATATATTTATAACAGCGCGCCTTCTCATCTCCTTGTGAGATATTACACCATGTTTGTCAAAACCCTTTTTAATGTTATAGACATGTTCCCTAAACTTAATGGAAAGTTTCCTAGAGGTTCTTCCAATATAAAGTAAATCACACGAACATTTTAACATATAAATTACGTTATTAGAATTGCAGGTAATAATTTGTCTTATCTCATAATTTGTATTATTCCTCATTTCTAGAGATCTGACATTTCTGTCTTGTTGGTAGAACTCTCTGCAACCCATACATTTGCCACATTTATAGAAACCTTTAAGGTTCTCTCCTAGCCAGTTTTCTTTATTTTTATCTTTGAGAACGCTCTTAGTAATCTTGTCTTTTATATTGGGTACTCTTTTAAATACTATAAATGGCTTATCTTGTATGATGTCTCTTAGGCCATAATCTTTCTTTAAACATCCCAATCTGTTCTGCATACATCTCTATTTTTATTTTTAAAATTATATTTCAAAAAGGTCTCTCTTTCTTCGTTACCCACCTCTTGTATGATGGAATCTATTCTTTTTTTCTGGATATCTTTTTTTCTATAAATTTTTCTTTGAATTGTTTAGACTGTTCATAAAAAAACATTTTTTATCACTACAATTTCTTCTTTATCTACATATTTGACTTTTGGGAATATTCTTTAACCAATTGAAAAGATGACAGCTATCTAATTGAATAAACAGAACAGTAAATGAGGGGGCGCTCTAGAAATCTATATTAAATATATACATTTACAAATTGTATGTATTAGACAACATATATTAGAACAAAATATTTCAAACCATATTATCCAAATATTCATGGGTGATGAGAGTTCCAACAGATAAGTCCCAATTGTAATGCTGGACTGGTAATCAAAAATGGGAAGTCTGATGAGAATGACTAATCCAACTTGATGAATGCAAAATCAGGGGGGTGGCTGCTCTCCTCCTCACAGATTTGACTGGACAAAGCTATAGAAGAAAGTAGAGAACAGAGGGGCGCCTCATGTGTATATCAGCATGTCGAATAAGGTACTCAGAAGTAGACAAAGCCAAATGGGTACTCACATTTAGCCAAAGTACACTTATGTACTGGTAGAAGCAGGCTGGTAACTAGGGGTGTACCAGCTAACCCTCTCCAGGCGTATTGGAACCAATACAGGTGTGTCTTGTCCCACTTAATAAGTGGTCTATTCCAAACTGTCGAATGTCAGATGCAGTAGCTGTGCTACTTAATGAGGTGCTGAACCAATGCTTGTATTAAAAAAGTTGTTTATTTAAAAACATATAAAAACAAGTAACAAGCAGTGGTTACAAAAGAATAAAAATGCAACGCATTTCTCAGCCTTAGCATTGGCTGTTTCATCAGGCATAAAGCACCTTCCAACTGACATCCTATTTAAACTACTTCTAACCAGTGGTGGACAAGTACACACCAACAAAGGGACGTGTTATATACCATACATCATTAATTGACTTATTGGTAGCTAACAACAACTCTGTAGTTAGAGTAAATACATAAACAATGTTATACAATACAAAGATAAAAGCAAAATATATGGCACATATTTCACAATCACAATAATATACAACACGTATAAGCATGTAGTATGTATATATATATATCAAAACTTCATATGAGAGTTGGATCTATGCGTGCACCATCTAAGATGCAGGAGTATGGTGTATAACTAACACAAATATATGGGATTGGACACATGTATGATTATATACATAAGGGTACTGTTCATAATCCCTTTGTTTCTACCATATTAGCCACCCATCTCCGTTTTTATTGCTCATTTATTTGTATACTTATATGCTTGTATCAACCCTCATAAAGAATATACCTTTAATGCTCGTATTTCTGTTTTCGCCATACTTACGGTTAGCGTTTTTTTATATTTGTAGCACTCATTTCTAGATAGCCTTTTATATGATTCCCTATGTTGTTATAAAGCTTGATGTTAAAAAAAAAACACCTGTAATCCTTGAAGATTGAGTCGTTATGGGCAGCATGAGTTGTAAGGATACTTGCTCAGATTAGTAATTGTTACGATATCTATCCAATCCTAGTATTACATTTTCTCACACCACCGTATTAGACCAAATTGTATGGTGTTAAACAACTATTATATGACATAGAGTGTGCGTGCCAATCAGAAGCCAACTTGTATTAAGTTCATGATGGTGTGAGATTCTCACAGTGAAAAGTTAATCATTTACGCCCCTCATTAGGGCTTGGCCTAATGACGTTATACAATGTATTATAACTATACATACCTTAGGTACTGATGTGACTAAAGTAATGTGATTATAGTGCAATCAAAAGTGACATACTATAATGTGTAAAGTATACATATATAAGTGGATCCAAAACAGCTTATATTAAAGGGACATTAAACCTATATTTTTTTCTTTCATGATTCAGATAGAGTATACCATTTTAAACAACTTTCTAATTTACTTCTATTATCTAATTTGCTTCATTCTTTTGATATTCTTTCCTGAAAAGCATATCTAGATAGGCTCAGTAGCTTCTGATTGGTGGTTGCACATAGATGCCTCATGTGATTGGCTCACCAATGTGCATTGCTATTTCTTTAACAAAGGATATCTAAAGATTGCAGCAAATTATATAATAGAAGTAAATTGGAATGTTGTTTAAAATTGTATTCTCTATCTGAATCATTTAAGAGAAAATTTGGGTTTAATGGCCCTTTAAGTCTATATCGATGTGATGTTCTTATATGCATTGAATGAAAGTGATTACTCACGCCCCTGACCCGAATGTGTGAAAATATATCTTCTAATGTGATCAGTGTCAGAAACCATTGAATGTATGTATCATGGAGATTACCAGTGGGAATGCAGAAACGTGACCATCTATACGTGTCAAATATATATGGGGGATAGTGTAGTGTGACATTGTGCTAGATGGATCCATAACGGAGTTTATCTATACTAGTGAGTGACATTAGTGTTCCATTTTGAAATCCTTCTTATAATATAATAAAATATGTGTTAGCTATAAGCTGTAGGGGCAAGGTGATGTGTATTATGTGTAAATTAAATTTCCTAATGTAAAGAATAACATAATACAGTGCTGTATGATAGGTAGTTATTTATTTATAGGCACTAAAACTAAGTATGTGAAATTAATACAAATTATGTTTATAATCAAAATATTAAATCTAATTGAATATAGCTATTAACATCTACAGGTTTAAAGTAGTTCTTGTTTTTTAACAGACAATTTAAATGTATATAGATAAATCTAGAAAATTAAGAGATTCCTGACTACATTCCCAATTCAGTTTCATTTGCCAGTCATTTACATTGAGTGACTCCATAAAGACGTTAAGGTCTCTTTCTGACCCCTTCCAAATCATAAAAGGTCATCTATATACTGTATCTATAATAGGATACCAGGTTTGGACCCCAGCTTTCACTTTCATAAACATGGATGTCTTCCCATGCTGACATATATAAGTTGGCATAGCTGGGTGCAAACCTGGTACCCATCACTGTTTGCACCCAGCTATGCCAACTATTATCATTTTTTAAATTTGCTACATTTGAGCGATAATATGTATATAAATGAGACTAAATATTGAATTACCCAATAGCGCAGAGCGCAAAGTCATGTATTTATTAGATTTAGTTGTTTATTAGGATCTAGGTTCGATCCACATGTCAGTATATGAATATGAGCTTTTATTTTGATTTTTGTATATATTCATTTTTGTATAAGATTATATACTCTTTTATTGTGATATTGATATTACGATTAGCCAATTTCCTTTAACACCTACTAAGATAATGGCCATAGCTATCGATCAGAGGGAGCTGGAGCGTAGGGAGAGGGCAGACGAAGACAACAGGAATTTTAATCAAAATGTATTTATGTTGCTCCATGGGAGGTCTGCAAGGGAGAGATCACCTCCACTATCTCCCCCTGCCTCTAAGTGGACCAAACCCTAGATTTGTATATCTTTTTTCCCCCATCTATATTTTTGTTTTGTTTTTTTATGTTGCATTAAAAAATGCTTGTATTTATTTATTGTTATTATTTTAGGAAGTTCATTGAATACATGATTTTCTAAATTTATGTATTTGTTTGTTTTTATTTGATATACATAATCCTTTTTTTTTTTTTTTTTTTTTTTTTTAAATACTTGTTGGGTCAGTTTAGTAAAGGGATAGTCTAGTCCAAAATAAAATTTCTTGATTAAGATAGGGACTGTAATTTAAAAACAAATTCAAATTGAAAGCTAAACCCAGGAGGTTCATATGCTAATTTCTAAGCCCTTGAAGGCTGCCTCCACTCTCAGGGCATTTTGACAGTTTTTCACCACTAGAGGGTGTTAGTTCATGTGTGTTATATAGGTATCACTGTGCTCATGCATGTGGAGTTCCTAGGAGCCAGCACAGATTAGCTAAAATACAAGTCTGTCAAAATAACTGAAATAAGGGGGCAGTTTGCAGAGGCTTGGATACAAGATAATAATCACATATGTAAAAAGTGTTTTTATCTAACCGTTTGGGTTAAGCAAAACTAGGGAATGGGTAATAAAGGGATTACATATATTTTAAAACAATAAAAAATTGGGTGTACACTGTCCCTTTAAAGGGTCCATCTACACCTGAGATTTTATTGTTAAACAGAAGAGATAATCCCTTTCTTAGCCATTCACCAGTTTTGCATAAACAACACACTTCTATTTAAGGGACATGAATCACTAATATTTTCGTTCAGGCATCATAAATAGCATGTGATTGTAAAGAACTTTCTAATTTACTTCTATTTTTAAATGTGCTTCCTTCTCTTGTTATCCTTTGAGGAAGAAGATATGTAGGTAATCTATAGGTTCCATCTGCTGATTGTTGTCTGCATATATATACACCGATTGTCATTGGCTTACACATGTGTTCAGTTATAAACCAGTAGTGCATTGCTGCTCCTTCAACAAATGCTAACAAGAGAATGAAGCAAATTTTATAGTAGTAGTAAACTGGAAATTTATTTCTTAAATATTTTATGTTCTACCTAAATCCTGAAAGAAAACTTTATGTTTCATGTTCCGTTACTATACTTTATACCTCTTGTTACATTGTATCTAAGCATCTCATGACAGCCCTCTGAGTACATGATACATAATTATCAATTGACTTGCATATTAGCCAATTAGTGCATTGTCTGCTAAAAGCAACGTGCGTGATTACAATATTATCTATAAGCCTCACATCAAATATCACTCCCTTTTTGTGAAAAGCAAATAAAACAGCATGTGATAAGAGACACCCTTCAAGTACTTAGATATTATCATATGAGGCTACCTATGTGTATCTTTCAAATAAGAATAAAAAAGAACAAAGCACATTAGAAGAAAAAGCCAAATGGTATTTTTTTTAATTACATGCCCTATCTGATTCATGAAGGTGCAATTTTGACTTTGCTGTCACCTTAACATTCACAAAGATGAGAGATGAAAACCATGTTACTAATATATCTTGAAGATTTATGTCTGCACAAATATATTGACAATCCAGGAAACAATCTTGAATGAAAAACAGAGTCAAGTGTACAATAAATAAGCTTAATTTAAAGATATTTATTTTCAAGATATTTATTGACAAACTTTCAAAGTCAATAATTACAAGATTACCAAAATTAACATCTTTTGGGAAAAAAGCAATAGTGTAAAAAAATATTACAAAAATAAAACTACTGTATGTTACGCAGTCAATCCTGACACCATTATTGGCCAAACAACTGCCTGAATATAGTCTACTCAAGCTTGTACTCCCCTTGCATCATTTAGCTGTAATGGAGCTAAATGATTGTCATACTCAGGGACAACATCCAAGCTCTCCAGATCTACAGTGGGGCAAAAAAGTATTTAGTCAGCCACCACCAATTGTGCAAGTTCTCCCACTTAAGAAGATGAGAGAGGCCTGTAATTTTCATCATAGGTATACCTCAACTATGAGAGACAAAATGTGGAAACAAATCCAGACAATCACATTGTCTGATTTGGAAAGAATTTATTTGCAAATTATGGTGGAAAATAAGTATTTGATCAATATCAAAAGTTCATCTCAATACTTTGTTATATATCCTTTGTTGGCAATGACAGAGGTCAAACATTTTCTGTAAGTCTTTACAATGTTGTCACACACTGTTGCTGGTATGTTGGCCCATTCCTGCATGCAGATCTTCTCTAGAGCAGTGATGTTTTGGGGCTGTCACTAGGCAACACGGTCTTTCAACTCCCTCCAAAGGTTTTCTATGGGGTTGAGATCTGGAGACTGGCTAGGCAACTCCAGGACCTTGAAATGCTTCTTACGAAGCCACTCCATCGTTGCCCGGGCGGTGTGTTTGGGATCATTGTCATGCTGAAAGACCCAGCCACGTTTCATCTTCAATGCCCTTGATGATGGAAGGAGGTTTGCACTCAAAATCTCACGATACATGGCCCCATTCATTCTTTCATGTGCACGGATCAGTCGTCCTGTTCCCTTTGCAGAGAAACAGCCCCAAAGCATGATGTTGCCACCCCCATGCTTCACAGTAGGTATGGTGTTATTTAGTTGCAACTCAGCATTCTCTCTTCTCCAAACACAATGAGTTGTGTTTCTGCCAAACAGTTCTACTTTGGTTTGATCTGACCATATGACATTCTCTCAATCTGCTTCTGGATCATCCAAATGCTCTCTAGCATACTTCAGATGGGCCCGGACATGTACTGGCTTAAGCAGGGGGACATGTCTAGCACTGCAGGATCTGAGTCCCTGGCGGCATAGTGTGTTACTGATGGTAGCCTTTGTTACGTTGGTCCCAGCTCTCTGCAGGTCATTCACTAGGTCCCCCCATGTGGTTCTGGGATGTTTTCTCACCATTCTTGTAAACATTTTGACCCCACGGGGTGAGATCTTGCGTGGAGCCCAGATCGAGGGAGATTATCAGTGGTCTTGTATGTCTTCCATTTTCTAATTATTGCTCCCACAGTTGATTTCTTCACACCAAGCTGCTTGCCTATTGCAGATTCAGTCTTCCCAGCCTGGTGCAAGTCTAGAATTTTGTTTCTGGTGTCCTTCGACAGCTCTTTGGTCTTCACCATAGTGGAGTTTGGAGTGTGACTTTTTGAGGTTGTGGACAGGTGTCTTTTATACTGATAACAAGTTCAAACAGGTGCCATTAATACTTGTAATGAGTGGAGGACAGAGGAGCCTCTTAAAGAAGAAGATACAGGTCTGTGAGAGTCAGACATCTTGCTTGTTTGTAGGTGACCAAATACTTATTTTCCACCATAAAATTCAAATAAATTCTTTCCAAATCAGACAATGTGATTGTCTGGATTTGTTTCCACATTTTGTCTCTCAAAGTTGAGGTATACCTATGATGAAAATTACAGGCCTCTCTCATCTTCTTAAGTGGGAGAACTTTCACAATTGGTGGCTGACTAAATACTTTTTTGGGCAAAAGGTAAAATCTAAAAGCGCCAATTAAGGCAACCCAATAAAAAGAGAGAGCAGATAATTATAAAAAATATATGAAGTTTTATTCAATAAAATGGTTTTTGTAAAAGGTTTTTTAAAAAAGCTATATATGTATATTAAATCAGAAAATCGTATAAATAAAAGATCCAAAGGTGAATATATAAAAAGATTTTATAAATTAAAAATACGTCTATAGCCCAAAATGTATGTTATTGGCCAATCAATCGTTATAAATATTGTATGGTAAATTATAAGGTAAATTTAAACCGCATATGTTACAGTAAAAACATCAAGGTATTAATTACTGCTTTTAAGCGCTTTTAAGCAGTATAATTATTTGCTTAAATATCTATTGCATTTCCAAAATAATTGAGATCATGTAGTTAATACCACTTGGAAATGTACATATAAAATATCAAATATTCAAATAATATTGTACAGTTGTGGGTTCAATAAAGAACAATGTTTCAGATTTGTAGTGATTCTAAAAGTGCACTTGATACAACAGGTACCTGTTCAATGAAACTTTTACTCCGGTGTTTGAGTCCTCATACCTCCATGTGAGAACTGATGCCTCCGTGTGAAGACCAAATGCCTCCGTGTGAGAAACTGTAAAAAGCTTTCTTCCGCTGATCTTGGAGCTTAGCGTGTACCCAGCGTCTGTACCACTGTTATCCCCGAACTTCGCGCCTTCTCCAATTGAGGCGGTGATTGGTTTGCAGATGGGAGAGTGTCACGCTTAGGCAGTGGGAAGCCGGCTCTACAGCTGATCCTTCTGCAAACCAATCACCGCCTCAATTGGAGAAGGCGCGAAGTTCGGGGATCACAGTGGTACAGACGCTGGGTACACGCTAAGCTCCAAGATCAGCGGAAGAAAGCTCTCTACAGTTTCTCACACAGAGGCATTTGGTCTTCACACGGAGGCATCAATTCTCACATGGAGGTATGAGGACTCAAACACTGGAGTAAAAGATTCATTGAACAGGTACCTGTTGTATCAAGTGCACTTTTAGGATCACTACAAATCTGAAACATTGTTCTTTATTGAACCCACAACTGGACAATATTATTTGAATATTTGATATTTTATATGTACATTTCCAAGTGGTATTAACTACATGATCTCAATTATTTTGGAAATGCAGTAGATATTTAAGCAAATAATTATACTGCTTAAAAGCCCTTAAAAGCAGTAATTAATACCTTGATGTTTTTGCTGTAACATATGTGGTTTAAATTTACCTTATAATTTACCATACAATATTTATAACAATTGATTGGCCAATCACATACATTTTGGGCTGTAGACGAATTGTTAATTTATAGAAACTTTTTATATATTCACCTTTGGATCTTTTATTTATATGATTTTCTGATTTAATATACATATATTGCTTTTTTAAAAAACCTTTTACAAAAACCATTTTATTGAATAAAACTTCATATATTTGTTATAATTATCTGCTCTCTCTTTTTTTGTGGGTTGCCTTAATTGGCGCTTTTAGATTTTACCTTTTGTCCTGATATTCGTTTTGGGGATTTTGGAGAAATATCCCTTTAATCTTTTAGCTTTTAACCCTCATTTTTTGCGCCGTTTGTATCTACTTTTTTTCTAAATACTTTTTTGCCCCACTGTATATCAGGCACGTTAATGGCACTGTTGTGTAACATACAGCAAATAAGGAAAATAATAGAGAATTTGGAGGGGGCGTACTGAAGAACCCCGCCAGAGGTGTCCAAACATCGGAAACGGCTCTTCAATTTGGCAAAGGCGCGCTCAATAACAGATTGTGTAGCGGTGTGCGCCTGGTTGTAATGCACCTTTTCCACTCTGTTGGGGTTGTTGACAGGTGTGAACAGCCACAGAAGACAAGAATATTCAGAATCACCTGCATAAAAGAAATAGAGCATTGATATTAGCAATCTGAATGAATTAAATCTATAATATACGTATGCAAAAATGTATGAGATATTTACCTATTAGGATTCCCTCTGGCATTTGTCCCTCCTGGAAACAATCGTAGATGCAGAATTCCGGAAGAAGATGAAGGAATCGTGACTAGAACCAGGCAATCCAGAGTGGACGCTCATGATTCTTAACCTGGAGTCACAGATGACCTGGATATTCAGTGAGTGGTTCAGCTTCCTGTCCTGGTATGGCTCCTCTATTCCCCAGGGAGGCTGCACTAATATATGAGTGCAATCTATGGCCCTTAATACTCTTGGCAACCCAGCTAGATTATAAAACTGGAGCTTGACATCATGCCACTCCTCCGTATTTTTGGGAAGTGGACATGAAGGACTAGGCATTGGTGCAAAGCATTCAAGACAACCTTCAGATAATGGGAGAAGGTTACCTGACTCATACCTACATCTAGACTTGTCACAGCATGGAACAATCCAGTTGCCAAAAAATAGAGGACCAATAATAACTTTACCATCCCAGGGATCGCCCTAGTCCTTGCAGTTAGTGATTCGAGAGAGTCCTTGATTTTGACATAGAGCCTCTCAATAGAAGTCCTATTGAGTTGAAATTGATGAACCACCTCTCGATCACTAAGGGCATGGAGACCAACCCCAGACAGGAAAACCCTCGGCACCCACTGGCGTCTTTTTTGACGCTCCACAGATAGTTCATTATCTCCATTGCAAATTAATCGGGAAATGAAGTGTTTGTTGATTGAAACACCTTTTCATAATGCCAAGTTCTCCAGCTGTAAATGATTGCAGTAATTGATTGAATAACTTATACACCACACATTACATAACAGACAAATTAATGATGGGTTTTCTGTATTTTTGCGTCATTATACAAGCATAAAGTGGTTTTTAAAAGGTAACATGTATAGAAGCACCTCCTAGATGACAAGTTCACCAGCTGAAAATGTATGGAAGCACCTCCCATATGGCAAGTTAAATTGCTGAAAACCAGCTGTGGACGCTTGATATTGATTGATGAAATTAATTGAATTACTTCTGCGACACACAGTACATAACATAGCATGTTTTCTGTTTTTTTCATGGTGGGGCATTATACGAGCACAAAGTTGCTGTTTAAAATGAAAATATGTATGGAAACACCTCCCAGATGACAAGTTCACCAGCTGTATCAGTTGAAGCTTTGATAAATTGGCCCCTAGGGGTTTATGTTAGGGTGTTAGGTTTTTACATATCTTTCTTTTCCCCATAGACATCAATGGGTAATGCGTAATAGTGATCGCCATTCCGCGATCACAGGTGTTAGTTTTTTCTATCACTTTCTCTCCATTGATGTCTATGGGGAAAATGTGCATGAGCACGTCAAGTCAGGCCTTGGCTTTTGTGCGGTATGGAGCTTAACGCACCATGCCACACAACACAAGAAGGTTTTTCTGCAACTTGTAATGGCAGCGATATGGAGAGTGCGATACCGCTCATTTTTGTGCGTTTTTTTTATGCACTGGGTTTAGCGCACAACTTGTAATCTTGGTGTTTGTTTTTAAAGAATTTATTGAAAAAAAATAATATAATAGCTATCACCATTCTAAAGCCTGTCTATAATATGTAGTTATAGCACAAAGATTTACTGACATTTTATTAGGTGGTTAGAAGTGTCTTGTAACAGTTTTAAAGGCAAAGTGCTTGCGTTGATGGTTTCAAATCTGATGCATTTCCAATGTTTCCAATACCAGTTTTTATATTTTAATTGCTATATACACTCTATCAAAATCTCTCACCAACACACATTTTGAGCTAGACTACGAGTGGATCGTTAGTTTATGCTAGCATGATTATATATGTAGGTGTAGGAATATCTATTAAAAAATAAATAGAACATATTCTGCTATGTACAGAACATTGGAATGAAACCCTGTTCCAAATTATTATGCCAATGATATCTTTCTCATTTACCTAAATAATTTATGTAAACAACAGTCAGCATAATTCTCATGTTATCAACTATTAAGAGTACAATTCAAATTTTATTGAACAAATCTCCTAATGATAACAGTATTTATTTTTTTCAAAATAAAAAACTTACAATGCACCGTTCCAAATTATTATGCACAGTAAGTTTCAAAACACTTTATAGGTTGTAAAGAACTGAAAATTGTCATTTGTTGTGTTTGCAGCATATTTACTGAAATCAAAAGCTATTTCAATCAAACTTTGAACAACATTTTAACTTTTTAAACATTTTAACAGGTCACGTTACATTTTAACATAGGACCCCTTATTTGATAGCAGCTTCACAAGTCTTGCATCCATTGAACTTGTGAGTTTTTGGACAGTTTCTGCTTGAATTTGTTTGCAAGATGTCAGAATAGCCTCCCAGAGCTGCTGTTTGGATGTAAACTGCCTCCCACCCTCATAGATCTTTTGATTGAGGATGCTCCAAAGGTTCTCAATAGGATTGAGGTCAGGGGAGGATAGAGGCCACACCATGACTTTCTCTCCTTTTATCCCCATAGCAGCCATTGATGCAGAGGTATTCTTTGCAGCATGAGATGGTGCAGTCATGCATGAAGATTATTTTATTACGGAAAGCATAGTTCTTCCTTCTGTACCAGGGAAGGAAGTGGTCAGTCAGGAACTCCACATACTTTTCAGAGGTCATCTTTACACCTTCAGGGACCCTAAAGGGGCCGACCAGCTCTCTTCCCATGATTCCGGCCCAAAACATGACTCCACCACCACCTTGCTGACGTTGCAGCCTTGTTGGAACAGGTTGGCCGTCCACCAACCATCCACTACTCCATCCATCTGGAACATCCAGGGTTGCAGAGGCACTCATCAGTGAACAGGACTATTTTAAAATTAGTCTTCAAGTATTTTTCTGCCCAATGCAGCCGTTTCTGCTTGTGAGCATTGGTTAGTGGTGGCCGAATGGAAGGTTTATGCACAGTTGCAAGACTCTGGAGGACTCCACACCTTGATGTCCGTGGGACTCCAGAGGCACCAGCAGCTTCAAATATCTGTTTGCTGCTATGTAATGGTATTTTAGCAGCTGCTCTCTTGATCCGATGCATCTGGCAGAAATCTTCCTCAATGTGTCTTTATCTGTACAAACTCGTCTGTGCTCTGAATCAGCCACAAATCTCTTAATAGTGCGATGATCACGCTTAAGTTTTCGTGAAATATCTAATGTTTTCATACCTCGTCCAAGGCATTGAACTATTTCACTCTTTTCGGCAGCAGAGAGATCCTTTTTCTTCCCCATATTGTTTGAAAAAGGGGCTCTGCTTAATAATGTGGAACACCCTCCTTTAGTAGTTTTTCCTTTAATTGGGCTCACCTGGCAATCTAATTATTACAGGTGTCCGAGATTGTTTTCAGTGATCAAAAGAGCCCTGAGACACAATGAGTTAAACTGAAAAAAAAAATATTAATCTTTGTGACACTGAAATAGAATTTGCATAATATTTTGGAACAGGGTGTAATATTTACGGTAAATACACAGTATAACACTTTATTAAATATGTACATTGCATAAATATAATATTTCAATGTGTTGTATCTACTTGACTGCAAAGGGCTCCTATGTACATATAATATATATATATATATATATATATATATATATATATATATATATATATATATATATATATTTATTTTATTAAGAAAAACAAAACATACAAATAAATACATTTAGTAATATTGTTGTATCCATTAACATACAATCAATCAAAAAAGTATCCTTAAAAATCTTTTTCATACTTTTATTTGATTTATTAAGTCCCGCATTTGCCCTAATGCCTCTGTTTCCGCGCGAGCCTTCAGGCTCACCGGAAACAGGAGTTAAAAAGCAGTGGTTTTAAGATTAAAATTGCATTCTCTGGGGCCGATTTATCAAGCTGTCAAGCAGTTTATTCCGCGCAGCGAATTGGCCACGAATGTGCAGGGTGCAGCATTGCACAAGCATGTCTAGTTAAATGCTTGTGCAATGATAAATGCTGACAGCGTATGCTACAGCGGATCATGTACATTCGCACTTTGATAAATTTGCCCTCAAGTAATCATTCTAGCATAAATAACATTTGCGCTCATGTGTTTGCAACTACTTTCAACTTGTAATTCCAGTGGAATTCAACTTGTGTGCAAACGGCCGTGAAAGCCCGATATATCGCTCGTGTGCAAACAATAGTGCTCCACTCATAATTTAGCTCTTTATCATTTATTCCGTCTCCATACCAATTATTTTGAGTTTGCATTGCAAAAATTTGTGTTCAGTGTTCTTAAGTTCCCTTTCTATGGCATTCCAATCCATTAGAAGCAGATACTTTAGATAGGTGGGTGTAGTAGATAGGTGGGTGTACTAGATTTAAGTAATCACATAAACAACTATAAGAAATAGGTGTTTCATAATGTTCAAAGCCATTGAATTTGATCAATCCAAAGATCAGGTGAAAAGATTTCTGAATGCCCCTAAATTTAAATAACTCTTTGAAAACTCAAACAAAGCAAATTACTAACATTCTAAAAGATTGAAAAACCATTTATCTCAAAACCTATTCTATCAACCACCAGTTTTAAATTATTAGTACTTGACAATCTGATTAGAAGATCATATTTTTTAAACGTGGTCATTCTGATCCTTTATTAGCATCCGAATAAGGAAGAAAGCGACTCCTTGTGCCGTTCGGCTATTTTCTAACGGCTAGATTACGAGTTTTGCGTTATGAGCGGCACGGTGCTAACTTGCAAGTTATTGGCACTGCTCACCTCCCTACAGCACTGGTATTACAGGTTTACAAAAACCCGGTGTTATCAGGCAATATTGCAGTGTAAAGCAAAATTGAGCTCCATAACGCACTCCAATACCAGTGCTGCGGTGAGCTGCGGTAAGCTGGTTTTACGTGCTTGTGCACGATTTCCCCATAGACATCAATGAGGAGAGACGGCTGACAAAAAGTCTAACACCTGCAATAAAGCAGCGTAAAGCTCCATAACGCAGCCCTATTGATTCCAATGGGGAAAGAAAAGTTATGTTTACACCTAACACACTAACATAAACCCCGAGTCTAAACACCCCTAATCTGCAGCCCCCAACGTCGCCGCCACCTACCTACACTTATGAACCCCTAATCTGACGCCCCCAATGTTGCTGCCACTATACTAAAGTTATTAACCCCTAACCCTAACACCCCCTAACTTTAATGTAATTAAAATAAATCTAAATAAAACCTACTATTAATACCTAAATAATTCCTATTTAAAACTAAATACTTACCTATAAAATAAACCCTAAGCTAGCTACAATATAACTAATAGTTACATTGTATCTAACTTAGGTTTTATTTTTATTTCACAGGCAAGTTTGTATTTATTTTAACTAGTTAGACTAGTTAGTTAATAGTTATTTTAACCTGTCTTACACTAACACCTAACCTTACACTACAATTAAATAAATTACATAAAATAAATACAATTAAATAAATTACATAAAATAAATACAATTAACTAAATTACACAAAAAAAAACACTAAATTACACAAAATAAATGATCAGATATTTAAACTAATTACTCCTAATCTAATAGTCAAAATAAAAAAGCCCCCCCCCCAAAAAAAAAAAACCCTAGCCTAAACTAAACTGCCAATAGCCCTTAAAAGGACCTTTTGCGGGGCATTGCCCCAAAAAAATCAGCTCTTTTACCTGTAAAAAAATCCAAACCCCCCCCAACAGTAAGACCCACCACCCACACAACCAACCCCCCAAATAAAATGCTATGCAATCAGCCAATAGGATTGAGTTTGCATTCTATTGGCTGACTGGAACAGTCAATAGAATGTGAGCTCAAACCTATTGGGTGATTGCATCAGCCAATAGGATATTTTCACCTTTAATTCCTATTGGCTGATATAATTCTATTAGCCAATTGGAATTCAAGGGACGCCATCTTGGATGACGTCATTCAAAGGAACCTTCATTCTGCAAGAAGACGTTGATTGAAGAGGATGCTCCACGCTGGATGTCTTGAAGATGGAGCCACTCTGCGCCAGATCGATGAAGATAGAAGATGCCATCTAGATGAAGACTTCTGCCGGCTTGGATGAAGACTTCGGCCGCTTGGATGAAGACTTCTGCTGGCTTCAATGAGGACTTCTGCCGCTTCGTTGAGGATTGATGTCGGGTCTTCAAAAACTGTAAGTGGATCTTCAGGGGTTAGTGTTAGTTTTTTTTAAGGGTTTATTGGGTGGGTTTTATTTTTAGATTAGGGTTTGGACAGAAAAAGAGCTAAATGTCCTTTTAAGGGCAATGCCCATACAAATGCTCTTTTGAGGGCAATGGGGAGCTTAGTTTTTTTAGTTAGGATTTTATTTGGGGGGTTGGTTGTGTGAGTGGTGGGTTTTATTGTTGGGGGGTTGTTTGTATTTTTTTTACAGGTAAAATAGCTGATTTATTTGGGGCAATGCCCCGCAAAAGGCCCTTTGAAGGGTTATTGGCAGTTTAGTTTAGGCTAGGGTTTTTTTATTTTGGGGGGGCTTTTTTTATTTTGATAGGGCTATTAGATTAGGTCTAATTAGTTTAAATATCTGATAATTTATTTTTTATTTGTGTAATTTAGTGTTTGTTTTTCTTGTAATTTAGTTAATTGTATTTATTTTATGTAATTTATTTAATTGAATTTATTTGATGTCATTTATTTAATTGTAGTGTAAGGTTCGGTGTTAGTGTAAAACAGGTTAGGTTTTATTTTTCAGGTAAATATATATTTATTTTAGCTAGGTAGCTAGTAAATAGTTAATAACTATTTAGTAACTATTCTACCTAGTTACAATAAATACAAACTTGCCTGTGAAATAAAAATAAAACCTAAGATAGCTACAATGTAACTGTTAGTTATATTGTAGCTAGCTTAGGGTTTATTTTATAGGTAAGTATTTTGTTTTAAATAGGAATTATTTAGGTATTAATAGTAGGTTTTTTTTAGATTTATTTTAATTACATTAAAGTTAGGGGGTGCTAGGGTTAGGGGTTAACAACTTTAGTATAGTGGCAGCGACGTTGGGGGCAGCAGATTAGTGGTCAATAAGTGTAGGTAGGTGGTGGTGACATTGAGGGCAGCAGATTAGGGGTTAATAAGTGTAGGTAGGTGGCGGCAATGTCGGGGGTGGCAGATTAGAGGTTAATAACTGTAATGTAGGTGGCGGCGACATTGGGGTGGCAGATTAGGGGTTAATAACAGTAATGTAGGTTGCAGCGATGTTAGGGACAACAGATTAGGGGTTAATAATATGTAACTAGTGTTTGCAATGCGGGAGTGTGGCGGTTTAGGGGTTAATATGTTTATTATAGTGGCGGCGATGTCCAGAGCTGCAGATTAAGGGTTAATAATTTTATTTTATTATTTGCGATGCGGGAGGGCCTCGGTTTAGGGGTTAATAGGTAGTTTATGGGTGTTAGTGTACTTTTTAGCACTTTAGTTATGAGTTTTATGTTACAGCTTTGTAGCGTAAAACCCATAACTACTGACTTACAGTTTACAGTATGGATCTTGTAGTTATGGGCTGTACCGCTCACTTTTTGGACTCCCAGGCAGACTCGTTATACCGGAGCTATGGAAGTCCCATTGAAAAGGACTTTTTGAAAGCTGCCGTAGTTACGCTGCCTTACGGCCAAAAAAGTGTGTGGTGCAGAAATACCTGCAAGAATCGTAATACCAGCAGGAGTGAAAAAGAGCCATAACGCTACTTTTCACTCATACCGCAAAACTCGTAATCTAGCCATGTCACATTTATTCTTGTGAAATTGCAACAAACTACAATTTATGCAAATCCAGATCATTGTGTGTTGCACTTTTACAATAATAAATGAAAATAGCCAAACGGCACAAGGCACCAGCTTCTTCCACATTCTGATGCTAACAAAGTATCCGAATCCCCACGTCTAATTACTTTTACACAAACTGGTTAGCTTACTGCAAAGTTATAAACATTTTAAAAATGAAAATAGGACTTAAAATGCAGCGATGTCTCATTGAATACAACCTGGCACCGCCATTAGTAAAGTGTTTTGTTCTTTTCTATTGAAAAGGGTTGGCACAAAAATGTACTTTTTGCAGGTATCTAGAACTACTTCACAACCAAATTTCAACCAAAAATATTCAACCACTTTTTCTGTTGATTATAAAGATCTCAAAGGCTACTTAAATTATTTACTTTTTAGATTTGTGGTTATTACCAATTTGAACATTCACTCAAAATTGCAGCCGATGTTGCTAATCCTATCCAGTCTTCTAGACCACTGGTTTTCAAACCTGTCCTCAAGCCTCTCCAACAGTCCAGGTTTTTAGGTAAAATTATTAAATACAAAAATTTGCTGACTAAAGACCAATACATTTTTCACAAACTTTGGGTTTTTCACTGAAATCATTTACATACCACTTGTGCAGTCAGGACACATATAGTTGTAAAACCTTCTCTGTGATCCCCTTTGTTTAGAAATTGCAGACATACATGGCTTTGCCACTGCCTTTTTGTAATTAGAAGGCTGCTAATTGCAGCTGTGCACCACACCTCTGAAACTCCTGTTACTTATAGGGTTAATCAGGTAGCTTGTAAGGATCATTTTTAATGTAGTGTATAGATTACCCTCTCACCTGACACCTCCCACCAACTGATCCCTACCTGATCCCTCCCAAACAGTTCTCTTCCCTCCTCTTTCCATTGGTAACCACTATCTTAGGTACTAGCAGACAGTCTGCCAATATGAAATTTGAAGGCAATTTTTTTTTAATTCATTTTTTAAAATTTTTTACACTCAAACCTCGCTGATCCCCCAACAGCTCTCTAACCCTCCCTTCTCTAACTAGTGCCCACCATCTTAGGTAAAATTAAAAAAAAAAGCTTCTGTAGTGTAGTGGTCCCCCCCCCTCCGCGATGATTAGTTTGGGATCCACCCCTCCACCAAACCTTTTTTCTTTTGTGTAGCTCCCCTCCCTCTCCCTTTATTCCCCCCTCCCGTCAGTGTAGAGCCGGACCACTCCCTCCCCCTCCATCCTCCCTCTGCTGCTGGACTGCTCAACTACCTCCTGGATTCCCTCCAAAAACCTCCTGCCGGCACCAGGAGATGATCTAACATCTGCCTTCATGTGGAACAGATTGTGCTCTGGTTCCATATGCAGGCAGATGCCTGGAGCTCAGGAACTCCAGCTTTCGGATGTATCTCAACAGCTGAGACTGCTGGAGCTTCCTGCGCTCATAGTGCTTCAGATTACCTCTATACCCCATGAGATGGCTGACATGTATAGCTTGATTCTGTTTTCTCCTCTAGTATACTTGTTCTCATTGCTGTGTTTGCAACACACACATCGCTATGGCTACCATGATGCTGTTACCTGATTGGTTTCAGGATGCATGTTACTGGGTACTTCCAGGTACACACCACGGCTGCAATGCAATGGCTAGTTGAGGCTCTGATGATCGGATCATGTTTTAGCCTTCAGTAAGTGATTGTGTGTTTCAAACATATGCGGCTAATATGCCCTGTCATCCTATGTGTTTTGATTGTAGTATAGATTACCACACGCATATGAAATGCATACTATATTTGGTCCTTGTGTCCTGTCCATATCTGTATTCTATGTTATTCACTCCTCCTGTTCTAAATAGTCACTGTTCACAATAGATCACTGATAGATGATAGGTGCAGACAGCTATCAGTATAAAGCACATGAAGGTTTTGTTTATCTGTGACTAAGTGGTAACCAAAGTCACCATAGTGATACTTTATTGTTCTAATTAGGGGGTGGGGTTTATTTTGCTATAAGTTTGTATCACTTTGTATATTCTGTGTCTGAGGAAGGGGATACTTTGTCTCCAAAACGTCACTTTTTTACCATAAAACTTTACTTGATTTGAAAAGATATATATATATATATATATATATATATATATATATATATATATATATATATATATATATATATATATATATATATATATATATGTGTGTGTCATTATGGGTTAAGGGGTTAAAGGGAAAGTCTACTACAGAATTTATATTGTTTAAAAAAGATAACTCCTTTATTACCCACTCTGCAGACTAACCCCTCCCCCCCCCCGGATTTTAGTTATTTTAACAGACTTGCATTTTTAGCCAATCAGTGATGAGTCATAAATAACTCCATGGGCATGAGCACAATGTTATCTATATCGCACACATGAACTAGCTCTGTCTAGCTGTGAAAAACTTTCAAAATGCACTGAGATAAGAGGCAGCCTTAAACGGCGTAGAAAGCATGTTAATAATCTGCGTTTCCCCTAGCTTTGTCCTGTCTAAGGCATGCTCTATGTGACTTCTATACTTGTATATATGTGTGATACTTGGGTATTATTTAGTAACATTAATAAAGCACACATTGCTACTTTGCCCTGTTTGCATATTCGGGGGATTTGTAGATAATAAAAAAATAAAATTTGAGATAGTAATTAAAATAAAATTTGTTAACACATTTATATGTCAGATACTGTAGAAGAGATTAACTTTACATTTTTAACGTTACCTTTAAAAAATCATACAATCATGGTGGAAGAACTCCTACATGAGGCCATAACATATAAAGAATTCTCTTTCAGTTATTTGTCAGCCTGAGAATAGGAAACAAGTTAAATATGATGACTACCGAGCAAACTTGACTATAAAAGCCATTTCAAAAGTTGACTGTAAGAAAAGTGAAAATTATTGAGGATAAAAAAAAAAAACGCTTTGGAGACATTCTATTACTACTCTTCTCTATGCCACTTTTCAAGGTTTTCCCATCAATAACACTGGGCTACAGAGGCAGACGACAAACTAAAAACTTCTATTGTAACATATCCGAAATATGAAAGTAACAAATGTGGCATATTTGCAGTAATGCAACTTGAAGGACCACAATGGTAAAAACTAGTTATAAAAGAAAGATTACTGCATACACGAATAGGTATAGTTATAATGATAAATATTTTTTGTAAAATAAGTGATGTCTGGTATATATTTTTTTTACTCATATTAAAGAAATTACATATCTTCTTATTAAAAAATAAAGATGCTGCTATCTTTATTTTTAAATAAAATACACTAGTCTGTATTTTAGGGGCATTTGGGACACATTTATAGAATTAACCAAAGATCTGATCTCTGTTTAATTTTATAAGCGCTAATTGCTACCACAAACTTGCGATAGCAATATCCAGCAACTTATAATGGTAAATTTACCTGTTTGCGATTGTATGATAATTTAGCTCTCCCCTTGTAATCTAGTTCACATTGTTATATACAGGTGGCCCTCGTTTTAACACGGTTCAATTTACATGCTTCTATACACACATGAGTATGTTATCTGAGTATATAGAGAATGCTTCTATACACATATGAGTATGTTATCTGAGTATATAGAGCATGCTTTTATACACACATGAGTATGTTACCTGAGTATATAGAGAATGCTTCTTTATACACATGAGTATGTTACCTGAGTATATAGAGAATGCTTCTATACACACATGAGTATGTTACCTGAGTATATAGAGAATGCTTTTATACACACATTAGTATGTTATCTGAGTATATAGAGGATTCTTCTATACACACATGAGTATGTTATCTGTGTATATAGATAATGCTTCTATACACACATGAGTATGTTATCTGAGTATATAGAGAATGCTTCTATACACACATGAGTATGTTACCTGAGTATATAGAGAATGCTTCTATACACACATGAGTATGTTACCTGAGTATATAGAGAATGCTTCTTTACACACATGAGTATGTTACCTGAGTATATAGAGAATGCTTCTATACACACATGTGTATGTTACCTGAGTATATAGAGAATGCTTTTATACACACATGAGTATGTTATCTGAGTATATAGAGGATTCTTCTATACACACATGAGTATGTTATCTGAGTATATAGATAATGCTTCTATACACACATGAGTATGTTATCTGAGTATATAGAGGATGCTTTTATATACACATGAGTATGTTACCTAAGTATATAGAGGATGCTTCTATACACACATGAGTATGTTATCTGAGTATATAGAGAATACTTCTATACACACATGAGTATTTTATCTGAGTATATAGAGAATGCTTCTATACACACACATGAGTATGTTATCTGAGTATATAGAGAATACTTCTATACACACATGAGTATGTTATCTGAGTATATAGAGAATGCTTCTATACACACATGAGTATGTTATCTGAGTATATAGAGAATGCATCTATACACACATGAGTATGTTATCTGAGTATATAGAGAATGCTTCTATACACACATGAGTATGTTATCTGAGTATATAGAGAATGATTCTATACATATGTTCGTTCCCAGGTTGAGCGCTTCTCTCTTTTTATTTATGCAAATTATGACACTTAGGGAAGTCTCCCTAAGTGTGATGCGGGAATCCAGACGTGGACCCGTTGCTCAGTGTGCCTAGAGGGATATGGCTGCACCTCACTGACGAGGCCCACAATAGGCCGAAACGTACGTCTGGGGTTTTGCTGTTTCTCTTGTTCAGAGAGGGATTGCCTGGTATTTCGGGGCTGGACTATACTGTGAAGTCAGGATCAGACTGATATGCTACAGGAAAGTTCTCTGTGAAAGACACATATTGAGCAAAAAGAGGCTGCTTCTAGGGTGGTAACTAGCCATAGAACAAGCTATTATGCTATTGTTCGTTCCCAGGTTGAGCGCTTCTCTCTTTTTATTTACACATGAGTATGTTACCTGAGTATATAGAGAATGCTTCTATACACACATGAGTATGTTAACTGAGTATATAGAGAATGCTTCTATACACACATGAGTATGTTATCTGAGTATATAGAGGATGCTTTTATACACACATGAGTATGTTTTCTGAGTATATAGAGAATGCTTCTATACACACATGAGTGTTATCTGAGTATAGAGAATGCTTCTATACACACATGAGTATGTTACCTGAGTATATAGAGAATGCTTCTATACACACATGAGTATGTTATCTGAGTATATAGAGGATGCTTTTATACACACATGAGTATGTTTTCTGAGTATATAGAGAATGCTTCTATACACACATGAGTGTTATCTAAGTATATAGAGAATGCTTCTATACACACATGAGTATGTTATCTGAGTATATAGAGGATGCTTCTATACACACATGAGTATGTTATCTGAGTATATAGAGAATGCTTCTATACACACATGAGTATGTTACCTGAGTATATAGAGAATGCTTCTATACACACATGAGTATGTTACCTGAGTATATAGAGAATGCTTTTATACACACATGAGTATGTTACCTGAGTATATAGAGAATGCTTCTATAAACACATTAGTATGTTATCTGAGTATATAGAGAATGCATCTATACACACATGAGTATGTTATCTGAGTATATAGAGAATGCTTCCATACACACGAGTATGTTATCTGAGTATATAGAGAATGCATCTATACACACATGAGTATGTTATCTGAGTATATAGAGAATGCTTCTATACACACATGAGTATGTTATTTGAGTATATAGAGGATTCTTCTATACACACATGAGTATGTTATCTGAGTATATAGAGAATGCTTCTATACACACATGAGTATGTTATCTGAGTATATAGAGAATGATTCTATACATATGTTCGTTCCCAGGTTGAGCGCTTCTCTCTTTTTATTTATGCAAATTATGACACTTAGGGAAGTCTCCCTAAGTGTGATGCGGGAATCCAGACGTGGACCCGTTGCTCAGTGTGCCTAGAGGGATATGGCTGCACCTCACTGACGAGGCCCACAATAGGCCGAAACGTACGTCTGGGGTTTTGCTGTTTCTCTTGCTCAGAGAGGGATTACCTGGTATTTCAGGGCTGGACTGTACTGTGAAGTCAGGATCAGACTGATATGCTACAGGAAAGTTCTTCTCTGTGAAAGGCACATATTGAGCAAAAAGAGGCTGCTTCTAGGCTGGTAACTAGCCATAGAACATAGAACAAGCTATTATGCTATTTTCTACTCACATGAGTATGTTACCTGAGTATATAGAGAATGCTTCTATACACACATGAGTATGTTATCTGAGTATATAGAGAATGCATCTATACACACATGAGTATGTTATCTGAATATATAGAGAATGCATCTATACACACATGAGTATGTTATCTGAGTATATAGAGAATGCTTCTATACACACATGAGTATGTTACCTGAGTATATAGAGGATGCATCTATACACACATGAGTATGTTATCTGAGTATATAGAGAATGCTTCTATACACACATGAGTATGTTATCTGAGTATATAGAGAATGCTTCTATACACACATGAGTATGTTATTTGAGTATATAGAGGATTCTTCTATACACACATGAGTATGTTATCTGAGTATATAGAGGATGCTTTTATATACACATGAGTATGTTACCTGAGTATATAGAGAATGCATCTATACACACATGAGTATGTTATCTGAGTATATAGAGAATGCTTCTATACACACATGAGTATGTTATCTGAGTATATAGAGAATGCATCTATACACTCATGAGTATGTTATCTGAATATATAGAGAATGCATCTATACACACATGAGTATGTTATCTGAGTATATAGAGAATGCTTCTATACACACATGAGTATGTTATCTGAGTATATAGAGAATGCATCTATACACACATGAGTATGTTATCTGAGTATATAGAGAATGCATCTATACACACATGAGTAGGTTATCTGAGTATATAGAGAATGCTTCTATACACACATGAGTATGTTATTTGAGTATATAGAGGATTCTTCTATACACACATGAGTATGTTATCTGAGTATATAGAGGATGCTTTTATATACACGTGAGTATGTTACCTGAGTATATAGAGGATTCTTCTATACACACATGAGTATGTTATCTGAGTATATAGAGAATGCTTCTATACACACATGAGTATGCTACCTGAGTATATAGAGAATGCTTCTATACACACATGAGTATGTTACCTGAGTATATAGAGGATGCATCTATACACACATGAGTATGTTATCTGAGTATATAGAGAATGCTTCTATACACACATGAGTATGTTATCTGAGTATATAGAGAATGCTTCTATACACACATGAGTATGTTATTTGAGTATATAGAGGATTCTTCTATACACACATGAGTATGTTATCTGAGTATATAGAGGATGCTTTTATATACACATGAGTATGTTACCTGAGTATATAGAGAATGCATCTATACACACATGAGTATGTTATCTGAGTATATAGAGAATGATTCTATACATATGTTCGTTCCCAGGTTGAGCGCTTCTCTCTTTTTATTTATGCAAATTATGACACTTAGGGAAGTCTCCCTAAGTGTGATGCGGGAATCCAGACGTGGACCCGTTGCTCAGTGTGCCTAGAGGGATATGGCTGCACCTCACTGACGAGGCCCACAATAGGCCGACACGTACGTCTGGGGTTTTGCTGTTTCTCTTGCTCAGAGAGGGATTACCTGGTATTTCAGGGCTGGACTGTACTGTGAAGTCAGGATCAGACTGATATGCTACAGGAAAGTTCTTCTCTGTGAAAGGCACATATTGAGCAAAAAGAGGCTGCTTCTAGGCTGGTAACTAGCCATAGAACATAGAACAAGCTATTATGCTATTTTCTACTCACATGAGTATGTTACCTGAGTATATAGAGAATGCTTCTATACACACATGAGTATGTTATCTGAGTATATAGAGAATGCATCTATACACACATGAGTATGTTATCTGAATATATAGAGAATGCATCTATACACACATGAGTATGTTATCTGAGTATATAGAGAATGCTTCTATACACACATGAGTATGTTATCTGAGTATATAGAGAATGCATCTATACACACATGAGTATGTTATCTGAGTATAAAGAGAATGCTTCTATACACACATGAGTATGTTATTTGAGTATATAGAGGATTCTTCTATACACACATGAGTATGTTATCTGAGTATATAGAGGATGCTTTTATATACACATGAGTATGTTACCTGAGTATATAGAGGATGCTTTTATACACACATGAGTATGTTTTCTGAGTATATAGAGAATGCTTCTATACACACACATGAGTATGTTATCTGAGTATATAGATAATGCTTCAATACACACATGAGTATGTTATCTGAGTATATAGAGAATACTTTTATATAAACATGAGTATGTTATCTGAGTATATAGAGAATGCATCTATACACACATGAGTATGTTATCTGAGTATATAGAGAATGCTTCTATACACACATGAGTATGTTATCTGAGTATATAGAGAATGCTTCTATACACACATGAGTATGTTATCTGAGTATATAGAGAATGCATCTATACACACATGAGTATGTTATCTGAGTATATAGAGAATGCTTCTATACACACATGATTGTTATCTGAGTATATAGAGAATGCTTCTATACACACATGAGTATGTAATCTGAGTATATAGAGAATACTTCTATAAACACATGAGTATGTTATCTGAGTATATAGAGAATGCTTCTGTACACACACATGAGTATGTTATCTGAGTATATAGATAATGCTTCTATATACACATGAGTATGTTATCTGAGTATATAGAGAATGCTTCTATACACACATGAGTATGTTACCTGAGTATATAGAGAATGCTTCTATCTACACATGAGTATGTTATCTGAGTATATAGATAATGCTTCTATATACACATGAGTATGTTATCTGAGTATATAGAGCATGCTTCTATACACACATGAGTATGTTACCTGAGTATATAGAGAATGCTTCTATACACACATGAGTATGCTATCTGAGTATATAGAGAATGCTTCTATACACACATGAGTATGTTATCTGAGTATATAGATAATGCTTCTATACACACATGAGTATGTTATCTGAGTATATAGAGAATGCTTCTATACACACATGAGTATGTTATCTGAGTATATAGAGAATGCTTCTATACACACAAATGAGTATGTTATCTGAGTATATAGATGATGCTTCTATACACACATGAGTATGTTATCTAAGTATATAGAGAATGCTTCTATACACACATGAGTATGTTACCTGAGTATATAGAGAATGCTTCTATACACACATGAGTATGTTATCTGAGTATATAGAGGATGCTTTTATACACACATGTGTATGTTATCTGAGTATATAGAGAATGCTTCTATACACACATGAGTATGTTACCTGAGTATATAGAGAATGCTTCTTTACACATGTGTATGTTATCTGAGTATATAGATAATGCTTCTATACACACATGAGTATGTTATCTGAGTATATAGATAATGCTTCTATACACACATGAGTATGTTATCTGCGTATATAGAGAATGCATCTATACACACATGAGTATGTTATCTGAGTATATAGAGAATGCTTCTATACACACATGTGTATGTTATCTGAGTATATAGAGAATGCATCTATACACACATGAGTATGTTATCTGAGTATATAGAGAATTCTTCTATACACACATGAGTATGTTATTTGAGTATATAGAGGATTCTTCTATACACACATGAGTATGTTATCTGAGTATATAGAGGATGCTTTTATATACACATGAGTATGTTACCTGAGTATATAGAGGATTCTTCTATACACACATGAGTATGTTATCTGAGTATATAGAGAATGCTTCTATACACACATGAGTATGCTACCTGAGTATATAGAGAATGCTTCTATACACACATGAGTATGTTACCTGAGTATATAGAGAATGCTTTTATACTCACATGAGTATGTTACCTGAGTATATAGAGAATGCTTCTATACACACATGAGTATGTTATCTGAGTATATAGAGAATGCATCTATACACACATGAGTATGTTATCTGAGTATATAGAGAATGCATCTATACACACATGAGTATGTTATCTGAGTATATAGAGAATGCTTCTATACACACATGAGTATTCTATCTGAGTATATAGAGACTGCTTCTATACACACACATGAGTATGTTATCTTAGTATATAGAGAATGCTTCTATAAACACATGAGTATGTTATCTGAGTATATAGAGGATTCTTCTATACATACATGAGTATATTATCTGAGTATATAGAGGATGCTTTTATATACACATGAGTATGTTACCTGAGTATATATAGGATTCTTCTATACACACATGACTATGTTATCTGAGTATATAGAGGATGCTTTTATATACACATGAGTATGTTATCTGAGTATATAGAGGATGCTTTTATATACACATGAGTATGTTACCTGAGTATATAGAGGATGCTTTTATACACACATGAGTATGTTTTCTGAGAATATAGAGAATACTTCTATACACACATGAGTATGTTACCTGAGTATATAGAGAATGCTTCTATACACACACATGAATATGTTATCTGAGTATATAGAGAATACTTTTATATAAACATGAGTATGTTATCTGAGTATATAGGGAATGCATCTATACACACATGAGTATGTTATCTGAGTATATAGAGAATGCTTCTATACACACATGAGTATGTTATCTGAGTATATAGAGAATGCTTCTATACACACATGAGTATGTTATCTGAGGATATAGAGAATGCATCTATACACACATGAGTATGTTATCTGAGTATATAGAGAATGCATCTATACACACATGAGTATGTTATCTGAGTATATAGAGAATGCTTCTATACACACATGATTGTTATCTGAGTATATAGAGAATGCTTCTATACACACATGAGTATGTAATTTGAGTATATAGAGAATGCTTCTATACACACACATGAGTATGTTATCTGAGTATATAGATAATGCTTCTATACACACATGAGTATGTTATCTGAGTATATAGAGAATGCTTCTATACACACATGAGTATGTTACCTGAGTATATAGGGAATGCTTCTATACACACATGAGTGTGTTATTTGAGTATATAGAGGATTCTTCTATACACACATGAGTATGTTATCTGAGTATATAGAGGATGCTTTTATATACACATGAGTATGTTACCTGAGTATATAGAGGATGCTTTTATACACACATGAGTATGTTTTCTGAGTATATAGAGAATGCTTCTATACACACACATGAGTATGTTATCTGAGTATATATGCTTCTATACACACATGATTGTTATCTGAGTATATAGAGAATGCTTCTATACACACATGAGTATGTAATTTGAGTATATAGAGAATGCTTCTATACACACACTTGAGTATGTTATCTGAGTATATAGATAATGCTTCTATACACACATGAGTATGTTATCTGAGTATATAGAGAATGCTTCTATACACACATGAGTATGTTACCTGAGTATATAGAGAATGCTTCTATATACACATGAGTATGTTATCTGAGTATATAGAGGATGCTTTTATACACACATGAGTATGTTATCTGAGTATATAGAGCATGCTTCTATACACACATGAGTATGTTACCTGAGTATATAGAGAATACTTCTATACACACATGAGTATGCTATCTGAGTATATAGAGAATGCTTCTATACACACAGGAGTATGTTATCTGAGTATATAGATAATGCTTCTATACACACATGAGTATGTTATCTGAGTATATAGAGAATGCTTCTATACACACATGAGTATGTTATCTGAGTATATAGAGAATGCTTCTATACACACAAATGAGTATGTTATCTGAGTATATAGATGATGCTTCTATACACACATGAGTATGTTATCTGAGTATATAGAGAATGCATCTATACACAAATGAGTATGTTATTTGAGTATATAGAGGATTCTTCTATACACACATGAGTATGTTATCTGAGTATATAGAGGATGCTTTTATATACACATGAGTATGTTACCTGAGTATATAGAGGTTGCATCTATACACACATGAGTATGTTATTTGAGTATATAGAGGATTCTTCTATACACACATGAGTATGTTATCTGAGTATATAGAGGATGCTTTTATATACACATGAGTATGTTACCTGAGTATATAGAGGATGCATCTATACACACATGAGTATGTTATCTGAGTATATAGAGAATGCTTCTATACACACATGAGTATGTTATCTGAGTATATAGAGAATGCTTCTATACACACATGAGTATGTTATTTGAGTATATAGAGGATTCTTCTATACACACATGAGTATGTTATCTGAGTATATAGAGGATGCTTTTATATACACATGAGTATGTTACCTGAGTATATAGAGAATGCATCTATACACACATGAGTATGTTATCTGAGTATATAGAGAATGCTTCTATACACACATGAGTATGTTATCTGAGTATATAGAGAATGCATCTATACACTCATGAGTATGTTATCTGAATATATAGAGAATGCATCTATACACACATGAGTATGTTATCTGAGTATATAGAGAATGCTTCTATACACACATGAGTATGTTATCTGAGTATATAGAGAATGCATCTATACACACATGAGTATGTTATCTGAGTATATAGAGAATGCATCTTTACACACATGAGTATGTTATCTGAGTATATAGAGAATGCTTCTATACACACATGAGTATGTTATTTGAGTATATAGAGGATTCTTCTATACACACATGAGTATGTTATCTGAGTATATAGAGGATGCTTTTATATACACGTGAGTATGTTACCTGAGTATATAGAGCATTCTTCTATACACACATGAGTATGTTATTTGAGTATATAGAGGATTCTTCTATACACACATGAGTATGTTATCTGAGTATATAGAGGATGCTTTTATATACACGTGAGTATGTTACCTGAGTATATAGAGGATTCTTCTATACACACATGAGTATGTTATCTGAGTATATAGAGAATGCTTCTATACACACATGAGTATGCTACCTGAGTATATAGAGAATGCTTCTATACACACATGAGTATGTTACCTGAGTATATAGAGGATGCATCTATACACACATGAGTATGTTATCTGAGTATATAGAGAATGCTTCTATACACACATGAGTATGTTATCTGAGTATATAGAGAATGCTTCTATACACACATGAGTATGTTATTTGAGTATATAGAGGATTCTTCTATACACACATGAGTATGTTATCTGAGTATATAGAGGATGCTTTTATATACACATGAGTATGTTACCTGAGTATATAGAGAATGCATCTATACACACATGAGTATGTTATCTGAGTATATAGAGAATGCTTCTATACACACATGAGTATGTTATCTGAGTATATAGAGAATGATTCTATACATATGTTCGTTCCCAGGTTGAGCGCTTCTCTCTTTTTATTTATGCAAATTATGACACTTAGGGAAGTCTCCCTAAGTGTGATGCGGGAATCCAGACGTGGACCCGTTGCTCAGTGTGCCTAGAGGGATATGGCTGCACCTCACTGACGAGGCCCACAATAGGCCGAAACGTACGTCTGGGGTTTTGCTGTTTCTCTTGCTCAGAGAGGGATTACCTGGTATTTCAGGGCTGGACTGTACTGTGAAGTCAGGATCAGACTGATATGCTACAGGAAAGTTCATCTCTGTGAAAGGCACATATTGAGCAAAAAGAGGCTGCTTCTAGGCTGGTAACTAGCCATAGAACATAGAACAAGCTATTATGCTATTTTCTACTCACATGAGTATGTTACCTGAGTATATAGAGAATGCTTCTATACACACATGAGTATGTTATCTGAGTATATAGAGAATGCATCTATACACACATGAGTATGTTATCTGAATATATAGAGAATGCATCTATACACACATGAGTATGTTATCTGAGTATATAGAGAATGCTTCTATACACACATGAGTATGTTATCTGAGTATATAGAGAATGCATCTATACACACATGAGTATGTTATCTGAGTATAAAGAGAATGCTTCTATACACACATGAGTATGTTATTTGAGTATATAGAGGATTCTTCTATACACACATGAGTATGTTATCTGAGTATATAGAGGATGCTTTTATATACACATGAGTATGTTACCTGAGTATATAGAGGATGCTTTTATACACACATGAGTATGTTTTCTGAGTATATAGAGAATGCTTCTATACACACACATGAGTATGTTATCTGAGTATATAGATAATACTTCAATACACACATGAGTATGTTATCTGAGTATATAGAGAATACTTTTATATAAACATGAGTATGTTATCTAAGTATATAGAGAATGCATCTATACACACATGAGTATGTTATCTGAGTATATAGAGAATGCTTCTATACACACATGAGTATGTTATCTGAGTATATAGAGAATGCTTCTATACACACATGAGTATGTTATCTGAGTATATAGAGAATGCATCTATACACACATGAGTATGTTATCTGAGTATATAGAGAATGCTTCTATACACACATGATTGTTATCTGAGTATATAGAGAATGCTTCTATACACACATGAGTATGTAATCTGAGTATATAGAGAATACTTCTATAAACACATGAGTATGTTATCTGAGTATATAGAGAATGCTTCTGTACACACACATGAGTATGTTATCTGAGTATATAGATAATGCTTCTATATACACATGAGTATGTTATCTGAGTATATAGAGAATGCTTCTATACACACATGAGTATGTTACCTGAGTATATAGAGAATGCTTCTATCTACACATGAGTATGTTATCTGAGTATATAGATAATGCTTCTATATACACATGAGTACGTTATCTGAGTATATAGAGCATGCTTCTATACACACATGAGTATGTTACCTGAGTATATAGAGAATGCTTCTATACACACATGAGTATGCTATCTGAGTATATAGAGAATGCTTCTATACACACATGAGTATGTTATCTGAGTATATAGATAATGCTTCTATACACACATGAGTATGTTATCTGAGTATATAGAGAATGCTTCTATACACACATGAGTATGTTATCTGAGTATATAGAGAATGCTTCTATACACACAAATGAGTATGTATCTGAGTATATAGATGATGCTTCTATACACACATGAGTATGTTATCTAAGTATATAGAGAATGCTTCTATACACACATGAGTATGTTACCTGAGTATATAGAGAATGCTTCTATACACACATGAGTATGTTATCTGAGTATATAGAGGATGCTTTTATACACACATGTGTATGTTATCTGAGTATATAGAGAATGCTTCTATACACACATGAGTATGTTACCTGAGTATATAGAGAATGCTTCTTTACACATATGTATGTTATCTGAGTATATAGATAATGCTTCTATACACACATGAGTATGTTATCTGAGTATATAGATAATGCTTCTATACACACATGAGTATGTTATCTGCGTATATAGAGAATGCATCTATACACACATGAGTATGTTATCTGAGTATATAGAGAATGCTTCTATACACACATGTGTATGTTATCTGAGTATATAGAGAATGCATCTATACACACATGAGTATGTTATCTGAGTATATAGAGAATTCTTCTATACACACATGAGTATGTTATTTGAGTATATAGAGGATTCTTCTATACACACATGAGTATGTTATCTGAGTATATAGAGGATGCTTTTATATACACATTAGTATGTTACCTGAGTATATAGAGGATTCTTCTATACACACATGAGTATGTTATCTGAGTATATAGAGAATGCTTCTATACACACATGAGTATGCTACCTGAGTATATAGAGAATGCTTCTATACACACATGAGTATGTTACCTGAGTATATAGAGAATGCTTTTATACTCACATGAGTATGTTACCTGAGTATATAGAGAATGCTTCTATACACACATGAGTATGTTATCTGAGTATATAGAGAATGCATCTATACACACATGAGTATGTTATCTGAGTATATAGAGAATGCATCTATACACACATGAGTATGTTATCTGAGTATATAGAGAATGCTTCTATACACACATGAGTATTCTATCTGAGTATATAGAGACTGCTTCTATACACACACATGAGTATGTTATCTTAGTATATAGAGAATGCTTCTATAAACACATGAGTATGTTATCTGAGTATATAGAGGATTCTTCTATACATACATGAGTATATTATCTGAGTATATAGAGGATGCTTTTATATACACATGAGTATGTTACCTGAGTATATATAGGATTCTTCTATACACACATGACTATGTTATCTGAGTATATAGAGGATGCTTTTATATACACATGAGTATGTTATCTGAGTATATAGAGGATGCTTTTATATACACATGAGTATGTTACCTGAGTATATAGAGGATGCTTTTATACACACATGAGTATGTTTTCTGAGAATATAGAGAATACTTCTATACACACATGAGTATGTTACCTGAGTATATAGAGAATGCTTCTATACACACACATGAATATGTTATCTGAGTATATAGAGAATACTTTTATATAAACATGAGTATGTTATCTGAGTATATAGGGAATGCATCTATACACACATGAGTATGTTATCTGAGTATATAGAGAATGCTTCTATACACACATGAGTATGTTATCTGAGTATATAGAGAATGCTTCTTTACACACATGAGTATGTTATCTGAGGATATAGAGAATGCATCTATACACACATGAGTATGTTATCTGAGTATATAGAGAATGCATCTATACACACATGAGTATGTTATCTGAGTATATAGAGAATGCTTCTATACACACATGATTGTTATCTGAGTATATAGAGAATGATTCTATACACACAAGAGTATGTAATTTGAGTATATAGAGAATGCTTCTATACACACACATGAGTATGTTATCTGAGTATATAGATAATGCTTCTATACACACATGAGTATGTTATCTGAGTATATAGAGAATGCTTCTATACACACATGAGTATGTTACCTGAGTATATAGAGAATGCTTCTATACACACATGAGTATGTTATTTGAGTATATAGAGGATTCTTCTATACACACATGAGTATGTTATCTGAGTATATAGAGGATGCTTTTATATACACATGAGTATGTTACCTGAGTATATAGAGGATGCTTTTATACACACATGAGTATGTTTTCTGAGTATATAGAGAATGCTTCTATACACACACATGAGTATGTTATCTGAGTATATATGCTTCTATAAACACATGATTGTTATCTGAGTATATAGAGAATGCTTCTATACACACATGAGTATGTAATTTGAGTATATAGAGAATGCTTCTATACACACACTTGAGTATGTTATCTGAGTATATAGATAATGCTTCTATACACACATGAGTATGTTATCTGAGTATATAGAGAATGCTTCTATACACACATGAGTATGTTACCTGAGTATATAGAGAATGCTTCTATATACACATGAGTATGTTATCTGAGTATATAGAGGATGCTTTTATACACACATGAGTATGTTATCTGAGTATATAGAGCATGCTTCTATACACACATGAGTATGTTACCTGAGTATATAGAGAATACTTCTATACACACATGAGTATGCTATCTGAGTATATAGAGAATGCTTCTATACACACATGAGTATGTTATCTGAGTATATAGATAATGCTTCTATACACACATGAGTATGTTATCTGAGTATATAGAGAATGTTTCTATACACACATGAGTATGTTATCTGAGTATATAGAGAATGCTTCTATACACACAAATGAGTATGTTATCTGAGTATATAGATGATGCTTCTATACACACATGAGTATGTTATCTGAGTATATAGAGAATGCTTCTATACACACATGAGTATGTTACCTGAGTATATAGAGAATGCTTCTATACACACATGAGTATGTTATCTGAGTATATAGAGGATGCTTTTATACACACATGAGTATGTTACCTGAGTATATAGAGAATGCTTCTTTACACACATGTGTATGTTATCTGAGTATATAGATAATGCTTCTATACACACATGAGTATGTTATCTGAGTATATAGATAATGCTTCTATACACACATGAGTATGTTATCTGAGTATATAGAGAATGCTTCTATACACACATGTGTATGTTATCTGAGTATATAGAGAATGCATCTATACACACATGAGTATGTTATCTGAGTATATAGAGAATTCTTCTTTACACACATGAGTATGTTATTTGAGTATATAGAGGATTCTTCTATACACACATGAGTATGTTATCTGAGTATATAGAGGATGCTTTTATATACACATGAGTATGTTACCTGAGGATATAGAGGATTCTTCTATACACACATGAGTATGTTATCTGAGTATATAGAGAATGCTTCTATACACCCATGAGTATGCTACCTGAGTATATAGAGAATGCTTCAATACACACATGAGTATGTTACCTGAGTATATAGAGAATGCATTTATACAAACATGAGTATGTTACCTGAGTATTTAGAGAATGCTTTTATACACACATGAGTATGTTACCTGAGTATATAGAGAATGCTTCTATACACACATGAGTATGTTATCTGAGTATATAGAGAATGCATCTATACACACATGAGTATGTTATCTGAGTATATAGAGAATGCATCTATACACACATGAGTATGTTATCTGAGTATATAGAGAATGCTTCTATACACACATGAGTATGCTATCTGAGTATATAGAGACTGCTTTTATACACACACATGAGTATGTTATCTTAGTATATAGAGAATGCTTCTATACACACATGAGTATGTTATCTGAGTATATAGAGGATTCTTCTATACACACATGAGTATGTTATCTGAGTATATAGAGGATGCTTTTATATACACATGAGTATGTTACCTGAGTATATATAGGATTCTTCTATACACACATGAGTATGTTATCTGAGTATATAGAGGATGCTTTTATATACACATGAGTATGTTATCTGAGTATATAGAGGATGCTTTTATATACACATGAGTATGTTACCTGAGTATATAGAGGAGGCTTTTATACACACATGAGTATGTTTTCTGAGAATATAGAGAATACTTCTATACACACATGAGTATGTTATCTGAGTATATAGAGAATGCTTCTATACACACATGATTGTTATCTGAGTATATAGAGAATGCTTCTATACACACATGAGTATGTAATCTGAGTATATAGAGAATACTTCTATAAACACATGAGTATGTTATCTGAGTATATAGAGAATGCTTCTGTACACACACATGAGTATGTTATCTGAGTATATAGATAATGCTTCTATATACACATGAGTATGTTATCTGAGTATATAGAGAATGCTTCTATACACACATGAGTATGTTACCTGAGTATATAGAGAATGCTTCTATCTACACATGAGTATGTTATCTGAGTATATAGATAATGCTTCTATATACACATGAGTATGTTATCTGAGTATATAGAGCATGCTTCTATACACACATGAGTATGTTACCTGAGTATATAGAGAATGCTTCTATACACACATGAGTATGCTATCTGAGTATATAGAGAATGCTTCTATACACACATGAGTATGTTATCTGAGTATATAGATAATGCTTCTATACACACATGAGTATGTTATCTGAGTATATAGAGAATGCTTCTATACACACATGAGTATGTTATCTGAGTATATAGAGAATGCTTCTATACACACAAATGAGTATGTATCTGAGTATATAGATGATGCTTCTATACACACATGAGTATGTTATCTAAGTATATAGAGAATGCTTCTATACACACATGAGTATGTTACCTGAGTATATAGAGAATGCTTCTATACACACATGAGTATGTTATCTGAGTATATAGAGGATGCTTTTATACACACATGTGTATGTTATCTGAGTATATAGAGAATGCTTCTATACACACATGAGTATGTTACCTGAGTATATAGAGAATGCTTCTTTACACATATGTATGTTATCTGAGTATATAGATAATGTTTCTATACACACATGAGTATGTTATCTGAGTATATAGATAATGCTTCTATACACACATGAGTATGTTATCTGCGTATATAGAGAATGCATCTATACACACATGAGTATGTTATCTGAGTATATAGAGAATGCTTCTATACACACATGTGTATGTTATCTGAGTATATAGAGAATGCATCTATACACACATGAGTATGTTATCTGAGTATATAGAGAATTCTTCTATACACACATGAGTATGTTATTTGAGTATATAGAGGATTCTTCTATACACACATGAGTATGTTATCTGAGTATATAGAGGATGCTTTTATATACACATTAGTATGTTACCTGAGTATATAGAGGATTCTTCTATACACACATGAGTATGTTATCTGAGTATATAGAGAATGCTTCTATACACACATGAGTATGCTACCTGAGTATATAGAGAATGCTTCTATACACACATGAGTATGTTACCTGAGTATATAGAGAATGCTTTTATACTCACATGAGTATGTTACCTGAGTATATAGAGAATGCTTCTATACACACATGAGTATGTTATCTGAGTATATAGAGAATGCATCTATACACACATGAGTATGTTATCTGAGTATATAGAGAATGCATCTATACACACATGAGTATGTTATCTGAGTATATAGAGAATGCTTCTATACACACATGAGTATTCTATCTGAGTATATAGAGACTGCTTCTATACACACACATGAGTATGTTATCTTAGTATATAGAGAATGCTTCTATAAACACATGAGTATGTTATCTGAGTATATAGAGGATTCTTCTATACATACATGAGTATATTATCTGAGTATATAGAGGATGCTTTTATATACACATGAGTATGTTACCTGAGTATATATAGGATTCTTCTATACACACATGACTATGTTATCTGAGTATATAGAGGATGCTTTTATATACACATGAGTATGTTATCTGAGTATATAGAGGATGCTTTTATATACACATGAGTATGTTACCTGAGTATATAGAGGATGCTTTTATACACACATGAGTATGTTTTCTGAGAATATAGAGAATACTTCTATACACACATGAGTATGTTACCTGAGTATATAGAGAATGCTTCTATACACACACATGAATATGTTATCTGAGTATATAGAGAATACTTTTATATAAACATGAGTATGTTATCTGAGTATATAGGGAATGCATCTATACACACATGAGTATGTTATCTGAGTATATAGAGAATGCTTCTATACACACATGAGTATGTTATCTGAGTATATAGAGAATGCTTCTTTACACACATGAGTATGTTATCTGAGGATATAGAGAATGCATCTATACACACATGAGTATGTTATCTGAGTATATAGAGAATGCATCTATACACACATGAGTATGTTATCTGAGTATATAGAGAATGCTTCTATACACACATGATTGTTATCTGAGTATATAGAGAATGCTTCTATACACACATGAGTATGTAATTTGAGTATATAGAGAATGCTTCTATACACACACATGAGTATGTTATCTGAGTATATAGATAATGCTTCTATACACACATGAGTATGTTATCTGAGTATATAGAGAATGCTTCTATACACACATGAGTATGTTACCTGAGTATATAGAGAATGCTTCTATACACACATGAGTATGTTATTTGAGTATATAGAGGATTCTTCTATACACACATGAGTATGTTATCTGAGTATATAGAGGATGCTTTTATATACACATGAGTATGTTACCTGAGTATATAGAGGATGCTTTTATACACACATGAGTATGTTTTCTGAGTATATAGAGAATGCTTCTATACACACACATGAGTATGTTATCTGAGTATATATGCTTCTATAAACACATGATTGTTATCTGAGTATATAGAGAATGCTTCTATACACACATGAGTATGTAATTTGAGTATATGGAGAATGCTTCTATACACACACTTGAGTATGTTATCTGAGTATATAGATAATGCTTCTATACACACATGAGTATGTTATCTGAGTATATAGAGAATGCTTCTATACACACATGAGTATGTTACCTGAGTATATAGAGAATGCTTCTATATACACATGAGTATGTTATCTGAGTATATAGAGGATGCTTTTATACACACATGAGTATGTTATCTGAGTATATAGAGCATGCTTCTATACACACATGAGTATGTTACCTGAGTATATAGAGAATACTTCTATACACACATGAGTATGCTATCTGAGTATATAGAGAATGCTTCTATACACACATGAGTATGTTATCTGAGTATATAGATAATGCTTCTATACACACATGAGTATGTTATCTGAGTATATAGAGAATGTTTCTATACACACATGAGTATGTTATCTGAGTATATAGAGAATGCTTCTATACACACAAATGAGTATGTTATCTGAGTATATAGATGATGCTTCTATACACACATGAGTATGTTATCTGAGTATATAGAGAATGCTTCTATACACACATGAGTATGTTACCTGAGTATATAGAGAATGCTTCTATACACACATGAGTATGTTATCTGAGTATATAGAGGATGCTTTTATACACACATGAGTATGTTACCTGAGTATATAGAGAATGCTTCTTTACACACATGTGTATGTTATCTGAGTATATAGATAATGCTTCTATACACACATGAGTATGTTATCTGAGTATATAGATAATGCTTCTATACACACATGAGTATGTTATCTGAGTATATAGAGAATGCTTCTATACACACATGTGTATGTTATCTGAGTATATAGAGAATGCATCTATACACACATGAGTATGTTATCTGAGTATATAGAGAATTCTTCTTTACACACATGAGTATGTTATTTGAGTATATAGAGGATTCTTCTATACACACATGAGTATGTTATCTGAGTATATAGAGGATGCTTTTATATACACATGAGTATGTTACCTGAGGATATAGAGGATTCTTCTATACACACATGAGTATGTTATCTGAGTATATAGAGAATGCTTCTATACACCCATGAGTATGCTACCTGAGTATATAGAGAATGCTTCAATACACACATGAGTATGTTACCTGAGTATATAGAGAATGCATTTATACAAACATGAGTATGTTACCTGAGTATTTAGAGAATGCTTTTATACACACATGAGTATGTTACCTGAGTATATAGAGAATGCTTCTATACACACATGAGTATGTTATCTGAGTATATAGAGAATGCATCTATACACACATGAGTATGTTATCTGAGTATATAGAGAATGCATCTATACACACATGAGTATGTTATCTGAGTATATAGAGAATGCTTCTATACACACATGAGTATGCTATCTGAGTATATAGAGACTGCTTTTATACACACACATGAGTATGTTATCTTAGTATATAGAGAATGCTTCTATACACACATGAGTATGTTATCTGAGTATATAGAGGATTCTTCTATACACACATGAGTATGTTATCTGAGTATATAGAGGATGCTTTTATATACACATGAGTATGTTACCTGAGTATATATAGGATTCTTCTATACACACATGAGTATGTTATCTGAGTATATAGAGGATGCTTTTATATACACATGAGTATGTTATCTGAGTATATAGAGGATGCTTTTATATACACATGAGTATGTTACCTGAGTATATAGAGGAGGCTTTTATACACACATGAGTATGTTTTCTGAGAATATAGAGAATACTTCTATACACACATGAGTATGTTACCTGAGTATATAGAGAATGCTTCTATACACACACATGAATATGTTATCTGAGTATATAGATAATGCTTCTATACACACATGAGTATGTTATCTGAGTATATAGAGAATGCATCTATACACACATGAGTATGTTATCTGAGTATATAGAGAATGCTTCTATACACACATGTGTATGTTATCTGAGTATATAGAGAATGCATCTATACACACATGAGTATGTTATCTGAGTATATAGAGAATTCTTCTTTACACACATGAGTATGTTATTTGAGTATATAGAGGATTCTTCTATACACACATGAGTATGTTACCTGAGTATATAGAGAATGCTTCTATACACACATGAGTATGTTACCTGAGTATATAGAGAATGCTTCTATACACACATGAGTATGTTATCTGAGTATATAGAGGATGCTTTTATACACACATGAGTATGTTATCTGAGTATATAGATAATGCTTCTATACACACATGAGTATGTTATCTGAGTATATAGAGAATGCTTCTATACACACATGAGTATGTTATCTGAGTATATAGAGAATGCTTCTATACACACATGAGTATGTTATCTAAGTATATAGAGAATGCTTCTATACACACAAATGAGTATGTTATCTGAGTATATAGAGAATGCTTCTATACACACATGAGTATGCTATCTGAGTATATAGAGACTGCTTCTATACACACACATGAGTATGTTATCTTAGTATATAGAGAATGCTTCTATACACACATGAGTATGTTATCTGAGTATATAGAGGATTCTTCTATACACACATGAGTATGTTATCTGAGTATATAGAGGATGCTTTTATATACACATGAGTATGTTACCTGAGTATATATAAGATTCTTCTATACACACATGAGTATGTTATCTGAGTATATAGAGGATGCTTTTATATACACATGAGTATGTTACCTCAGTATATAGAGGATGCTTTTATACACACATGAGTATGTTTTCTGAGAATATAGAGAATACTTCTATACACACATGAGTATGTTACCTGAGTATATAGAGAATGCTTCTATACACACACATAAATATGTTATCTGAGTATATAGATAATGCTTCTATACACACATGAGTATGTTATCTGAGTATATAGAGAATACTTTTATATAAACATGAGTATGTTATCTGAGTATATAGGGAATGCATCTATACACACATGAGTATGTTATCTGAGTATATAGAGAATGCTTCTATACACACATGAGTATGTTATCTGAGTATATAGAGAATGCATCTATACACACATGAGTATGTTATCTGAGGATATAGAGAATGCATCTATACACACATGAGTATGTTATCTGAGTATATAGAGAATGCTTCTATACACACATGAGTGTTATCTGAGTATATAGAGAATGCTTCTATACACACATGAGTATGTTATCTAAGTATATAGAGAATGCTTCTATACACACATGAGTATGTTATCTAAATATATAGAGAATGCTTCCATACACACATGAGTATGTTACCTAAGTATATAGAGAATGCTTCTATACACACATGAGTATGTTATCTGAGTATATAGAGGATGCTTTTATACGCACATGAGTATGTTATCTGAGTATATAGAGCATGCTTCTATACACACATGAATATGTTACCTGAGTATATAGAGAATGCTTCTATACACACATGAGTATGTTACCTGAGTATATAGAGAATGCTTCTATACACACATGAGTATGTTATCTGATTATATAGAGAATGCTTCTATACACACATGAGTATGTTATCTGAGTATATAGATAATGCTTCTATACACACACATGAGTATGTTATCTGAGTATATAGAGAATGCTTCTATACACACATGAGTATGTTATGTGAGTATATAGAGAATGCTTCTATACACACAAATGAGTATGTTATCTGAGTATATGGATACTGCTTCTATACACACATGAGTATGTTATCTGAGTATATAGAGAATGCTTCTATACACACATGAGTATTTTACCTGAGTATATAGAGAATGCTTCTATACACACATGAGTATGTTATCTGAGTATATAGAGGATGCTTTTATACACACATGAGTATGTTATCTGAGTATATAGAGAATGCTTCTATACACACATGAGTATGTTACCTGAGTATATAGAGAATGCTTCTTTACACACATGAGTATGTTATCTGAGTATATAGATAATGCTTCTATACACACATGAGTATGTTATCTGAGTATATAGATAATGCTTCTATACACACATGAGTATGTTATCTGAGTATATAGATAATGCTTCTATACACACATCAGTATGTTATCTGAGTATATAGAGAATGCTTCTATACACACATGAGTATGTTACCTGAGTATATAGAGAATGCTTCTATACACACACGAGTATGTTATCTGAGTATATAGAGGATGCTTTTATACACACATGAGCATGTTATCTGAGTATATGGAGAATGCTTCTATACACACATGAGTATGTTATCTGAGTATATAGAGAATTATTCTATACACACATGAGTATGTTATCTGAGTATATAGAGAATGTTTCTATACACACACATGAGTATGTTATCTGAGTATATAGATAATGCTTCTATACATACATGAGTATGTTATCTGAGTATATAGAGAATGCTTCTATACACACGAGTATGTTACCTGAGTATATAGAGAATGCTTTTATACACACATGAGTATGTTACCTGAGTATATAGAAAATGCTTCTTTACACACATGAGTATGTTACCTGAGTATATAGAGAATGCTTCTATACACACATGAGTATGTTATCTGAGTATATAGAGAATACTTTTATATAAACATGAGTATGTTATCTGAGGATATAGAGAATGCATCTATACACACATGAGTATGTTATCTGAGTATATAGAGAATGCTTCTATACACACATGAGTATGTTATCTGAGTATATAGAGAATGCTTCTATACACACATGAGTATGTTATCTGAGTATATAGAGAATGCTTCTATACACACATGAGTATGTTATCTAAATATATAGAGAATGCTTCTATACACACATGAATATGTTAGCTGAGTATATAGAGAATGCTTCTATACACACATGAGTATGTTATCTGATTATATAGAGAATGCTTCTATACACACATGAGTATGTTACCTGAGTATATAGAGAATGCTTTTATACACACATGAGTATGTTACCTGAGTATATAGAAAATGCTTCTTTACACACATGAGTATGTTACCTGAGTATATAGAGAATGCTTCTATACACACATGAGTATGTTATCTGAGTATATAGAGAATACTTTTATATAAACATGTGTATGTTATCTGAGTATATAGGGAATGCATCTATACACATATGAGTATGTTATCTGAGTATATAGAGAATGCTTCTATACACACATGAGTATGTTATCTGAGTATATAGAGAATGCTTCTATACACACATGAGTATGTTATCTGAGGGTATAGAGAATGCATCTATACACACATGAGTATGTTATCTGAGTATATAGAGAATGCTTTTATACACACATGAGTGTTATCTGAGTATATAGAGAATGCTTCTATACACACATGAGTATGTTAACTGAGTATATAGAGAATGCTTCTATACACACATGAGTATGTTATCAAAATATATAGAGAATGCTTCTATACACACATGAGTATGTTACCTGAGTATATAGAGAATGCTTTTATACACACATGAGTATGTTACCTGAGTATATAGAAAATGCTTCTTTACACACATGAGTATGTTACCTGAGTATATAGAGAATGCTTCTATACACACATGAGTATGTTATCTGAGTATATAGAGAATACTTTTATATAAACATGAGTATGTTATCTGAGGATATAGAGAATGCATCTATACACACATGAGTATGTTATCTGAGTATATAGAGAATGCTTCTATACACACATGAGTATGTTATCTGAGTATATAGAGAATGCTTCTATACACACATGAGTATGTTATCTGAGTATATAGAGAATGCTTCTATACACACATGAGTATGTTATCTAAATATATAGAGAATGCTTCTATACACACATGAATATGTTAGCTGAGTATATAGAGAATGCTTCTATACACACATGAGTATGTTATCTGATTATATAGAGAATGCTTCTATACACACATGAGTATGTTACCTGAGTATATAGAGAATGCTTTTATACACACATGAGTATGTTACCTGAGTATATAGAAAATGCTTCTTTACACACATGAGTATGTTACCTGAGTATATAGAGAATGCTTCTATACACACATGAGTATGTTATCTGAGTATATAGAGAATACTTTTATATAAACATGTGTATGTTATCTGAGTATATAGGGAATGCATCTATACACATATGAGTATGTTATCTGAGTATATAGAGAATGCTTCTATACACACATGAGTATGTTATCTGAGTATATAGAGAATGCTTCTATACACACATGAGTATGTTATCTGAGGGTATAGAGAATGCATCTATACACACATGAGTATGTTATCTGAGTATATAGAGAATGCTTTTATACACACATGAGTGTTATCTGAGTATATAGAGAATGCTTCTATACACACATGAGTATGTTATCTGAGTATATAGAGAATGCTTCTATACACACATGAGTATGTTATCAAAATATATAGAGAATGCTTCTATACACACATGAGTATGTTACCTGAGTATATAGAGAATGCTTTTATACACACATGAGTATGTTACCTGAGTATATAGAAAATGCTTCTTTACACACATGAGTATGTTACCTGAGTATATAGAGAATGCTTCTATACACACATGAGTATGTTATCTGAGTATATAGAGAATACTTTTATATAAACATGAGTATGTTATCTGAGGATATAGAGAATGCATCTATACACACATGAGTATGTTATCTGAGTATATAGAGAATGCTTCTATACACACATGAGTATGTTATCTGAGTATATAGAGAATGCTTCTATACACACATGAGTATGTTATCTGAGTATATAGAGAATGCTTCTATACACACATGAGTATGTTATCTAAATATATAGAGAATGCTTCTATACACACATGAATATGTTAGCTGAGTATATAGAGAATGCTTCTATACACACATGAGTATGTTATCTGATTATATAGAGAATGCTTCTATACACACATGAGTATGTTTCCTGAGTATATAGAGAATGCTTTTATACACACATGAGTATGTTACCTGAGTATATAGAAAATGCTTCTTTACACACATGAGTATGTTACCTGAGTATATAGAGAATGCTTCTATACACACATGAGTATGTTATCTGAGTATATAGAGAATACTTTTATATAAACATGTGTATGTTATCTGAGTATATAGGGAATGCATCTATACACATATGAGTATGTTATCTGAGTATATAGAGAATGCTTCTATACACACATGAGTATGTTATCTGAGTATATAGAGAATGCTTCTATACACACATGAGTATGTTATCTGAGGGTATAGAGAATGCATCTATACACACATGAGTATGTTATCTGAGTATATAGAGAATGCTTTTATACACACATGAGTGTTATCTGAGTATATAGAGAATGCTTCTATACACACATGAGTATGTTATCTGAGTATATAGAGAATGCTTCTATACACACATGAGTATGTTATCAAAATATATAGAGAATGCTTCTATACACACATGAGTATGTTACCTGAGTATATAGAGAATGCTTCTATACACACATGAGTATGTTATCTGAGTATATAGAGGATGCTTTTATACACACATGAGTATGTTATCTGAGTATATAGAGCATGCTTCTATACACACATGAATATGTTACCTGAGTATATAGAGAATGCTTCTATACACACATGAGTATGTTATCTGATTATATAGAGAATGCTTCTATACACACATGAGTATGTTATCTGAGTATATAGATAATGCTTCTATACACACATGAGTATGTTATCTGAGTATATAGAAAATGCTTCTATACACACATGAGTATGTTATCTGAGTATATAGAGAATGCTTCTATACACACAAATGAGTATGTTATCTGAGTATATGGATACTGCTTCTATACACACATGAGTATGTTATCTGAGTATATAGAGAATGCTTCTATACACACATGAGTATTTTACCTGAGTATATAGAGAATGCTTCTATACACACATGAGTATGTTATCTGAGTATATAGAGGATGCTTTTATACATACATGAGTATGTTATCTGAGTATATAGAGAATGCTTCTATACACACATGAGTATGTTACCTGAGTATATAGAGAATGCTTCTTTACACACATGAGTATGTTATCTGAGTATATAGATAATGCTTCTATACACACATGAGTATGTTATCTGAGTATATAGATAATGCTTCTATACACACATGAGTATGTTATCTGAGTATATAGATAATGCTTCTATACACACATCAGTATGTTATCTGAGTATATAGAAAATGCTTCTATACACACATGAGTATGTTATCTGAGTATATAGAGAATGCTTCTATACACACATGCATATGTTATCTGAGTATATAGAGGATGCTTTTATACACACATGAGCATGTTATCTGAGTATATGGAGAATGCTTCTATACACACATGAGTATGTTATCTGAGTATATAGAGAATGATTCTATACACACATGAGTATGTTATCTGAGTATATAGAGAATGCTTCTATACACACACATGAGTATGTTATCTGAGTAAATAGATAATGCTTCTATACATACATGAGTATGTTATATGAGTATATAGAGAATGCTTCTATACACACATGAGTATGTTACTTGAGTATATAGAGAATGCTTTTATACACACATGAGTATGTTACCTGAGTATATAGAAAATGCTTCTTTACACACATGAGTATGTTACCTGAGTATATAGAGAATGCTTCTATACACACATGAGTATGTTATCTGAGTATATAGAGGATGCTTCTTTACATACATGAGTATGTTATCTGAGTATATAGATAATGCTTCTATACACACATGAGTATGTTATCTGAGTATATAGATAATGCTTCTATACACACATGAGTATGTTATCTGAGTATATAGAGAATGCTTCTATACACACATGAGTATGTTACCTGAGTATAGAGAGAATGCTTCTTTACACACATGAGTATGTTACCTGAGTATATAGAGAATGCTTTCATACACACATGAGTATGTTACCTGAGTATATAGGGAATGCTTTTATACACACATGAGTATGTTATCTGAGTATATAGAGCATGCTTCTATACACACATGAGTATGTTATCTGAGTATATAGAGAATGCTTCTATACACACATGAGTATGTTATCTGAGTATATAGAGAATGCTTCTATACACACATGAGTATGTTACCTGAGTATATAGATAATGCTTCTATACACACATGAGTATGTTATCTGAGTATATAGAGGATGCTTTTATACACACATGAGTATGTTATCTGAGTATATAGAGCATGCTTCTATACACACATGAATATGTTACCTGAGTATATAGAGAATGCTTCTATACACACATGAGTATGTTATCTGAGTATATAGAGAATGCTTTTATACACACATGAGTATGTTACCTGGGTATATAGAGAATGCTTCTATACACACATGAGTATGTTATCTGAGTATATAGAGAATGCTTCTATACACACATGAGTATGTTATCTGAGTATATAGATTATGCTTCTATACACACATGAGTATGTTATCTGAGTATATAGAGAATGCTTCTATACACACATGAGTATGTTATCTGAGTATATGGAGAATGCTTCTATACACACAAATGAGTATGTTATCTGAGTATATAGATAATGCTTCTATACACACATGAGTATGTTATCTGAGTATATAGAGAATACTTCTATACACACATGAGTATGTTACTTGAGTATATAGAGAATGCTTCTATACACACATGAGTATGTTACCTGAGTATATAGAGAATGCTTCTTTACACACATGAGTATGTTATCTGAGTATATAGATAATGCTTCTATACACACATGAGTATGTTATCTGAGTATATAGATAATGCTTCTATACAAACATGAGTATGTTATCTGAGCATATAGAGAAGGCTTCTATACACACACGTGAGTATGTTATCTGAGTATATAGATAATGCTTCTATACACACATCAGTATGTTATCTGAGTATATAGAGAATGCTTCTATACACACATGAGTATGTTATCTGAGTATATAGAGAATGCTTCTATACACACATGAGTATGTTATCTGAGTATATAGAGGATGCTTTTATACACACATGAGCATGTTATCTGAGTATATGGAGAATGCTTCTATACACACATTAGTATGTTATCTGAGTATATAGATAATGCTTTTATACACACATGAGTATGTTATCTGAGTATATAGAGAATGCTTCTATACACACATGAGTATGTTATCTGAGTATATAGAGAATGCTTCTATACACACATGAGTATGTTATCTGAGTATATAGAGAATGCTTCTATACACACATGAGTATGTTATCTAAATATATAGAGAATGCTTCTATACACACATGAATATGTTAGCTGAGTATATAGAGAATGCTTCTATACACACATGAGTATGTTATCTGATTATATAGAGAATGCTTCTATACACACATGAGTATGTTACCTGAGTATATAGAGAATGCTTTTATACACACATGAGTATGTTACCTGAGTATATAGAAAATGCTTCTTTACACACATGAGTATGTTACCTGAGTATATAGAGAATGCTTCTATACACACATGAGTATGTTATCTGAGTATATAGAGAATACTTTTATATAAACATGTGTATGTTATCTGAGTATATAGGGAATGCATCTATACACATATGAGTATGTTATCTGAGTATATAGAGAATGCTTCTATACACACATGAGTATGTTATCTGAGTATATAGAGAATGCTTCTATACACACATGAGTATGTTATCTGAGGGTATAGAGAATGCATCTATACACACATGAGTATGTTATCTGAGTATATAGAGAATGCTTTTATACACACATGAGTGGTATCTGAGTATATAGAGAATGCTTCTATACACACATGAGTATGTTATCTGAGTATATAGAGAATGCTTCTATACACACATGAGTATGTTATCAAAATATATAGAGAATGCTTCTATACACACATGAGTATGTTACCTGAGTATATAGAGAATGCTTCTATACACACATGAGTATGTTATCTGAGTATATAGAGGATGCTTTTATACACACATGAGTATGTTATCTGAGTATATAGAGCATGCTTCTATACACACATGAATATGTTACCTGAGTATATAGAGAATGCTTCTATACACACATGAGTATGTTATCTGATTATATAGAGAATGCTTCTATACACACATGAGTATGTTATCTGAGTATATAGATAATGCTTCTATACACACATGAGTATGTTATCTGAGTATATAGAGAATGCTTCTATACACACATGAGTATGTTATCTGAGTATATAGAGAATGCTTCTATACACACAAATGAGTATGTTATCTGAGTATATGGATACTGCTTCTATACACACATGAGTATGTTATCTGAGTATATAGAGAATGCTTCTATACACACATGAGTATTTTACCTGAGTATATAGAGAATGCTTCTATACACACATGAGTATGTTATCTGAGTATATAGAGGATGCTTTTATACATACATGAGTATGTTATCTGAGTATATAGAGAATGCTTCTATACACACATGAGTATGTTACCTGAGTATATAGAGAATGCTTCTTTACACACATGAGTATGTTATCTGAGTATATAGATAATGCTTCTATACACACATGAGTATGTTATCTGAGTATATAGATAATGCTTCTATACACACATGAGTATGTTATCTGAGTATATAGATAATGCTTCTATACACACATCAGTATGTTATCTGAGTATATAGAAAATGCTTCTATACACACATGAGTATGTTATCTGAGTATATAGAGAATGCTTCTATACACACATGCATATGTTATCTGAGTATATAGAGGATGCTTTTATACACACATGAGCATGTTATCTGAGTATATGGAGAATGCTTCTATACACACATGAGTATGTTATCTGAGTATATAGAGAATGATTCTATACACACATGAGTATGTTATCTGAGTATATAGAGAATGCTTCTATACACACACATGAGTATGTTATCTGAGTAAATAGATAATGCTTCTATACATACATGAGTATGTTATATGAGTATATAGAGAATGCTTCTATACACACATGAGTATGTTACTTGAGTATATAGAGAATGCTTTTATACACACATGAGTATGTTACCTGAGTATATAGAAAATGCTTCTTTACACACATGAGTATGTTACCTGAGTATATAGAGAATGCTTCTATACACACATGAGTATGTTATCTGAGTATATAGAGGATGCTTCTTTACATACATGAGTATGTTATCTGAGTATATAGAGGATGTTTTTATACACACATGAGTATGTTATCTGAGTATATAGATAATGCTTCTATACACACATGAGTATGTTATCTGAGTATATAGATAATGCTTCTATACACACATGAGTATGTTATCTGAGTATATAGAGAATGCTTCTATACACACATGAGTATGTTACCTGAGTATAGAGAGAATGCTTCTTTACACACATGAGTATGTTACCTGAGTATATAGAGAATGCTTTCATACACACATGAGTATGTTACCTGAGTATATAGGGAATGCTTTTATACACACATGAGTATGTTATCTGAGTATATAGAGCATGCTTCTATACACACATGAGTATGTTATCTGAGTATATAGAGAATGCTTCTATACACACATGAGTATGTTATCTGAGTATATAGAGAATGCTTCTATACACACATGAGTATGTTACCTGAGTATATAGATAATGCTTCTATACACACATGAGTATGTTATCTGAGTATATAGAGGATGCTTTTATACACACATGAGTATGTTATCTGAGTATATAGAGCATGCTTCTATACACACATGAATATGTTACCTGAGTATATAGAGAATGCTTCTATACACACATGAGTATGTTATCTGAGTATATAGAGAATGCTTCTATACACACATGAGTATGTTATCTGAGTATATAGAGAATGCTTCTATACACACATGAGTATGTTATCTGAGTATATAGATTATGCTTCTATACACACATGAGTATGTTATCTGAGTATATAGAGAATGCTTCTATACACACATGAGTATGTTATCTGAGTATATGGAGAATGCTTCTATACACACAAATGAGTATGTTATCTGAGTATATAGATAATGCTTCTATACACACATGAGTATGTTATCTGAGTATATAGAGAATACTTCTATACACACATGAGTATGTTACTTGAGTATATAGAGAATGCTTCTATACACACATGAGTATGTTACCTGAGTATATAGAGAATGCTTCTTTACACACATGAGTATGTTATCTGAGTATATAGATAATGCTTCTATACACACATGAGTATGTTATCTGAGTATATAGATAATGCTTCTATACAAACATGAGTATGTTATCTGAGCATATAGAGAAGGCTTCTATACACACACGTGAGTATGTTATCTGAGTATATAGATAATGCTTCTATACACACATCAGTATGTTATCTGAGTATATAGAGAATGCTTCTATACACACATGAGTATGTTATCTGAGTATATAGAGAATGCTTCTATACACACATGAGTATGTTATCTGAGTATATAGAGGATGCTTTTATACACACATGAGCATGTTATCTGAGTATATGGAGAATGCTTCTATACACACATGAGTATGTTATCTGAGTATAAAGAGAATGATTCTATACACACATGAGTATGTTATCTGAGTATATAGAAAATGCTTCTATACACACACATGAGTATGTTATCTGAGTATATAGATAATGCTTCTATACACACATGAGTATGTTATCTGAGTATATAGAGAATGCTTCTATACACACATGAGTATGTTACCTGAGTATATAGAGAATGCTTTTATACACACATGAGTATGTTACCTGAGTATATAGAGAATGCTTCTTTACACACATGAGTATGTTACATGAGTATATAGAGAATGCTTCTATACACACATGAGTAGGTTATCTGAGTATATAGAGGATGCTTCTTTACACACATGAGTATGTTATCTGAGTATATAGAGGATGCTTTTAGACACACATGAGTATGTTATCTGAGTATATAGATAATGCTTCTATACACACATGAGTATGTTATCTGAGTATATAGAGAATGCTTCTATACACACATGAGTATGTTACCTGAGTATATAGAGAATGCTTCTATACACACATGAGTATGTTACCTGAGTATATAGAGAATGCTTTTATACACACATGAGTATGTTACCAGAGTATATAGAGAATGCTTCTATACACACATGAGTATGTTATCTGAGTATATAGAGGATGCTTTTATACACACATGAGTATGTTATCTGAGTATATAGAGCATGCTTCTATACACACATGAGTACGTTACCTGAGTATATAGAGAATGCTTCTATACACACATGAGTATGTTATCTGAGTATATAGAGAATGCTTCTATACACACATGAGTATGTTATCTGAGTATATAGATAATGCTTCTATACACACATGAGTATGTTATCTGAGTATATAGAGAATGCTTCTATACACACATGAGTATGTTACCTGAGTATATAGAGAATGCTTCTATACACACATGAGTATGTTACCTGAGTATATAGAGAATGCTTTTATACACACATGAGTATGTTACCTGAGTATATAGAGAATGCATCTATACACACATGAGTATGTTATCTGAGTATATAGAGAATGCATCTATACACACATGAGTATGTTATCTGAGTATATAGAGAATGCATCTATACACACATGAGTATGTTATCTGAGTATATAGAGAATGCATCTATACACACATGAGTATGTTATCTGAGTATATAGAGAATGCATCTATAAACACATGAGTATGTTATCTGAGTATATAGAGAATGCTTTTATACACACATGAGTATGTTACCTGATTATATAGAGAATGCTTCTACGCACACATGAGTATGTTACCTGAGTATATAGAGAATGCTTTTATACACACATGAGTATGTTATCCGAGTATATAGAGAATTCTTCTATACACACACATGAGTATGTTATCTGAGTATATAGAGAATTCTTCTATACACACATGAGTATGTTATCTAAGTATATACAGGATTCTTCTATACACACATGAGTATGTTATCTGAGTATATAGAGGATGCTCCTATACACACATGAGTGTGTTATCTGAGTAAATAGAGACTGCTTCTATACACACACACATGAGTATGTTATCTGAGTATATAGAGGATTCTTCTATACACACATGAGTATGTTATCTGAGTATATAGAGAATGCTTCTATACACACATGAGTATGCTACCTGAGTATATAGAGAATGCTTCTATACACACATGAGTATGTTATCTGAGTATATAGAGAATGCTTCTATACACACATTAGTATGTTATCTGAGTATATAGATAATGCTTTTATACACACATGAGTATGTTATCTGAGTATATAGAGAATGCTTCTATACACACATGAGTATGTTACCTGAGTATATAGAGAATGCTTCTATACACACAAATGAGTATGTTACCTGAGTATATAGAGAATGCTTTTATACACACATGAGTATGTTACCTGAGTATATAGAGAATGCATCTATACACACATGAGTATGTTATCTGAGTATATAGAGAATGCATCTATACACACATGAGTATGTTATCTGAGTATATAGAGAATGCATCTATACACACATGTGTATGTTATCTGAGTATATAGAGAATGCTTTTATACACACATGAGTATGTTACCTGATTATATAGAGAATGCTTCAACACACACACATGAGTATGTTACCTGAGTATATAGAGAATGTTTTTATATACACATGAGTATGTTATCTGAGTATATAGAGAATGCTTCTATACACACACATGAGTATGTTATCTGAGTATATAGAGAATTCTTCTATACACACATGAGTATGTTATCTAAGTATATACAGGATTCTTCTATATACACATGAGTATGTTATCTGAGTATATAGAGGATGCTCCTATACACACATGAGTGTGTTATCTGAGTAAATAGAGACTGCTTCTATACACACACACATGAGTATGTTATCTGAGTATATAGAGGATTCTTCTATACACACATGAGTATGTTTTCTGAGTATATAGAGGATTCTTCTATACACACATGAGTATGTTATCTGAGTATATAGAGAATACTTCTATACACACATGAGTATGTTATCTGAGTATATAGAGGGTGCTTCTGTAAACACATGAGTGTCAGGGTTTTTTTCCTGTCTTGTTTGCCATGTGCTGCTGTCAGCCATTTTACTCACCTCTCTTCCTGACTATGGTGCATTGTGGGGGACACTGCTCATTTCCTGCACTTCCTTTTATGGCCAGACTAGTGTGCATCATCTGTGTGAGACAGGATTCAGTATCAGAATTGTGATGTCATCACTTATTATTTAAAGGGCCTCTGTTCAGTATGCTTTGCCTTTGTGTTATCTCAGACCTGTTTGTGAGAGTTCCTGTGTATTACCTGACTGCCTTCCTGGTTTCTGATCCCTGGCTTGTTCCTGACTCTGCTGTTTTACTTGTTGCTGATTCCGGCTCGTCTGACTATTTGCTTTGGCTCCTGACTTGGCTGGTCTGACTACCAACTCTGGGTTTCACTCGGGGCTTGTTATTTGACTTGTGGACTTTTTATTATTTTTTGCTATTAATAAAGGTGTGATTATTTTTGCACTTCTCATCTCAGTCTGATTCCTGGCACCCTGACATTACGCAAAGGCAATGAATCCTGATGGTTTTAACCCCTTAGTGACCAGGCCACTTTTCAATTTGTTGACCATCTGGGACCAAGGCTATTTTTGCATTTCTGCGATGTTTGTGTTTAACTGTTATTTTCCTCTTACTCATTTACTGCACCCACACATATTATATACCATTTTTCTCGCCATTAAATGGACTTTCTAAAGATACCATTATTTTCATCATATCTTATAATTTACTCAAAAAAAATTATAAAATATTAGGAAAAAATGAAAAAAAAACACTTTTTCTAACTTTGAGCCCCAAAATCTCTAACACATCTACAACCACCATAAAATACCAATGCTAAACAGTTTCTAAATTTTGTCTTGAGTTTAGAAATACCCAATGTTTACATGTTCTTTGCTTTTTTTTGCAAGTTATAGGGCAATAAGTACAAGTAGCACTTTGCTATTTCAGAACCATGTTTTTTCAAAATTGGCGATAGTTACATTGTAACACCAATATCTGTCAGGAATCCCTGAATAACCCTTCAAATGTATATATTTTTTAAAAGAAGACAACCTAAGGTATTAAACTTGGGGTATTTTGACTTTTTTCATGCAACCATTTTACCACCAATCTATGCCAAAGTTTGGGGGGGGAAAATAATTTGATTTTTTGACAAATAGCAATTTAAGAATACATTTACTGATAAAATGGTAAGGGTTAATGCCGAATAACACCCTAATATGTCTTCAGTAGCATCTCCTGGGTACAGTGATACCACCCATGTATAGGTGTGTCGGGTTCTCTGTGGGCTAAAAGCTCTTATTTTTAGAGAGCGCATTCCAGTTTTTCCACTTGGAATTTTCACATCGGTCATCATGCCCCCATGTCCTATTTGGGACATTTCTGAAGCTGGCCAATGGAATTTACCCCCATCAAACCATATATTTTTGAAAAGTAGACACCCTAGGGTATTTCAAATGCTGGTATTTTAACACTTTCCATGCACTAATTCAACCATTAGTCTTTGTCAAACTTTTGGGTAGTCATTTTTTTTGTGTTATTTTTCACACACATTGTACTTTAGGCATGTATTTTCAGTTCCTGTTATGTGTTACTGCCAAAAACCACCTCAATATGTGTTCAACAATATCTCCTGAGTACAGTGATACCACCTATGTATAGGTGTGTCGGGTTCTCTGGGGGATAAATGGCCTTATTTTTAGGTAGCGCATTCCAGTTTTTCAACTTGGAATTTTCACATCGGTCATCATGCACCCATGTCCTATTTGGGACATTTCTGAAGCTGGCCAATGGAATTTACCCCCATCAAACCATATATTTTTGAAAAGTAGACACCCTAGGGTATTTCAAATGCTGGTATTTTAACACTTTCCATGCACTAATTCAACCACTAGTCTTTGTCAAACTTTTGGGTAGTCATTTTTTTGTTTTATTTTTCAGACACATTGTACTTTAGGCATGTATTTTCAGTTGCTCTGTAAGGAGTGAGCGAATGAAGGGCTTCCAGAAAAAAAGGTAAAAGAAAAATCCTTTATTAGTACATTTTAAAAGTGCAGGCAGTACAGGGCAAACAAACTCCCTGACTAGTTTCGTGCTCTGTTGAGCACTTAATCATAGGGTGAGTTTGTTAGGTGTTCATAGCCCATTTAAAGGCACAGAACACCTGTATGCAATTAAAAGTTAAAAGCTGCAAAAATTGTTAAAAGTAAATCAACATTCTACAAACACTATAAGTTGTTGGTATAAGATGTAAACAAGTGTATTAACAATTAAATTCCCTAAAAAAATATATAATAAGTGACTGATGGAATAAATAAATGAAATAGCAAACAAACTAGCAAAAAAATAATAAATGAATAAATAAATAAATAAATGAATGGATAAAGTATTACAAGTGGGATCCAAAAGAGAGACATATATAGTACAACCTTTGTTGAAAAACACACCATTTTATATTGGAGTACAACTAGTGCTCCAATCAAAATAATTATTGTTATTATTATCATAGACCTATTACATATATTAAATTTGTTGTGAAACATGTTAGAAAATAAACGTGTTTACACAACTAATCTGTATTTACTTATAAACAAACACACATTAGTTTGGATCAGTATCAATCAGAACCCTAAGGGGAAAAAGTACATGCTGATGAATATATATCTATGCCAGACATGAAATACAATACAATACAAAATCCATGTATAGTCTAAACAAAAAAAAAACCCATATAGGGGATAGATACATGGAGCCCATTTAGGGGATAGATAAAAGTAAGTATAAACATAGACATAAACATAATGGTCCATATAGGAGATAGATTAATCAACACAATAATAAGGTATGACAATAAAACAATATATCAAATTAAATTAAATTATTCTACAAAATAACTCATGTCCCATTCACGGTTTAAACCTAGTGGGGTGATAGTTCTCAACTATATGTCAAAGAATCAGCGATAGCTAGACATTTTAATTTGGTACATATGACGAATGTTTTTGACATGAGAGTCCAGGTAATAGACCGTGTCATGTTTCCACCTAGGGGTGGTGATAGGAATAAACTTTTGCTGAAACAAGAATTGTATTGGATATACAAGTTGAGAACTATCACCCCACTAGGTTTAAACCGTGAATGGGACATGAGTTATTTTGTAGAATAATTTAATTTAATTTGATATATTGTTTTATTGTCATACCTTATTATTGTGTTGATTAATCTATCTCCTATATGGACCATTATGTTTATGTCTATGTTTATACTTACTTTTATCTATCCCCTAAATGGGCTCCATGTATCTATCCCCTATATGGGTTTTTTTTTTTGTTTAGACTATACATGGATTTTGTATTGTATTGTATTTCATGTCTGGCATAGATATATATTCATCAGCATGTACTTTTTCCCCTTAGGGTTCTGATTGATACTGATCCAAACTAATGTGTGTTTGTTTATAAGTAAATACAGATTAGTTGTGTAAACACGTTTATTTTCTAACATGTTTCACAACAAATTTAATATATGTAATAGGTCTATGATAATAATAACAATAATTATTTTGATTGGAGCACTAGTTGTACTCCAATATAAAATGGTGTGTTTTTCAACAAAGGTTGTACTATATATGTCTCTCTTTTGGATCCCACTTGTAATACTTTATCCATTCATTTATTTATTTATTTATTTATTCATTTATTATTTTTTTGCTAGTTTGTTTGCTATTTCATTTATTTATTCCATCAGTCACTTATTATATATTTTTTTAGGGAATTTAATTGTTAATACACTTGTTTACATCTTATACCAACAACTTATAGTGTTTGTAGAATGTTGATTTACTTTTAACAATTTTTGCAGCTTTTAACTTTTAATTGCATACAGGTGTTCTGTGCCTTTAAATGGGCTATGAACACCTAACAAACTCACCCTATGATTAAGTGCTCAACAGAGCACGAAACTAGTCAGGGAGTTTGTTTGCCCTGTACTGCCTGCACTTTTAAAATGTACTAATAAAGGATTTTTCTTTTACCTTTTTTTCTGGAAGCCCTTCATTCGCTCACTCCTTACAGAGCAGCTGCCTCACTTCGTTCTTCTGTGTGCTCACACGGCTCCACCGGCCGTTTCTGGCAGCTTGCTCCCCTGTAGCCTGTGTATGTTGGTTTGCCCCGCCAACCCCCCGGATCTCACTGACGCTTCCACGTCTGCAGCGGCCTCAGCTTTGGAATGTATTTTCAGTTCCTGTTATGTGTTACTGCCAAAAACCACCTCAATATGTGTTCAACAATATCTCCTGAGTACAGTGATACCACCTATGTATAGGTGTGTCGGGTTCTCTGGGGGCTAGAAGGCCTTATTTTTAGGTAGCGCATTCCAGTTTTTCAACTTGGAATTTTCACATCGGTCATCATGCACCCATGTCCTATTTGGGACATTTCTGAAGCTGGCCAATGGAATTTACCCCCATCAAACCATATATTTTTGAAAAGTAGACACCCTAGGGTTTTTCAAATGCTGATATTTTAACACTTTCCATGCACTAATTCAACCACCAGTCTTTGTCAAACTTTGGGTAGTCATTTTTTTGTGTTATTTTTCACACACATTGTACTTTAGGCATGAATTTTCAGTTCCTGTTATGTGTTACTGCCAAAAACCACCTCAATATGTGTTCAACAACATCTCCTGAGTACAGTGATACCACCTATGTATAGGTGTGTCGGGTTCTCTGGGGGATAAATGGCCTTATTTTTAGGTAGCGCATTCCAGTTTTTCAACTTGGAATTTTCACATCGGTCATCATGCACCCATGTCCTATTTGGGACATTTCTGAAGCTGGCCAATGGAATTTACCCCCATCAAACCATATATTTTTAAAAAGTAGACACCCTAGGGTTTTTCAAATGCTGATATTTTAACACTTTCCATGCACTAATTCAACCACCAGTCTTTGTCAAACTTTTGGGTAGTCATTTTTTTGTGTTATTTTTCACACACATTGTACTTTAGGCATGGATTTTCAGTTCCTGTTATGTGTTACTGCCAAAAACCACATCAATATGTGTTCAACAACATCTCCTGAGTACAGTGATGCCACCTATGTATAGGTGTGTCTGGTTCTCTGGGGGCTAAATGGCCTTATTTTTAGGTAGCGCATTCCAGTTTTTCAACTTGAAATTTTCACATTGGTCATCATGCACCCATGTCCTATTTGGGACATTTCTGAAGCTGGCCAATGGAATTTACCCCCATCAAACCATATATTTTTGAAAAGTAGACTTCCTAGGGTATTTCAAATGCAGGTATTTTAACACTTTCCATGCACTAATTTAACCACTAGTCTTTGTCAAACTATTGGGCATTCATATTTTTGTGTTATTGTTCACATACATTGTACTTTAGACATGGATTCACAGCTCCTGTTATGTGTTACTACCATAGAAGACACCAATATGTGGTCACCAACATCTCCTGAGTTCAGTGATACCACCTATGCATAGGTTTGGTGGCTTGTTTGGGGGGTGCAATGCCAAATGTCTGACATGCGTTTGTGATTTTTTTTCACATTTAACATATTTTCTTTGCCTATCGTCTTTTTGGGGGGTCTTTTAACATACCCCAATTTATTTGTTTTCCATGAATGTGCATATATTTGAAAAGTTGACACCCCAAGGTATTGTATATGGTGTGCTTTGATGCCTTTGAAGCAACCGTTTTAGCCCAAAAAATTGGAGAAAGTGTATGGTGGTTATTTTTCAATTTTCATTTTTACAGACACATTGCTTTTTGACTATGATTTAGGAGAGACTGTTGTAAGTTATTGCAAAAGAATACTTCAGGTTGTTTTCTGCAAGGCACCCTGAGTACACCTATGCCCCCCATGCATAGGTTTGCCAGGATTTTGGGAAGGTTATGTTACAATTTTATGACTTGTGATTTTAGTTATTAACAATGAGAGTATTTCTTCTGATAGGCCTATCTTTAGTTTGTGGCCTATTGCATACCCCACTTTTATTTATTGCCATGAAAGTGTATATTTTTTAAATGTTGACACCCTAAGGTATTGTATATGGTGTGCTTTGATGCCTTTGAAGCAACCGTTTTAGCCCAAAAAATTGGAGAAAGTGTATGGTGGTTATTTTTCAATTTTCATTTTTACAGACACATTGCTTTTTGACTATGATTTAGGAGAGACTGTTGTAAGTTATTGCAAAAGAATACTTCAGGTTGTTTTCTGCAAGGCACCCTGAGTACACCTATGCCCCCCATGCATAGGTTTGCCAGGATTTTGGGAAGGTTATGTTACAAATTTATGACTTGTGATTTTAGTTATTAACAATGAGAGTATTTCTTCTGATAGGCCTATCTTTAGTTTGTGGCCTATCGCATACCCCACTTTTATTTATTGCCATGAAAGTGTATATTTTTTAAATGTTGACACCCCAAGGTATTGTATATGGTGTGCTTTGATGCCTTTGAAGCAACCATTTTAGCCCAAAAAATTGGAGAAAGTGTATGGTGGTAATTTTTCAATTTTCATTTTTACAGACACATTGCTTTTTGACTATGATTTAGGAGAGACTGTTGTAAGTTATTACAAAAACATACTTCAGGTTGTTTTTTGCAAGGCACCCTGAGAACACCTATGTCCCCCATGCATAGGTTTGACAGGGGTTTTGGTTAAAAAAAAATAACAGGCCCAATTTTAGAAAAAAATAGAGTAGTGAAATGTAAAAATCTGGCACAGTAAAAGTAAAAAAAAAAAAAAAACCCATCTAACAGTAAACATAACCAAAAAAAAAAAAAATATATATATATAACACCAAATGTATTTATTTTTTTAAAAATTGACCATTGTATGGTACCGCTTGAAGCAGTCCCCAATGCAGAGTGCAGGCTGTCCAGGGCAATCTGGACAGTGATATATGGTGTCCCTTTTCTTCCCCCTCTTGGTACAGACTCTGCATTTTTTTTGTGGTTTCTGCTTTGCGGCAGTAGGGGGGATTTTAAAAATAAAATGAGTTGCCCCAACTCTGCTCTCTCCCATCACCGCCCGGGGAGCAGGTGCATCATGGTACAAAATCCCAGTAATAAACTGGAGCTGAAACTGTAAAAAAGTTTTTTTAACTCTGGGGTTTGCTTTTTTGAACAACAAAAAAGCGTTGTGGGTTGCAATCTGCATTAGGTAAATTACAACCTTTTTGTACCAGGCCCTTGTCTTCCGCATAATTAGGTAGGCCTGCAGCAGCTGATCAGCCAGATCAACCCCACCCATATGCCGGTTATAAGACTTGATGCACACTGGCTTCCTTATGATCTCAGCTCTGCCACGTACAGAAACCGCCACCGTCCTCTCTGTGTGGATGGTGGTAAGAAGGTATACATCCTTCTTGTCTCTTTACTTAAGTGCCAACAGCTCCTCTTGGCGCAGAGCTGAGGTCTCCCCCCTTCGTAGCCGGGTGCGTACAAGTTGTCCTGGGAAACCTGCGCGGTTCTTTTTAATTGTACCGCAAGCTACTGTATCAAAGCAATACAGTAGCTTGAACAAAAGGACACTTGTATAAAAATTGTTTAAGTACAAGTGATACCCTTTGTTCATTAGGGGTAATATCAGGTCCCAGACAATCTTGCCAGTGGTTCCCATATGTTCTGGGCAACCTGGAGGGTCAAGGTGGCTATCCTTTCCCTCATACACCCGGAAGGCCTGAGTATACCCAGTCTCGCTGTCACAGAGCTTATACACCTTTACCCCATATCTGGAGCGTTTGGAAGGAATATACTGCTTGAATCCCAGCCTTCCCTTATACTTCATTAGGGATTCATCAACGCATATATTCCTTCCAGGTGTATAAGCCTCTGCAAACCTGGCAGAAAAGTGGGTTATCAGGGGGCGGATTTTATACAGCCTGTCAAATTGGGGATGCTCCCTAGGGGGGCACAGGCTGTTGTCGCTGAAGTGCATGAAATGCAGAATCATTTCATACCTCTTCCTCAACATAGTCTGGGAGAAAATGGGGGTAGAGCAGATGGGGCTACTACTCCAGTAGGAGCGAATGGAGGGTTTCTTTATGATGCCCATCAGCATAGTCAATGCCCAGAATTTTTTGAATTCTGGCACATTGATGGGGGCCCATTGCTGCTTTGCCAAATATGTTCCAGGCTTTGCAGCACGGAACTGATGGGCATATAAATTAGTTTGGGCGACAATGTTCCCCAATATATCATCGCCCAGAAACACTTCCAGAAACTGCTGGGGGCTAAAACCTGCCACATCTATATTTATGCCAGCATTTGCTGTGAAGGGTGGGATATCTGGCCTCTGGAGATGAGGCGTTACCCACTCTTCAGCAGCAATGGCAGCAACACGCCTCCTTCTGGCAGGGGGGCTAGCAGGGGGGCTGGCAGGGGGGGTAGCAGGGGGGCTGGCAGGGGGGCTAGCAGCCACAGATACATCACTATTAGTTGAGACTGCATCTAGTGATGTATCTGAGCACATGGCAGGGTCAAAATTGGGGTCTGAGTCAGAAATAGAGGCATCTGACTCTGACGCAAGGATGGCATACGCCTCCTCAGCACTATATCTTTTCTGTGACATTTTTGTATCTGTCACAGAAAACAATTACTAAAAAAAATTAAATTAACTAAATTAATTAACTAAATTAACTAGCAAAAAAGTACAGCTATGCTACTGCCAGTGATTTATAGCGATCACTGGCAAGCTAGGGGTTAATGGCTCTGAAAATTAAATTAAATTAACTAAATGTTTCTGAAAAGAGCCTTTGGGTTTTTAAAAAATTACAACAACAAAATTAACCCCTAAAAAAATGCACAGACAGCAAAAAAGTACAGCTATGCAACTGCCAGTGATTTATAGCGATCACTGGCAAGCTAGGGGTTAATGGCTCTGAAAATTAAATTAAATTAACTAAATTAATTAACTAAATTAACTAGCAAAAAAGTACAGCTATGCTACTGCCAGTGATTTATAGCGATCACTGGCAAGCTAGGGGTTAATGGCTCTGAAAATTAAATTAAATTAACTAAATGTTTCTGAAAAGAGCCTTTGGGTTTTTAAAAAATTACAACAACAAAATTAACCCCTAAAAAAATGCACAGACAGCAAAAAAGTACAGCTATGCAACTGCCAGTGATTTATAGCGATCACTGGCAAGCTAGGGGTTAATGGCTCTTAAAATTAAATTAAATTAACTAAATTAATTAACTAAATTAACTAGCAAAAAAGTACAGCTATGCTACTGCCAGTGATTTATAGCGATCACTGGCAAGCTAGGGGTTAATGGCTCTGAAAATTAAACTAAATTAACTAAATGTTTCTGAAAAGAGCCTTTGGGTTTTTAAAAAATTACAACAACAAAATTAACCCCTAAAAAAATGCACAGACAGCAAAAAAGTACAGCTATGCAACTGCCAGTGATTTATAGCAATCACTGGCAAGCTAGGGGTTAATGGCTCTGAAAATTAAATTAAATTAACTAAATGTTTCTGAAAAGAGCCTTTGGGTTTTTAAAAAATTACAACAACAAAATTAACCCCTAAAAAAATGCACAGACAGCAAAATGCAGCAAAACAAAAGTTCACCTATGCTACTGCCAGTGATATATAGTGATCACTGGCAAGCTAGGGGTTAATGGCTCTGAAAATTAAATTAAATTAACTAAATGTTTCTGAAAAGAGCCTTTGGGTTTTTAAAAAATTACAACAACAAAATTAACCCCTAAAAAAATGCACAGACAGCAAAATGCAGCAAAACAAAAGTGCACCTATGCTACTGCCAGTGATATATAGTGATCACTGGCAAGCTAGGGGTTAATGGCTCTGAAAATTAAATTAAATTAACTAAATGTTTCTGAAAAGAGCCTTTGGGTTTTTAAAAAATTACAACAACAAAATTAACCCCTAAAAAAATGCACAGACAGCAAAATGCAGCAAAAAAAAAGTGCACCTATGCTACTGCCAGTGATATATAGTGATCACTGGCAAGCTAGGGGTTAATGGCTCTGAAAAGAGCCTTTGGTTCTATATTTTTTAACAAATAAAATAAATAAATATTTCTCTCTGCTAAATACAGGTCTCTCTCTCTCTCCAACAAAATGGCAAGTGAGGAGAGGGAGGGAGATCCACACTGATCATAGTCAATATTTACAAATATTGACATGATCAGACAAATGGGGTATTTTATTATTATTATTTTTTTTAGGGTGGGAGGCTCAGATTGGGTGACCCTAGCTTGCCCCTATGATGATGCAGGCTAGGGACACCCCCAGAGGCCCCATGATGCACTGGGCATCGCCATCTTGGATGCCTAGTGAAGGGGGAGGGGGGGCTATTTGGGCTTTTTTTTTTTTTATTTATCCGTTTTGTTTTTTTTTATTTTAATTTATTATTTAATAACCAACTAAGTGCCTCGACCCACCGAGGCACTTAGCACACAAGCAGAGCATCGGAAGCATGTCCGATCGCTTCCGATGCTCTGAAACACTGCCGGGCTCCACGTGGAGCGAAACCGGAAGTGATCACTCGTGGGGGAGTGATCAATCCGGTCCCGGCACTCGGGAACAGTATTGCAGGATGCCTAGACCTCAAGGCAAGCCTGCAATACTGTTAGAGCAGCTGGAAGCGATTTCGATCGCTTCCAGTGCTCTGTTAAACCGACGACGTATGCCATACGTCCTCGGTCAAGTGCTTTTTTTTTGAGGACGTATGGCATACGTCGTCGGTCGTTAAGGGGTTAATAATCCACCTTTACCTGCCATCATTTCCAGGATGGATGTACAGGATCACCGCTTGGATCAATTTGCACTAGCCCTGCAAACCCTGCTGACTCGCACTGCATATTTGAACCAAAGTGTCCCGCAATTTATGGCTGCTCCTGTTTCGGCTGCTGCACCTATGCCTACCAGGAGCATGTCCGGTTCTGCACCTCTACCTCAGCGATATGGAGGTGATTCTATTCAGTGCAGAGGGTTTTTGAACCAGGTGGGCATTTACTTTGAGATGTTCTCTCTGGCGTTTCCCTCTGACAGAGCTAAGGTGGTATTTCTCATCTTGTGTTACGTCTCAGTTTAGATTCAAAAGTTATTTCCTTTTAAATAAAGGTTTTTTGCTCTTTTTTGTGCTAAGCAAGTAATTACAACTTAAAATTACCTGAATAGACAATGTGAGTCATTTATATGAAATCTTAAACTGGAGTGAAACGACTTGATTAAATTGGAGTTAGAAACTCTTGTAAAAGTTAAGCAATGAATTAGCTCAGTTATGAGTCTTAATACCAATCTTGAGTTAAAGTAGTATCCTTCTATCTTCACGCACACACACTCAATCACACTAAAATATGTACAAATAACAGTCATACAATCTTGCACAGGAAGGCAGAAATAGTTAACTTGATAGAAGCTTTAAGTGGCAAGTATGATAATCCACTATAGCGGAGTTAACCAAAATAACCTCTGAATAATATGCACAGACTGATTCGGTTAAGCAATTGGCAATTCAGAATTGAATACAAGTACAGATATGACAGTCTTATTTCTAGTACATGCAGTGAGCAATAATGCAGCATACAATACCGGTAACCAGTTAGTGAGAGGAGAGATGAGATGTGACCGCTGTTTAGGAAACAGCGTGACGTGTGTGCGGCTTAGTTCCGGGACGCGGAGGCAAGTAGATCCGGCTGAGTATGAATTTGATCCGGAAAGATGGTAGGTGTCAGAACGAAATAATCCAAGACTTCAGGAATTTAGAAGTAAAGCCAAAAGTACAAAAATGACCTGAAAGGGAAAAGTATGAGAAACAAGTAGTGGTTGTTTAACTTCAATCTTCAGGCAAGGACTGTTTGATAGAACTTGCCTAATAAAGGGAGGATCATGAGATGGGAGGGGATAGCCCTTAAAGGGATATCACATTTCCCCCCCGTCAAGGGATCACCCCAGGGGATCCCAAATGAGGCTTCCAGGGATACCTGAGATGAAATTTCCTAATCAGTCGGGGAGCATGAATATCCGAAAAGAGTTGCCAAGAATTATCCTCGGGACCATAACCCTTCCATTTCACAAGATATTCCAGTTTACCCCGACGTACTCTGGAATCAAGAATAGAGTGAACCTCAAATTCTTCCTGGTCGTCAACTAGAATAGGAGGTGGTGCGGGTTGACCCGTGTTGATGGAATCAACGTTATATGGCTTGAGTAGTGATACATGGAACGTGGGATGTATTTTGTATGACTCAGGTAAAACCAATCTAACAGCATTGGGGTTTACAATCTTATCAATCTCAAAAGGTCCAAGAAATTGATTGGCCAATTTTTTACAAGGAACTTGTAACTTGAGGTTTTTAATAGATAATAAAACTTTGTCTCCAATTTGATAATGCGGACTCAGTCTATGATGTTGATCATAGTATCTTTTTTGATATGCCTTTGCGTTTGACAGATGAGATTTTAGTATATCTACTCTGTCCTGTAGATTGGATGTGAATTGTTGAGCACAAGGTGAACTTACTTCAGTCATAGAAAGTGCAATGGTATTTGGGTTATATCCGTAAGTGGCATAAAAGGGTGTCATTTTAATAGATGCTGATATTGAATTATTGTATGAGAATTCCGCCATTGGAAGATAATCTTTCCAATCATCTTGTAAATGAGTAATGAAACATCTTAAGTATTGCTCCAAGGTTTGGTTTATCCTCTCAGTTAAACCATTGGTCTGTGGGTGAAATGCTGTGGAATATCTTGAATCAACTTTTAAAAGTTTGCATAAGGATTTCCAGAATTATGAGGTGAATTGTGATCCTCTGTCAGTGATAATTGTGGTAGGTAAACCATGTAATTTTACTATAGAATCTAGGAATGCTGTTGCTGTCGTTAAAGCTGATGGTAACCCCTTTAGTGGTATGAAATGAGCTAAATGTGTCAAATTATCTATCACTACAAGGATTGTTGTATTTTGTTGGGAACTCGGGAGGTCAACAATAAAATCCATAGATATGGTACTCCAAGGTTTATCTGGGATTGGCAGAGGTGTAAGTAATCCTATTGGTCTTTTATGTTCTACTTTATTTCTAGCGCATACGTCACAATGCGTTACGTATTCGTAGACTGTGTGGTTCATCTTAGGCCACCAGAAATGTCTTCTAGTTAATTCGGTTGTCTTTTTGATACCAGGATGTCCGAATAGAGTACCATTATGGGTTTGTTTAAGTATTGAATTCCTGAGGGATTCAGGAATGAATAATTTTGATTTGTGGTAATATAGACCTGTCTTTAGGTCTTCTTTACAAGATGGTGGTTTATTGCAGTCACTTTGTTGAACTTCTAAGATTTCTTTTTCAATAGCAGTTAGAACTCCAATGAATTTTTCTTTAGGTATAATAGAATCTAGATTATCTGAAAGTTGTTTTTCGTAAACTCTTGATAAGGCATCAGCCTTAACATTTAAACTTCCTGGTTTGTAACTTATAAGGAAATTGAATCGGTCTAGGAATATAGACCATCGAGTTTGTCTTGAAGTGAGAGTTTTACTCGATTTCAAGTACTCAAGGTTTTTATGATCTGTGTAGATCAGAAATGGAAGACTGGATCCTTCAAGTAAGTGTCTCCATTGTTCCAAAGAACATTTTATTGCAAGTAACTCTTTATCACCTATGCTGTAATTACTCTCAGCAGATGTCAACATTCTAGAATAAAAAGCTATAGGATGTGTCTCTGTCTTTTCCTTGTTTCTCTGTGAAAGTATTGCTCCTATTCCAGTATTGGAGGCGTCTACTTCAAGGATAAATTGAGAGTTGAAGTCAGGTAATGCAAGTACAGGTGCTGAAGTGAATTGTTTCTTTAGTGTATTAAAAGATAACTGTGCTTCTTCTGTCCATTTATATTTCTGTTTTTTACTAGTTAAACATGTTAAAGGTTTCACAATCATTGAGAAATTAGCAATAAATTTACGGTAAAAGTTTGCAAAACCAATGAATCTTTGTAAGGCTTTTACAGTTGTTGGTACCGGCCACTTTATAATTGCATTTATTTTTTCTGGATTCATTTGTATTCTGTCAGGTTTTATGATATAACCTAAAAATTTGATCTCTTGTACATGAAAAGAACATTTCTCAAGTTTAGCATATAATTTGTGTTCCTTCAATCTAGTAAGTACCCAACGGACGTGTTTTTCATGTTCTTGTATGTTTTTTGAATAGATCAGAATGTCGTCTAAATATATTATAACACATACGTCTATTAGATCACGGAAAACCTCGTTAATAAAATGTTGAAAGGTAGCTGGTGCATTACTTAGCCCAAATGGCATGACATTATACTGGTACAAACCATAACGTGTCCTAAAAGCTGTCTTCCATTCGTCACCCTGTTTGATGCGTATGAGATTATAAGCTCCTTTCAAATCGAGTTTAGAATAGATGGTAGCACCATGTAACCGTTCCAGAAGCTCAGGTATAAGCGGAAGTGGGTATCTGTTTTTTATTGTTATGTTATTTAACGCTCTGTAATCTATGATGGGACGAATGGTTCCATCCTTGTTTTTTACGAGAAACATACCTGCTGCTGCAGGAGAGGTTGAATGTGAAATGAAACCCTTACGAAGGTTGTCATCTAAATATGACCTTACAAAAGATAATTCATTTTGAGATAACGGATATATCTTTCCGTGTGGAATTTGACTATTAGGTATCAAATCAATGGGACAGTCAAATTCCCTATGAGGAGGCAGATTTTCTGCCTCTTTCATGTTAAAGACCTCTGCTAAGTCCTGATAAGGTTTGGGTATACCATTCTCCAATACAGATATTGTACAGTGAGGATAACAAGTCTTTAGACAATAAGGCGAATCTAATTTTAGGTCATTAAGTGTCCAGTCTATGGTAGGGTTATGTTTCTGTAACCATGTATACCCAAAAATGAAACTGTGTAAAGAAATAGGAATTAAATCAAATGTGATATATTCAGTATGTCCGTCTTTAGTTGTTATGAGTAAGGGTATGGTGTGGTGGGTGATAGGACCATGTTGTGTAAGAGATCCATCTATCAATTTGACAAAAACAGGTTTTGCTTTACACACATATGGAATTTTATTATTTTTAACAAAGGTACTATCAATATAGTTTCCAGAAGCCCCTGAGTCAATCAAGGCTATGGCTTGTAAGTTTCTCTGATCCCACTGTAAGGAAAAAAATATAGTCATTTGTGTGTCAGAGATTATATGGCACAATTGAGAATTATGAACTTGCTTACCCTTCTTTTGTTTGAGGAGAATCGGACATGTAGCAACTGTATGCTCCTTGTGGGCACAGTAGAGACATAATTTCTCCAATCGTCTCCTGATTTTCTCCACTGGTGTGAGAGGACCCTTGATGACCCCTATTTCCATAGGTGTACTAGGAGCTGACGATCTTTCAGAAGTTGGAGTAGACATGGAGTAACGTTTAGGTATAACGTCATAACCTGTTCTTTGTGCTTTTCTTTCACGAAGCCTGCGGTCCAAGGTAGTACTTAATTTAATTAAACCAGAGAGGGTTTCAGGAACCTCTAACCTAGAGAGTTCATCCTTTAAATTTTCCGAGAGTCCTAAACGAAATTGATTTTTTAAAGAAATTTTGTTCCATTGAGAGTCATTTGACCACATTTGAAATTCGGTAGTATATTCCTCGACAGTACGTTTTCCCTGTTTTAATGAGCGCAGTTTAGTTTCTGCAGTAATCTGGGTGTTGGCATCCTCATATAAGTTTGCCATGGCGAGGAAGAAATCCTGTAATGAATCTAAGATTGGGTTATTAGTTTCAAAGAACCTGTTGGCCCAAGATCTGGGTTCCCCTTGCAGAAATGAAATGGTGGTGCACACCTTAATTCTTTCTGAATGGTAAGTACGTGGGCGTAGAGAGAATAGCAGATGACATGCATTTTTAAAATCTCTATACTCATTACGTTTGCCAGAGAAGGGTTGAGGGTATTGTATATGTGGTTCAGGGCAGTCAGTAGTTTTTGTAGGAATACATTCTTTAACTAAGGATCTTAATGCTACCATTTCTGCTTGTACCTCAGTTAACCCTTTGTTTAAATAATCAAGTTTCTGAAAAACATTGGTTAATTGATTTTTTATTTCCTGGGGATCCATCTTATAAACTGTATACAAGATTTCCCCTAATTCATGGCCTGAAGATTCTGTTACGTCTCAGTTTAGATTCAAAAGTTATTTCCTTTTAAATAAAGGTTTGTTGCTCTTTTTTGTGCTAAGCAAGTAATTACAACTTAAAATTACCTGAATAGACAATGTGAGTCATTTATATGAAATCTTAAACTGGAGTGAAACGACTTGATTAAATTGGAGTTAGAAACTCTTGTAAAAGTTAAGCAATGAATTCGCTCAGTTATGAGTCTTAATACCAATCTTGAGTTAAAGTAGTATCCTTCTATCTTCACGCACACACACTCAATCACACTAAAATATGTACAAATAACAGTCATACAATCTTGCACAGGAAGGCAGAAATAGTTAACTTGATAGAAGCTTTAAGTGGCAAGTATGATAATCCACTATAGCGGAGTTAACCAAAATAACCTCTGAATAATATGCACAGACTGATCCGGTTAGGCAATTGGCAATTCAGAATTGAATACAAGCACAGATATGACAGTCTTATTTCTAGTACATGCAGTAAGCAATAATGCAGCATACGATACCGGTAACCAGTTAGTGAGAGGAGAGATGAGATGTGACCGCTGTTTAGGAAACAGCGTGGCGTGTGTGCGGCTTAGTTCCGGGACGCGGAGGCAAGTAGATCCGGCTGAGTATGAATCTGATCCGGAAAGATGGTAGGTGTCAGAAGGAAATAATCCAAGACTTCAGGAATTTAGAAGTAAAGCCAAAAGTACAAAAATGACCTGAAAGGGAAAAGTATGAGCAACAAGTAGTGGTTGTTTAACTTCAATCTTCAGGCAAGGATTGTTTGATAGAACTTGCCTAATAAAGGGAGGATCATGAGATGGGAGGGGATAGCCCTTAAAGGGATATCACATTTCCCCCCCCCGTCAAGGGATCACCCCAGGGGATACCAAATGAGGCTTCCAGGGATACCTGAGATGAAATTTCCTAATCAGTCGGGGAGCATGAATATCCGAAAAGAGTTGCCAAGAATTATCCTGAGGGAGGGAGGATCATGAGATGGGAGGGGATAGCCCTTAAAGGGATATCACATCTTGTTACTCTCTGACTAAGCTCTTGCCTGGGCTAATCCCTTGTGGGAGACAAATAAACCTGTGATTTAAATTACCCTGAATTTGTGGCCTCCTTTCGAAGGGTATTTGATGTTCTGGCTTGCTCCTCCTCTGCTGCTAAACGACTCATGTCCATTCAGCAAGGTACAAGATCTGTTGCTCAGTATGCTATTGAGTTCCGTATGCTTGCCGCAGAGGTAGGTTGGAACAATGAAGCCCTTGTTGCTGCCTTCTTTCATGGGCTCTCTGATGCGATTAAAGATGAAGTTGCTGCCAGAGATTTACCAGAGGATCTCGAGGCATTGGTGTCTTTTTTAATCTTAACTGACATCAGACTCAGAGAGAGGCCATCTTTCAAGCTGCACTTGCGGAAGCCTCCTATTCCGTTGTCTCCTACGTGTTCGTTCCCAACCATGCCTCCCTTTCCTCCCATGCCTCGTGTTCCCGAGTCACCAGGTACTGCTGAGCCAATGCAGTTGGGATTAACGCGTCTCTCCATGGCGGAGAGGGCCTTTAGGAGGAGGGAGGGGCTCTGCCTCTATTGTGGGTTACAGGGCCACCTTTTGAAGTCTTGTCCTACACGGCCAGGAAATGCTTACACCTAAGGTCCTGTTGGGGGCAGACCTTGGGTAGTTTATCCTCGTCCCCGGAACTGCTTAAGAGAAACCTTTGGTCACGGTTGTCCTTTCCTGGGTGGACTCGTCCATAGTCACTCAGGCTCTTGTTGACTCCGGTGCTGCGGGCTATTTCATTGACAATGCTTTTGTATCAAAGCACCCTATTCCTGTTTTGCCTCAGTCCATTCCGCTTGCTATTGAGGCCGTTGATGGCAGGCCCCTTCAGCCCGCACTTGTTACTCACGAAACTGCTCCATTGTCCATGGCTGTTGGGGCTCTCCATTTTGAAACCCTCCAGTTCCAGGTGATAAACTCTCCACATTTTTTGGTTGTTCTGGGTTATCCCTGGCTCCAAAAGCACAATCCCAGTCTCGACTGGCGCAGGTCCGAAATTTTGTTGTGGTCCCCACAATGTATTTCCACTTGTCTTCGGAAACCAGTTAAAGTCTTGTGCACTTCTTCTTCAGTATCTCAATTAACAGAGGAGTACCGAGAGTTCCTAGACGTTTTTGACAAGGTGTGTGCCGGTACGTTGCCTCCTCAATGGAGCCATTCCTCCTCGTGGCTGGGTGTACCCTCTGTCTGTTGCAGAGAATTGTGCTATGGAGGAGTATGTTGCCGATGCTCTGTCGCGGGGGATCATCTGCAAATCCTGCTCTCCTACAGGGGCTGGCTTCTTCTTTGTGAAGTAAAAGGGTGGTGAGTTAAGACCATGCATCGATTATAGGGGTCTTAATCGTCTTACTATTAAGAATACTTACCCTATTCCGCTCATTAGGAAACTCTTTGACCGCCTAAAGGGAGCTACAGTCTTTACTAAACTTGATTTGAGAGGAGCGTACAATCACTTTAGGATTAAGGAGGGCCACAAATGGTAAACAGCATTTAACACCAGGACCGGGCATTATGAGTATCTTGTAATGCTCTTTGGCCTATGTAATGCTCCTGCTGTTTTTCAGGAATTTATTAATGATGTCCTATGAGATATATTGCAACAGTGTGTTGTGGTGTACTTAGACGACATCCTCATACACTCACCCACACTTGAGGCTCATCGTTCTGATGTTACACGGGTTCTTCAGAGACTACGTGAGAACAGCCTGTTTTGTAAACTCGAGAAATGTGAGTTCCATCAGACTCAAGTAACCTTCCTAGGTTATGTTATCTCCGTTGCAGCGTTCGCCATGGATCCTGACAAGTTATCTGCAGTGGCCTCGCCCAGTGGTCTTCGGTCTATTCAATGTTTTTTGGGGTTCGACAATTACTATAGAAAGTTTATTAAAAACTTTTCTTCCTTGGTCAAACCTATCACAGACATGACCCGTAAAGAGAATGATCCACTCAATTGGTCATCTACTGCCATTAAGGCCTTTGATACTATTAAGACTGCCTTTGCTGCCGCTCCAGTTTTGGCTCACCCTAACCCTGTCCTGCCTTTCGTTCTTGAGGTTGATGCGTCTGAGACTGGAGTAGGTGCCCTCTTGTCTCAACGTCCTACGCCTGACAGTTCCTTGCATCTGTGTGGTTTCTTCTCTAAGAAATTGTCTCCAGCGGAGTGCAATTATGAAATTGGGAATTACTGGCCATAATTTTGGCACTCAAGGAATGGAGGCATCTTCTCGAGGGTACTAGTGTGCCAGTGCTCATTTTTACTGACCACAAGAATTTAACTTATCTATCTGAAGCAAAACGTTTGTCGCCCTGACAGGCGAAATGGGCGCTATTTTTGTCTCAGTTTAATTATGTGGTCTCCTACCTGCCTGGTAATAAGAATGTTAGGGCTGATGCCCTCTCTCGACAATTTTCGCCTCTGTCCAAGGAGGAGTCTGTACCTACTCCTGTTATACCTCCTGACCATATTTTGGCTACCATACATACTAATTTGACTTCTCCCTTGGGGGAGGAGATCCTGGCTGCACAAACCATTGCACCTCCAGAGAAACCTAGTGGTAAGTGTTTTGTTCCTGAGAATCTTCAAACTAAACTTTTGCACACTTACCACTATCCTAAAGCTGCAGGTCACCCAGGCAAGAACCAAATGATTTGGTCTGTCACTCGACAATTCTAGTGGCCAGGTCTTCATTCTGATGTTGCTGCGTATGTTGCCTCCTGCTCAGTTTGTGCACAGAATAAGACTCCTCGACCTCTTCCTGTGGGTCTTCTTGAACCTATTGCTAATGGTGATCGTCCTTGGACACATCTTTCCATGGACTTCATTGTCGAGCTCCCTGTTTCCAATGGCAATACTGTTATCCTTATGGTGGTTGACCGTTTTTCTAAAATGTCACATTGCATTCCCTTAATGAAGCTGCCTACCGCTCAGGAGCTTGCTTCAATTTTTGCCCGGGAGGTCTTCCGTTTACATGGGTTACCAAAGGAGATAGTGTCGGACCGGGGTAGCTAGTTTGTCTTCAGATTTTGGCATTCCTTTTGTGCTTAAATCGGGATCCAGCTTTCTTTCTCCTCGGCATATCACCCTCAATCCAATGGGGCATGCAGAACGGTCTAATCAAGCTCTTAAACAGTTCCTCCGTTGCTATGTCTCAGATCACCACAATAATTGGTCTGAGCTGTTACCTTGGGCAGAGTTTGCTCGTAATAGTGCTATTAATGCTTACTCCAAGTTATCCCCGTTCATGGCGAATTATCCTTGTTGCCCGATTCATTCATGTTTCAGGGTATTCCGGCTTTGGAGGGGCATCTCTGGCAACTCTGTTCCACGTGGGTGCAGATTCAGGATTGCCTTCATCGTTCTATGCAGCACCAAAAGTTCCAGGCTGATCGTAGGCGTCTGCCCGCGCCTTCTCCCGCAACTTGACCCTTCGTGTGCCTTCCAATAAATTGGCTCCCCATTATGTTGGTCCTTTTTGAATACTCCGACAGGTTAATCCTGTGGCCTACGCTCTTGACCTTCCTCCTGCTATGCACATCTCCAATGTTTTTCATGTCTCCCTCTTGAAACCATTGGTTTTTAATGGGTTTTCCACTGTGTTGCCTCGTCCCCATCCTATCTTTGTTGACAACCATGAGGAGTATGAGGTCAGCAGCATTGACTTTCGTATGTCCAGGGGCCGTGTACAGTATTTGGTTCACTGGAGGGGAGTTCTTGGGTTCCCTCCTCTGATGTTCATGCTCTTGCCCTCCTCCATGCCTTCCATGCCCGTTTCCCCAATAAGCCTTTTGTCCTCCCGCAGGGGAGGGGTCATTGAGGGGAGGGTACTGTCAGGTTTTTTTCCATGTTTTGTTTGCCATGTGCTGCTGGCAGCCATTTTACTCACCTTTCTTCCTAACTATGGTGCATTGTGGGGGTTGCTGCTAATTTCCTGCACTTCCTTTTATGGCCAGACTGGTGTGCATCATCCGTGTAAGACAGGATGCAGTCTCATTATTGTGATGTCATCACTTATTATTTAAAGGGCCTCTGTTCAGTATGCTTTGCCTTTGCGTTGTCTCAGACCTGTTTGTGAGAGTTCCTGTGTATTACCTGGCTGCCTGGTTCCTGATCCCTGGCTTGTTCCTGACTCTGCTGTTTTCCTTGTCTTCCGGCTCGTCTGACTATTCGCTTTGGCTCCTGACTCGGCTCGTCTGACTACCAGCTCTGGTTTTGACTCCTGGCTTGTTATTTGACTTGTGGACTTTTTATAATTTTTTGCTATTAATAAAGGTGTGATTATTTTTGCACTTCTCATCTCAGTCTGATTCCTGGCACCCTGACAATGAGTATGTTATCTGAGTATATAGAGGATGCTTCTATACACACAGTCTGTGCTATTAATGCAATAAATTAAGGCATTATCAACTTTTAAAATGGACATTTGGAAAAGCGCCCAGCTCTGAGTTAATTAGTCCTATTTAACAAAGGTCTGTCGGACCTGATCCGACAGTGAGGATCAGGTCCGACAGACCTTGCTGAATGCGGAGAGCAATATGCTCTCCATATTCAGCCTTGCACCAGCAGCTCTTGTGAGCTGCTGGTGCAGTGCTGCCCCCTGCAGATTTGCGGCCAATTGGCCACCAGCAGGGGGTGTCAATCAACCTGATCGTACTCGATCGGGTTGAATTGCGGCGATGTCTGTCTGCCTGCTCATAGCAGGCGGACAGGTTATGGAGCAGCGGTCTTTAGACCGCTGTTTCATAACTGGTGTTTCTGGCGAGCCTGCAGGCTCGCCAGAAACACAGGCCCTCAAGCTCCATCCGGAGCTTGATAGATGGGCCCCATAAAGTGGTTTTTAGTTGTTCAACCATCAACCTTAATATTTACTTTACAAATCATTTAAGGTCACATAAAGACATTTTACAGCTAAATTGTAGTACATATATACACTACTGACCAATGAGCAGCTGTACAACTGCACCTTAAATTGTCCCATTTCACTTGTTTAGTGTACATGGGAAAACCACATACATCCAGATATTAACATAATCATCATTGTATAAATTAGTGCTCTTTTGGCTAGATTACGAGTTTTGCGTTACGGTTTGACCGCTGAAAAAAAATGGTCAATTCAGTGTAAAAAACAGTAATGCAGCCATTACAAGTCGTGTCGGTATAGCTATACCGCAAACATTTTAGCCTGTAACGCAAAGTCAATCCCGCACTTAAAAAAAATGGTTTTGCGTGGGATTTCCATAGCGCCGGTATTACAGGTTGTGCTGTGAGGCTAAAATGCTTGCGTAACAGTCTATATACCGACAAGATCCATACCGCCATCTGAAAGCAGTAGTTATGGTTTTTGTGTAACAAAAATGTTTCACAAAACTCATAACTAAACTGTTACAAAGTTTACTAACACCCATAAACTACCTATTAACCCCTAAACGGAGGCCCTCCTGCATCGCAAACACTATTTAAAATTTATTAACCCCTAATCTGCCGCCCGCCCACATCCCCACCACTGTAATAAAGTTATAATCCTCTATTCCGCCGCCCCCGACACCACCGCCGCCACTAACTAAACCTATTTACCCCTAAACCGCCAGTCCCATATTGCCACTACTAACTAAACCTATTAACCCCAAACCGCCAGCCCCCCCACATCGCCACTAATAAATTAAACTATTAACCCCTAAACCTATCACCTCCTAACTTTAAATTAAAATTACAATATCCCTATCTTAAAATAAATAAAAACTTACCTGTGAAATTAAAAAAACCTAAATTTAAACTAACAATTAACCTAACATAACTATTATACTAAACGATTATAATAAAATTAAAATTACTACCAATTAAAAAAACTAAATTGCACGTAAAAGAAAAACCTAAGACTACTAAAACAACCTGTCTAAAATTTACAAAAAATTAAAAATACTAAATTACGAAAAATAACAAACGAAATTATCAAAAATAAAAACAATTACACCTAATCTAATAGCCCTATAAAAATAAAAAAGCCCCCCAAAATAAAAACACCCCCATGCCTACAATAAACTACAATAGCCCTTAAAAGGGCATTTTGTAGGGCATTGCCCTAAAGAAATAAGCTCTTTTACCTTGAATAAAATACAAAGACCCCCCAACAGTAAAACCCACCACCCAACCAACCCCCCAAAATAAAAAAAACCCTAGTCTGCAATAAACTACCAATAGCACTTAAAAGGGCCTTTTGTAGGGCATTGCCCTAAAGAAATCAGCTCTTTTACTTTGAAAAAAACACAAAGACCCCAACAGTAAAACACAGTAGGATGAGAAATAATGAAATTCTATTGGCAATTCAAATCAGCCAATAGAATTTCAGTATCTCTCATCCTATTGGCTGATTTGAACAGCCAATAGGATTTCAGTAGCTCTCATCCTATTGGCTGATTTGAATTTCAAAAATCTAATCAGCCAATAGGAATGCAAGGGACGCCATTTTGAAAAGGCTCCCTTGCATTGAAGATCCAGTGTAAAGTGCTGACCGTATGAAGAGGACGCTCCGAGACGGATGTCTTCAAGGATGGATCTGCTCCGCGCCACCGGGATGAAAACAGAAGACTCCGCCGGGATGAAAATAGAAGATGCCGCCTGGATGAAGATAGAAGATGCCGCCTGGATGAAGACTTATTGCCGCCTGGATGAGGACTTATTGCCGCCTGGATGAGGATGGATGTCTGGACTTCAGAAACTGTGAGTTGATTTTCGGGGGTTAGTGTTAGTTTTTTTAGATTAGGGTTTGGGCTTTTTAAAAGAGCTAAATGCCCTTTTCAGGGCAATGTAAAAGAGTTGAATGCCCTTTTAAGGGCAATGTCTATACAAATGCCCTTTTTAGGGCAATGGGTAGCTTAGGTTTTTGTTAGAGTCAGGTTTTTTATTTTGGGGGTTTGGTTGGGTGGTGGGTTTTACTGTTGGGGGGGTCTTTGTATTTTTTTCAAGGTAAAAGAGCTGATTTCTTTAGGGCAATGCCCTACAAAAGGCCCTTTTAAGGGCTATTAGTAGTTTATTGTAGGCTAGGGTTTTGGGGGACTTTTTATTTTTATAGGGCTATTATTTTTGATAATTTTGTTTTGTTTTCGTAATTTAGTGTTTATTTTTCGTAATTTAATATTTTTTATTTTTTGTAATTTTAGACAAATTATTTTAGTAGGTTTTTTTTAATGTGTAATTTAGTTTTTTTAATTGGTATTTTAATTATAGTATAATAAATAGTTATGTTAGGTTAATTTATAGTTTAACCTTTTTTTTTTATATAATTTCACAGTTAAGTTTTTATTTATTTAAAGATAGTTATATTGTAATTTTAGTTTTCAAAAAAAGCTTTATTGGCGAAATGTGAAAAATACAGAGCATTAATATGAATACAATACAATGTCAGTTGTACATAATTGCAAACACCTGTACAATTAAAGTTTGTTTGTATCATTTCGCAGATAGGAATTAGTTCAATTCAAACAGCATAATAAACTTCGTCAGATACTGCAGAAATGTGTACCGACTATATTACACAAACATCCAACATCAGCTGTTTAGTGATACCAGTTATATTAACAGAGAAGACATAGGAAAAAAGTAAAGGTGTAAATCCTCGGGTACAGATCATACGGTATTTATAGCTTTTTAGCAGCTTACACCCATTACACAGCTGCTTATAATACTGCACTCGGTTTAAAGATAATTCTCTAGGAAGAAAGAAATAGTAGAATAGGGCTACAGGGCATAAAGAAGGGAGGGGGAGAAGGAAGGGGGAGAAAGAAAGAAAAAAAAAAAAAGAGGGTTGGGTGGAAATGAACCTCTCTCTCTGCAACCGCGTCCCAAAACCAAACGTTTCAACACGCTATTAACTCACAGTCCTCGTCCCTCCCAGGTCAGCAGCATCATCTTGTGTGTGCCCAGTTTTCCAATTTTAAGGTAATGATATCTTTCAAGTCTCAGCAGGTCTGCCACTTTAGTTTTCCACTCCTGAACACTAGGGGTGGCCTGTTTTTTCCAATACACGGGAATCAAGCTTTTTGCTCCATTGAGCATCACTAGAAAAAGCTTAGACTTATCTTCCCTTGTGATCTTAGGTAGCTGATGATATAGTAAGTAACTTGGATTAGGAGGAATGATCACCTCAAGAACCCTACTCATTTCGGCCATTATGTCATTCCAATAAGGTGTTAGTAGGGGACAGGTCCACCAAATATGCAATAGGGTGCCATTTTCTCCGCATCCTCTCCAGCATCCCCCATTTGTGTGGGGGTATATGTGTTTTAACCTTTGGGGGGTCAGATACCACCTGCTCAGCAATTTATATTGTGTTTCCTGAACCCTAGCTGAGATTGAGGCTCTCCTTGTCTTGTCAAATATCTTGTTCCATTCTTTGGGTCCAATTTCTAGGCCCAGCTCATTTTGCCATGTCTGTGTGTAACCCGGAAGGTAACCATCCCCGCCTTGTTGTAACAGTCTATAAATCTGGGAGATCAAATGAGACGGATGAGCGGTCATTGTGCACAGGGTTTCAAAGTAAGTTCTGCGTCTAGTCAAGTCTGGTTTGGCTTTATGAGTGTCAAGGTAGTGCAGTGTCTGTGTCACCGTGAACCATGAGGCAAAAGCCCCCCTGTTCCACTCAACTAATGCCGCTTGTGTCTTCAATTTACCCTGACAGAGTATATTATACATTGCAGAGTCGCCAAGGCTGTAAGTCTTGTTCGGGAAATTGAGTCTTGATAGAAATTCCATATCAGGATTTTCTCTGATAGATGTAATTGGTGAGGATTTCGTCGATACGTAGGCGGCTGTTTTAATCAGTTTATCCCAAATCGAGAATACTTCCTCGATCATTGGGTAGAGTCTGACCGCAGGAGGTCTGTCCTTGGAGGGGGTCCACGCGAGAGCTCCCATGTTGCCCCTCTTCAGAAGCACGCCATCGATCTGAACCCAATCCTTTTGGGCCGAGTTATGACACCATTCTACCAATCGTTGAAGGGATATTGCCGTATGATACATTCTCAGGTCTGGTATACCTAACCCGCCTCTATTCCGAGGAAGGAAGGTAGTTTTCCTGTTGATTCTCGGCTTCAGATCCCTCCAAATATAGGACTCTAGAGCAGACTGTATTTGATGAATAATGTGCGAGGCCGCCGATAGAGGGATAGTCTGCATGACATATAACACTCGTGGTAGCACATTCATCTTGACCACTCTGATGTGGCCCAGCCAAGAGATGGTTTTATTTCTCCAGGACGATAGGTCTTTAAGGATCTCGTCTCTAATGCCTTTATAGTTCATGTCCACTGTCTCCTTTATGCATGGAGTTAGGTGAATACCAAGATATTTTAGTTTGCCATGTGCTATTTTTATCGGGCATGCACCTTCCAGAGTCTGAAAGTCGATGTGGGGGATCGAGACATTCATAATCTCTGATTTGGAAGGGTTTAAGAGAAAGTTCGATACTGTGCCAAAGAGTGTGAACTCCTCTAGGGCCGCCGTCAAGGACCCTTTCACATCCGATATCATAAGTAAGACATCGTCTGCGTACATGGCAAGTTTGTGTTCATCACTTCCCACAGGGATACCATGTACTTCTGGGTTTATCCGGATCCTACTCGCCTAGACTTCAATTGTCAATGCGAATAAGAGCGGAGACAGGGGACATCCCTGCCTGGTCCCATTGCGAATTGTAAAGGTGTTAGAGAGTACTCCGTTCACCCTAACTCTAGCGTTCGGCGACGAGTACAAGGACATGATCTTATTTATAAATTTAGAACCCAGACCAAATTTCTCCAGGGTGTGTCGCATAAACTCCCAACTGACCCGGTCAAACGCTTTTTCTGCATCTGTGGAGACCAGGGCCAGTGGGGTTGTAGTGTTATGGGCATGTGTTATAATCTGGAGGACCTTTAGGGTATTATCCCTTGCCTCACGTTTCGGAATAAAACCCACTTGATCAGTAGAGATCAGTTGTGGTAAATATTTGTTGAGGCGGTTAGCTATAACTTTCACCAGAATCTTGATATCCGAATTTAGTAACGATATAGGTCGGTAGTTCTCTGGTCTATTGTCTGGTTTGTTGGGTTTAGGGATCACTGTGATATATGCTTCGAGCATCGAATGAGGCAGGACCGGAGAGTCGGACAGCCGATTAAAAAGAATCAACATTTCTGGTACCAAAATGTCACAGTTATATTGTAATTTTAATTGAAAGTTAAGGGGGGGTTAGGTTTAGGGGTTAATAGTTTAATTTAGTGTTTTGCGATGTGGGGGCGGCGGTTTAGGGGTTCATAGGTTTATTTAATGGCGGAGATTTGGGAGGCTGGAGGTTTAGGGGTTAATAACTTTATTTAGTGGTGGCGATGTCGGGGGGCGACAGAATAGGGGTTAATAACTTTTATTAGTGGCGGCGATGTTGGGAGCAGCAGATTAGGGGTGTTTAGACTTGAGGTTTATGTTAGGGTGTTAGGCGTAAACATAACTTTTTTTCCCCATAGACATCAATGGGGTTGCGTTACGGCGATCGCCATTCCACACTTCAGGTGTTTTTTGAACACTCTCTCCCCATTGATGACTATGGAGAAAGCGTGCACAAGCACATACTCTCAGCCCTTGGATTTTGTGCGGTATGGAGCTTATCGTCACCATATCGCACGCACAAGGAGGCTTTTCAGAAACTTGTAATGGCAGCGCTATGGATGGAGAAATAACGCAACTTTTGTTGTGTTAGTTTCGCAACCCTCTATAGCACAAAACTGGTAATCTAGGCGTCAGTTATTTACTCACTGAAATAGTCTGTTGCTATGTTGCCAGCATTGTGAAAGGTGCAGATAGTTACTCGGTATATAAAATGGTCCAATATGTACTTGTAAAGCACAGCTAATCACCCATAAGGGTCTCAAGGCGCTTCTCATTTTATCGACCTTGGAAGGATGAAAGGTTGAGTGGACATCGCCGGGGATCAAACCGGCAACTCTTGGGTTGCCACAGTGCTCAGCCACAGTGACTTAGCCTGCTGAGCTATCTATCTGGCTGGTCTGGATAAACTGATACAGGATACAGGCTGATTATGTAGATTTCTTGGCCACCAGCAGTGAACGTGGGCACCTTGTTTATACTTAAGGGATTGCCAATAAAATAAGGCTATATATATTTAAGGATAGTTTTTTTTTTGGGGGGGGGGTTAATTTAATTTTCCGATAGGGTTTTTTTATTGTAATTTTTTATTAAACTGGTAGTATCTTTGTATGCTTTGTAACTTAGGGGATCTTAGCTATTAGGGGTTCATAGAGTAGGGGGTTTATTGAGATTGGGGTTGTTGTGGTTTAGGGTTTAATATAGTAGGGGGTTTATGCGAGTGCGGTTGTGGTGGTTTAGGGGTTAAAAGAGTAGGGGTTTATTGTGATGGGGTTGTGGCAGTTAAGGGATTCACAGAGTAGGGGGTTTATTGAGATTGGGGTTGTGGTGGTTTAGGGTTTGGTATAGTAGGGGGGTTTATGAGAGTAGGGTTATTATGGTTTAGGGGTTAAAAGAGTATGGTTTATTGTGATAGGGTTGTGGCAGTTAAGGGGTAGTGCAGAGGGGGATTTGCAATGGGGGTTGTGGCGGTTTAGGGGTTAAGTAGTATAGGGGTTAAAAAGTGTTGGTCGTTTTTCAGTGCAATACTTTATTTTCATATATTGTTGTGTTTAGTGCAACTTTTTTTAAACCCAAACCCTTTACACAAACGTTTAAGTTGCCCAAAAGGTTTGAGTGTAAAATGCGATTGCGTTAGCATGATCACATTTACTTTCAACTTGTAGTGCGAGTTAGCATGAACGCAATATTGCGCTTGTGTTAACGTTACCACTTCACTTGTAATCTAGCCCTATAACAAAAAGTACTGGGCTTCACTTTTCCTTCTAAGGGCTAGATTACAAGTGGAGCGCTATTTAGTGCTTTTGAATAGTGCCAATTGCGCTAGAAGTAAACTTTCTGCACTCGTCGGGTTGTGCTGGTATTACAAGTTTAAAGTAAAAAGTTATTGAGCTTGTTCTAACCTGACACGCTCAAAAAGCTGAACAATATCACGTGCGTGTTTACGTATTCTCCCATATAAGTCAAAGGAGGAAAAAAAGTGGGAAAAAAACACCCCACTCGCGCAAACCTGATTGCATATTCTCATGTGCTAAAGCTCTGCACATTGCAGAATATGTTCAAAAACAATTAAAAGGTTAGGGGAGGGGGGGGGCGTGTCCAACAACAGTCGTGACCAGACGCTAAATTCAACGGCTCTGATGGCTGACTAAGTATTATTTCAAACATCATAAGATCACTATGCCATCGGCTAACACTATATTGATCCTCTACTAAAGGTGAAGGTCGGGAGCTGGAAAATATAAATATTTTGGAAATTCGAGTATTAGAAGAGCTTACTCGACCGAGATCGTATTTGAAGGCCTGAGTCACATCTTTTTTTTTTTTTTTTTTTTTAAAACATTTTTATTGAGGCAAATAATAAAATATTACAGAGCATAGTAACCACAGATATAAGCCCTTAACCCTTAAGGGCAATTGTCAAAAGTATACAACGCTGCCAATACAATAAGCAGGACAAGCCATATTTTGAATCATTAATGGTAATTTACATTTCAAAAATATTAGGTGTTATAGAACCAATAATCAAAGATAATATATAAAATTGTAATGCTTCCTGTGTGGTTAAGAAACAGAAATACTGACCTCATGTTTTTTAGATTAACGACATATAGGGCCCTTTTTGGGTCCTTCAGACTGTAAACATGTACATATATTATAAAAAGGTTTATCAACCATAACTATAATGAAGGAAAAAGAATAAACGCATGTGTTTGAAAATATATAAACAGGTCGTGTGTATTGGATTGCTGACCTCTTTTGTGTCTATGACACATTATTTCCCAGACTAGTAGATAGTCACTTTTGGACTAGAGAAAAAAAAAAAACCCATGAGAAATATAAACACTTGCGAATAGTACTATCCAATTTAGTTTAGTCATAGAGAAGGATTAGGGGCGGGGAATATCCAAAGCCGCTATATTGCAACAACTATACAATAAATAATTGGGGGAAATTCTAGGGAATCTACGTTCCTATGTTTACTCAGTAAACGAGGTCTGAGGGAGGGCGGAGCCAGAATTCTAATAACTATGAGCACGTGGAGATATGAATAGATAGTCTAATATTTATCTGTCACAATAAAAATATAATACTTTAATTTTCTATTATGAACAAACAAACTATTCTCAATTACTATTAATGTTGTGAGTTAGATACTAGAGTAGGAATTTATCTTTTTGCAGTAAATATATAAGCATGTTTCAATAAATCCTCATAAGCTTTAATATACGTCTAACCTAGCTGGTGCATTAGCAACCAATCAGAACAAATAAAGCCATTTTAGCAATTCAGTGCAAATAGTAATTAAAGAACCTTTACAGATATAAGAAAGTATATGTTTCTCCCCTATACAGTACTAATCATACAAAGCACAGTATAAGCATATTCATAAATGTTTGAAACATACTTTAGGTAATAATTTGCAAACACCTAGGCAATATAAGCAATTACAGACAGGTATATAGCATCAAGGTCTAACATCTTCCCGTGCGTGGTCAACACTTAAATATCCTCAGCTCAGTAGTTTTCCTAGCAGATAGCTAAGTCGGTTAATAATAGGTTAATATTGGAGCCTACCATAGTGTTTATGTATCTACAACATTGTGATATAGACCTCTATCTTAAGTAGAGATCAGCATACTACTATTTTTTACCCTAACATAGATGGTCTAAGAGACTATATTTCAGTTTTGTATGTAAAATGCCCTAAAGTATACATATATACATAAATGGTGTATTTGCTGGGTCACCTCGGCCGCAGGTAGCCCAGCAGAATGATTAAAAAAATATCTCTATAATGTTCTATACCTAGGTCCAGTAGTATTATACAATAGCACCAACATTGGAGTACATACACATAAAGCAACAGCGTTTTTCCCTTAAAATTGGCTAATAAGTGCCTTGGATATGTGGATTGTGCTATAATACACAACTGCAAAAGGTATATGGAGATCAGTAAAGAGCAGGGGTTTGTAAACATATGGCATTGCAAACAGCTGAACTCATATAGTTAACCAACTTAAAAGCAACATAACTCGAAATTGAAAACACAACAGGGTAAAGAAAAATAGAATGTGCAGCTTAACACAACTGATGCTAAGATAGTCTCTCATTGAAATAAAAGATGACTATAGTTCCATAAGTGGCGTTAGAGTATTAGATTTGTCTCTGTTTAACCAATTCCAGTGACAGTTAACACCACCACACAAACAATGGAAAAATTCTGGAATGTGGCATACGAGCCCAGCTGGATATTATCGTCTAGCTGAAAAGGGAGTTCAAATAATAATGGGCACGGACTGTCCCAAACTGCCCTTCTGCCGATCTGAACTGTTTGATGCTGTTCCTTCAAGCCGATACGGGCCACAGAGGGGAATGTCGCCTTCCTCTTGCAAGCGGTCCAAGTCATGAGCTCTAATATACCTGACTTACTAGCCCCACATAGTGCCGCAAAGATTGCATCTCTCATGTCCCAAGTTTATGCGCTGTGATGAGTCTCAACAGCCTCCGTGTCATTTGAGCGCCCTGCTGCGGGTTCTCCGCCTCCTTCGGCCGACTCATTCATGCCGCTTGTAACTTTCTTGGCCTCCGTCTCCACAGCATGTTGTAAGTCATGCCAGGTAAGCGGTGATCGCCGGGGCCCCAAAGCGTCACCATCTCTGTGAGTAGCTGTGGAGACGGGTACAGTAGCATCATGTCCTGTAGATAATACTTCTGCCTGCTGGGATTCCATAGTAAATGTGTGCTCCAACACGGCGCAGCAGCTTTGTAGAAAGTTCTGTATCTCCACTTTAATAACCTCTGTGACATCCATCATAAGGCAGTGTAGTTGGGACCGAAGGTAAAGATATAGGGGAGGACAGTGGTCAGTTCCCTGCTTCACTTCAGGTACCGCGTGGGACCAAAAATGGCCGCTCCTAAGAATCGCTGAAGGCTGGATACACTCTAATGTCGCAAGGTCCCTCCCGACAAATTTCTCCCCTTCCAGATTTACTAATATAGAATATCAAAGCTTACTGATCATTCTGACCCATGATAATGATAGAACATTTGGGCTTGAACGGTCGCAAAGTTTGTTTTTTACCTATAGTATAGTCAGAGCTGTTGAAATATGCGACCGTTCAGTCCAAGAGCTAGCTCCGCCCCCCTGAGTCACATCTTTAACATTTATTCCCCCCCCCCTGGGTCTGCAATTAGCCGGGTGAAGCTGCTTTTCTCCTTGTATCATAATGGAGGAGCCCTATCTTAACATACTTGTGCTTCTGGAGGAATTGGAGGGCAAAATAGAACAGAGATTTAACGATCTCCTGATTACTGCCAGAAAAACACATATTCAAGATGGCGTCCCGCAACTGGCAAGCTACAGATACCTCTACACGGAGCAGTCTGAGTGACTATCTATCATAATGAAAACCTTACCAGATGTGGAGGAGAGTTCAAGCGGAGCTACAGAATACCCTACGGATATTTGTGCGGAAAGGAAATTAGGATGCCATCCAGTCAACATCGTAACCCACAGCGTTGCAAATACATTGCTATTAAGGCAAGTGAACACTGCAAGTGAAGAGGAAACATCTATGATGTGGCGTGACCTGTTCCTACCTAACCAGGGCACTCGATTGTACCGGGGAGATGCGGCCGACTCCCGACGGTGCATTCTGGAGTTTGTTTACTATCCAGCAGGTGCCGATAAGAAAAGGGAGGTGAGAGTAACGATTGCTGAACTTTCACTCTTTTGTTTGTTGGACATTATATTGAAGCGTCCAATTTCTCATTGCCATGGCAGGACAGCCCATAAAAGAGGTATAGGCTAGGGAGACCCCTTGTTAACTTTAGGGGACCCCACAATATACCTCCAGAACAGAACTGTAAAAAACGTTTAAGGACTTCTCCTTGTTTACTTATACATACTATGTGCCTATACATATTTTTATTTTATTTCTATTGTTATGTGAGCCGCAGTTCAGTTTGCAGTGTTTAGAGCTATGGTGGAAGGGGGAAGAGCTGAACAGAGGCACCTAACTTCAGAAATAGTGTGGCACTTAATATGAAGGTCTGATAATGCTGGTTCCTCGACCTGTATTCTGGCATATGGATGACTTTAATTATATTCTGTAAATCTCCACATTGGGTTGATCGGTGTGTGTTTCCTTATACAGTATGAAATCAAGACCCATGATGTACAGTCTAAATATAATATTGTTTTTCTTAGTTTTTTTTTATATATATGTCAGTGCAGGAGTGAAACCATGTTTAGAGTGTGCAATTATCCAATGATCCTTACTCTTCATCATAGAATATAGAACTTTAAGTTAACAGAAAAATTCATAGTATGCAGAGCTACTAGGGGATCTAGACTGAGTTGCTGATAGTGAGACCCACATCTTTTAGTATGTTAGAAATGGAGACCATATTAGATATCTAACCTCCAGCCTGATGTACTGAAGTGAGGGGATTTCCACTTATAAATAATCACATTTATGATGTTTTCCCTACATTAATTGATATTCTGTTTAGCCTTAGGTTTAAGTCATAGCTAGCGCTCACACTTTTATCAGACCTGTAATGACTATATATTATTAATGCTCACTCAGTTGTTATTTATGTATATAGAATCTCCAGAAGAGGCTTAGTTAGAAGAGGCAGTTCGCCCCATACACCCTGGATAATAGGTCAAATGAAATATGCCACATACATCATTACTTTTGCGAATGTAGGATATATGAATATAGTCTGCTCATAATCTGGGGTTCCAGTGTAGCATCCCCCCCCCAATTTAGTGGACATCATGAACATAAATGATCATTTAGATTCAAACCACATGTGCTTAACCATACGATCCCTTAGAATACATATATAAGTATGGTTCCTCCTCTATTGTTTTACTTTAATATAACCAGCTCATTAAATACACATATCTGACCCGGCACTCTTATCCATAGGACTCACCCATTTTTGTGAATATCTTGGAGGTGTTAACCCGCCACCGATCTATAATAAGTTGTCATACCAAATATTTGGTTTATACTATATTTTTGAGCTAAGGTCCCAACTAATATCTTACGTAGTACCTTTCAGGGAAAGCTATTTTTTTTTTCTCAACTAAAGCAATATTCTGCATATTCCAGTTTGAAGTTTCTTTCTAATAGGCTGCAGATTTTTGATAAAGAGGTACTATAGCAATATCTCACAAAAAATATAAAAATTATGAGGTATCAATGCAACTTATACCATTTATATGTAAGATGCAGTTTAGCTATGTAGTTTGCTATGTTTACTATAAGAATGATTGTCATGACTTACTTATGGTATCAGATATGTTTGTCTAGAAGTAACACATGTCTCAGCTTATGTTTGTTTCTCATCTTCCTAAAACGAGATATCAATGTAATTTATACCATCTATGTTTGAGGCAGTTTAGCTTTGTAGACTGCTATGGTTACTATATGAATGATTGTCATGATTTACTTATGATTTCAGATGTGTTGATCTGGAAGTAACATATGTTTCTGCTTATGTTTGTTTATTATCTTACTAATTACCTCAATAAAAAAAACTTTGATTTAAAAAAAAAAAAAAAAAAGGTTAGGGGAGAAATATGAACCAAAATGTTTTATTCAAGGTTGCTAAAAACAAAGTTCATTTATATAAATATTTTTAAAAACTTTGAACCTCGACAATTTATGCACTAGAGATACCGAACAGTATCATCGAGTTGATGGCTACAGTGACACAGTGTTCCTGCTGACTGGAGTACAGCTAGCTGGTTTGCTCTCAAATATCCAGCCTGCTTCTAACAACACATTTAGGTGTTCTCTTTAAATGTGATTACCCTGTCAGGGCTGAGCATTTGTTAACATCCTGTATTTACTGATACACACATGCGGTGCCTCTTCTGTTGTTTGTATGTTGGTATGAATATGTTTTCATCTACTTAACTGCAAATGGCTCTAATGCACATTTTATATATATATATATATATATATATATATATATATATATATATATATATATATATGTGTGTGTGTGTGTGTGTGTACATATGTATTTATGTGTTTATATGTGCATATATGTCTGTAATACACAAATAAATACATATATACACATATAAATACATATGTACACATATAAATACATATATACACATATAAATACATATGTACACATATAAATATATATATACTGTACACATATAAATACATATATACACATATAAATACATATGTACACATATAAATATATATATACTGTACACATATAAATACATATATACACATATAAATACATATGTACACATATAAATACATATATACACATATAAATACATATGTACACATATATACACATATAAATACATATATACACATATAAATACATATGTACACATATAAATACATATATACACATATAAATACATATGTACATTAGTGATGTTGCAAACAAAACATTTTTATTTTGCGAACGGCGAACGCGAATTTCCTCAAATGCTCGTGAACAGGAGAGCCGGGCGAACCGCCATAGACTTCAATAGGCAGGCGAATTTTAAAACCAACAGGGACTCTTTCTGGCCACAATAGTAATGGAAAAGTTGTTTCAAGGGGACTAACACCTGGACTGTGGCATGCTGGAGGGGGATCCATGGCAAAACTCCCATGGAAAATGACATAGTTGATGCAGAGTCTGGTTTTAATCCATAAAGGGCATAAATCACCTAACATTCCTAAATTGTTTGGAATAACGTACTTTAAAACATCAGGTGTGATGTTGTATCGATCAGGTAGTGTAAGGGTTACGCCCGCTTCGCAGTGACAGACCAAACTCCCCGTTTAACGCACCGCAAACAAGTCCATTTGCACAACCGCAAACTCCCCATTTGAACAAGGTTGGATACCAAGCTAGCCATGTCCCGTTCCTTGTCCTCACTGATGTCATTGAAGGTCTCTTCCTCCACCCAGCCACGTACAACACCAAGGGTCCCCGAAAGGTGACAACAAGCCCCCTGGGACGCCTGCTGTGTTTGGTCTTCCACCTCCTCAAAGCCACCTTCCTTCTCTGACTCCTCTTCTTCAGACTTCTCTCTCTGCGTTGCCTCTCTCTGCATTATTATAAGGTGTGTTAAGTAGTACTATTCCTATCAGTTTAATCCCTGTTACGTCCCCTATCAGGGGACGTGTATATGGCATCGATTTTAGAACTGGGAGATGGAAAAAGATGCTTGGTCGGTCCTCCTACTTCAAATTTGGGGCACTGCGCGTGCAATCTAATGTGCCACCAGATAGGAGTGGTGTGTTAAGTAGTGCTATTCTTATCAGTTTAATCCCTGTTACGTCCCCTATCAGGGGACGTGTATATGGCATCGATTTTAGGAACCGGGAGATGGAAAAAGATGCTTGGTCGGTCCTCCTACTTCAAATTTGGGGCACTGCGCGTGCAATCTAATGTGCCACCAGATAGGAGTGGTGTGTTAAGTAGTAATATTCTTATCAGTTTAATCCCTGTTACGTCCCCTATCAGGGGACGTGTATATGGCATCGATTTTAGGAACCAGGAGATGGAAAAAGATGCTTGGTCGGTCCTCCTACTTCAAATTTGGGGCACTGCGCGTGCAATCTAATGTGTCACCAGATAGGAGTGGTGTGTTAAGTAGTTCTATTCTTATCTGTTTAATCCCTGTTACGTCCCCTATCAGGGGACGTGTATATGGCATCGATTTTAGGAACCGGGAGATGGAAAAAGATGCTTGGTCGGTCCTCCTACTTCTAATTTGGGGCACTGCGCGTGCAATCTATCAGTTTAATCCCTGTTACGTCCCCTATCAGGGGGTGTGTATATGGCATCGATTTTAGGAACCGGAGATGGAAAAAGATGCTTGGTCGGTCCTCCTACTTCAAATTTGGGGCACTGCGCGTGCAATCTAATGTGCCACCAGATAGGAGTGGTGTGTTAAGTAGTACTATTCTTATCAGTTTAATCCCTGTTACGTCCCCTATCAGGCGACGTGTATATGGCATCGATTTTAGGAACCGGGAGATGGAAAAAGATGCTTGGTCGGTCCTCCTACTTCAAATTTGGGGCACTGCGCGTGCAATCTATCAGTTTAATCCCTGTTACGTCCCCTATCAGGGGGTGTGTATATGGCATTGATTTTAGGAACCGGAGATGGAAAAAGATGCTTGGTCGGTCCTCCTACTTCAAATTTGGGGCACTGCACGTGCAATCTAATGTGCCACCAGATAGGAGTGGTGTGTTAAGTAGTACTATTCTTATCAGTTCAATCCCTGTTACGTCCCCTATCAGGGGATGTGTATATGGCATCGATTTTAGGAACCGGGAGATAGAAAAAGATGCTTGGTCGGTCCTCCTACTTCAAATTTGGGGCACTGCGCGTGCAATCTAATGTGCCACCAGATAGGAGTGGTGTGTTAAGTAGTTCTATTCTTATCAGTTTAATCCCTGTTACATCCCCTATCAGGGGACGTGTATATGGCATCGATTTTAGGAACCGGGAGATGGGAAAAGATGCTTGGTCGGACCTCCTACTTCAAATTTGGGGCACTGCGCGTGCAATGTAATGTGCCACCAGATAGGAGTGGTGTGTTAAGTAGTACTATTCCTATCAGTTTAATCCCTGTAATGTGCCTTTTTTTTGGTTTGGTTTTTGAAGCCACAGTGCAGCACCAGAGGCCAGAAAAATTAGGCATGTACACATGCCTGAAAAATTAGGTATTGTTACAGCCACTGCTGTAGCAGCGGCCAGAAAAATTGATGTTTGTTTCCCAAGCAGAAAGTGCCCTAAAACATTGCGGCTTGAACCCTAGTTGGTGGCGGATAAGTCACGCAAGTCATCTGGCATTCAGAGATAAAATACAGCAGTGTGTGGACCATTTTTAGCCCAAGGCAGCTCATCTCATCAGGCCTTTTTTAGTGGAATGTATCACCCACTGTCAGTCCCTTTGGGATCCATCCCTCATTCATCTTAATAATGGTGAGGTAATCTAGACTTTTTTGACCTAGGCGACTTCTCTTCTCAGTGACAATACCTCCTGCTGCACTGAAGGTCCTTTCTGACAGGACACTTGAAGCGGGGCAGGCCAGAAGTTCTGTCGTAAATTGGGATAGCTCAGGCCACAGGTCAAGCCTGCACACCCAGTAGTCAAGGGGTTCATCGCTCCTCAGAGTGTTGATATCTGCAGTTAAGGCAAGGTAGTCTGCTACCTGTCAGTCGAGTCATTCTCTGAGGGTGGACCCCAAAGAGCTGTGGCGATGCGTAGGGCATCAACAACACGTCTGTAAAGCATCCTGTCCTTGCTGGCGTGGTCGTGGGAGGAGGAGGATTACTTTCACCTCTTCCCCTGTTAGATTCCCGTTGTGCTGTGACATCACCCTTATACGCAGTGTAAAGCATACTTTTTAATTTATTTTGGAACTGCTGCATCCTTTCCGACATGCAGTAATTGGGTAACATTTCAGGCACTTTCTGCTTATACCGGGGGTCTAGTAGCGTGGACACCCAGTACAGGTCATTCTCCTTCAGCCTTTTTATACAAGGGTCCCTCAACAGGCACAACAGCATGAAAGACCCCATTTGCACAAGGTTGGATGCCGAGCTACTCATGTCCCGTTCCTCATCCTCAGTGATCTCACTGAAGGTATGTTCTTCCCCCCAGCCACGTACAACACCACGGGTACCAGATATGTGACAACAAGCACCCTGGGATGCCTGTTGTGGTTGGTCTTCCTCCTCCTCCTCAAAGCCACATTCCTCCTTTGACTCCTCTTCCTCACAATCCTCTTCCAGCGTTGCCGCAGGTCCAGCAAGCGATGCTGAAAAGGCTATTTCTGGTGGTGATGGTGACCACAACTCTTCCTCTTCCTCTACACGCTCATCTACGGCCTGATCCAGCACTCTTCACAGGGCATGCTCCAGGAAGAAAACAAATGGTATGATGTCGCTGATGGTGCCTTTGTTGCGACTGACTAGGTTTGTCACCTCCTCAAAAGGACGCATGAGCCTACAGGCATTGCGCATGAGCGTCCAGTAACGTGGCAAAAAATTTCCCAGCTACGCAGAGGCTGTCCTAGCACCCCGGTCATACAAATAGTCATTAACGGCTTTTTCTTGTTGGAGCAGGCGGTCGAACATTAGGAGTGTTGAATTCCAACGTGTCGGGCTGTCGCAAATCAAGCGCCTGACTGGCATGTTGTTTTGCCGCTGGATATCTGAAAAGTGCACCATGGCCGTGTAGGAATGCCTGAAATGGCCACACACCTTCCTGGCCTGCTTCAGGACGTCCTGTAAGCCTGGGTACTTATGCACAAAGCGTTATATGATCAGATTACACACATGTGCCATGCACGGCACATGTGTCAACTTGCCCAAATTCAATGCCGCCAACAAATTTCTTCCGTTGTCACAAACCACTTTGCCGATCTCCAGTTGGTGCGGAGTCAGCCACTGATCCACCTGTGCATTCAGGGAGGACAGGAGTGCTGGTCCGGTGTGACTTTCTGCTTTCAGGAAAGTCAACCCCAAGATGGCGTGACACTGCCATATCAGGGATGTGGAATAGTACCTGGGGAGCTGGGGGGGTGCCGTTGATGTGGAGCAAGAGGCAGCAGCAGAAGAGGACTCAGCCGAGGAGGTTTTGGAAGAGGATGAAGTAGGAGGAGAGGAGGTGGCAGCAGGCCTGCCTGCAAGTCATGGCGGTGTCACCAACTCCTCTGCAGAGCCACACATTCCATGCTTGGCAGCTGTCAGCAGGTTTACCCAATGCGCAGTGTAGGTGATATACCTGCCCTGACCATGCTTTGCAAACCAGGTATCAGTGGTCAGATGGACCCTTGCCCCAACACTGTGTGCCAGACATGCCATTACTTCCTTTTGCACAATCGAGTACAGGTTGGGGATTGCCTTTTGTGCAAAGAAATTTCGGCCAGGTACCTTCCACTGCGGTGTCCCAATAGCTACAATTTTTTGGAATGCCTCAGACTCCACCAGCTTGTATGGTAAAAGCTGGCGGGCTAAGAGTTTAGACAAGCCAGCTGTTAGATGCCGGACAAGGGGGTGACTTTGTGACATTGGCTTCTTACGCTCAAACATGTCCTTGACAGACACCTGACTGTGGGCAGATGAGCAGGAACTGCTCAAGGCGAGAGACGAAGTGGCGGATGGTTGAGAGGGGGCAAGGAGGACGTGGCTGAAGATGCTTGACCAGGAGGAGGATGGCGGCTTTGAGTTTGTGTGCTGCTTGTACTCATGTGTTGATCCCATAGGCATTTGTGATGTGCGATCATGTGCCTTCGCAAAGCAGTTGTACCTAGGTGGGTGTTGGACTTCCCACGACTCAGTTTCTTTTGGCACAGGTTGCAAATGGCATCGCTGTTGTCAGAGGCAGACACACAAAAAAAATGCCACACTGCTGAGCTCTGCAATGATGGCATTCTGGTGGTGGCAACAGCATGCGTTGATTGGCGTGCTGTCTGGCTGACCTTGGGTGCCGATGCATGCTGTCTGACTGTGCCACTAGCTCCTTGCGATGACCTCCCCCTGCTTCCAACTCGTCTCCTCCTCCTCTCTGTCTCCTCATCTGAACTTTCCCCCTGTTCTTCTTCTCTTCTAGCGGGCACCCACGTGACATCCACGGACGCATCGTCATCATCAACCGCTTCACTTGTATCTGACAACTCAGCAAAGGAAGCAGCAGCGGGTACAACATCATCATCATCACACCGTACGTCCATGTGTGTAATGCTGCCTGACTGAGACATATCCCTGTTATCTACATCCTCTGGCAATAATGTTTGCGCATCACTCATTTCTTCCAACTGATGTGTAAATAACTCCTCTGACAAATCAAGTGAAGTGGCTGTGGTGCTAGTGGTGGTGGTGGCGGCAGGCGGGCGAGTGGTAACTTGAGAGGTGCCCGAAGCTAAGCTGGAGGAGGATGGTGCGTCAGGTTCAGAGCGGAAGCTGTAGAAGATTGGGTGTCCTGTGTTAGCCAGTCAACTATGTCCTCAGAACTTTTCGAGTTAAGGGTATGTGGCCTCTGATCACTGGGCATTATTCTAGGGCCAAAGGGAATCACAGCACCACGACGGCCCCTGTGGGGTGGCCTGCCCTGCCTGTCATTTTTTTTTTCCGATTAGTGGTACTCTGCGTGCAAGCTACTGTGACAACAGATATGAGTGGCACTGTGCACTGGCAGAAGTTGGCAGAGTAGACGCTGTAGGCCTGACACACACGCTTGCAGACAACTAACTGCTATTCAATCTATTACAGTCAAAATTGTATTTTTTTTTTTTTAAATGTACACTACTGTTACACCAGATATTAGTTGCACTGGTGTGACACTGTGCCCTGGCAGGTAGGCACTGAAATGCACACGTGTGAAGGAAACTGACTGCTATTATTTCACAGTCAAAAAAGTGTTGTTTTTTTTTTTTTTTTAAATGTACACTACTGTTACACCAGACATGAGTTTCACTGGTGTTACACTGTGCCCTGGCAGGCAGGCACTGAAACGCACACGTGTGAAGGAAACTGACTGCTATTATTTCACAGTCAAAAAAGTGTTGTTTTTTTAAATGTACACTACTGTTACAACAGATATGAGTGATGGCACTGGTGTGACACTGTGCCCTGGCAGGCAGGCACTGAAACGCACACGTGTGAAGGAAACTGACTGCTATTATTTCACAGTCAAAAAAGTGTTGTTTTTTTTAAATATACACTACTGTTACAACAGATATGTGTGGTGGCACTGGTGTGACACTGTGCCCTGGCAGGCAGGCACTGAAACGCACACGTGTGAAGGAAACTGACTGCTATTATTTCACAGTCAAAAAAGTGTTGTTTTTTTTTTTTAAATGTACACTACTGTTACACCAGATATGAGTTGCACTGGTGTGACACTGTGCCCTTGCAGGCAGGCACTGAAACGCACACGTGTGAAGGAAACTGACTGCTATTATTTTACAGTCAAAACAGTGTTGTTGTTTTTTTAAATGTACACTACTGTTACACCATATATGAGTTGCACTGGTGTGACACTGTACCCTGGCAGGCACTGAAACACACACGTTTGAAGGAAACTGACTGCTATTATTTCACAGTCAAAAAAGTGTTTGTTTTTTTTTTAAATGTACACTTCTGTTACACCAGATATGAGTTGCACTGGTGTGACACTGTGCCCTGGCAGGCAGGCACTGAAACGCACATGTGTGAAGGAAACTGACTGCTATTATTTAACTGTCAAAAAAGTGTTGTTTTTTTAAATGTACACTACTGTTACAACAGATATGAGTGGTGGCACTGGTGTGACACTGTGCCCTGGCAGGCAGGCACTGAAACGCACACGTGTGAAGGAAACTGACTGCTGTTATTTCACAGTCAAAAAAGTGTTGTTTTTTTTAAATGTACACTACTGTTACAACAGATATGAGTTGCACTGGTGTGACACTGTGCCCTGGCAGGTGGGCACTGAAACGCACACGTGTGAAGGAAACTGACTGCTATTATTTCACAGTCAAAAAAGTGTTTGTTTGTTTTTTTTAAATGTACACTACTGTTACACCAGATATGAGTTGCACTGGTGTGACACTGTGCCCTGGCAGGCAGTCACTGAAACGCACACGTGTGAAGGAAACTGACTGCTATTATTTCACAGTCAAAAAGTGTTTTTTTTTTTTTAAATGTACACTACTATTACAACAGATATGAGTTGCACTGGTGTGACACTGTGCCCTGGCAGGCCGGCACTGAAACGCACACGTGTGAAGGAAACTGACTGCTATTATTTCACAGTCAAAAAAGTGGTTTTTTTTTATATGTACACTACTGTTACACCAGATATGAGTTGCACTGATGTGACACTGTGCCCTGGCAGGCAGGCACTGAAACGCACACGTGTGAAGGAAACTGACTGCTATTATTTCACTGTCAAAAAAGTGTTGTTTTTTTTAAATGTACACTACTGTTACACCAGATATGAGTGGTGGCACTGGTGTGACACTGTGCCCTGGCAGGCAGGCACTGAAACGCACACGTGTGAAGGAAACTGACTGCTATTATTTCACAGTCAAAAAAGTGTTGTTTTTTTTTAAATGTACACTACTGTTACAACAGATATGAGTGGTGGCACTGGTGTGACACTGTGCCCTGGCAGGCAGTCACTGAAACGCACACGTGTGAAGGAAACTGACTGCTATTATTTCACAGTCAAAAAGTGTTTGTTTTTTTTAAATGTACACTACTGTTACAACAGATATGAGTTGCACTGGTGTGACACTGTGCCCTGGCAGGCCGGCACTGAAACGCACACGTGTGAAGGAAACTGACTGCTATTATTTCACAGTCAAAAAAGTGTTTTTTTTTTATATGTACACTACTGTTACACCAGATATGAGTTGCACTGGTGTGACACTGTGCCCTGGCAGGCAGTCACTGAAACGCACACGTGTGAAGGAAACTGACTGCTATTATTTCACAGTCAAAAAGTTTTTTTTTTTTTTAAATGTACACTACTGTTACAACAGATATGAGTTGCACTGGTGTGACACTGTGCCCTGGCAGGCCGGCACTGAAACGCACACGTGTGAAGGAAACTGACTGCTATTATTTCACAGTCAAAAAAGTGTTGTTTTTTTTTAAATGTACACTACTGTTACAACAGATATGAGTGGTGGCACTGGTGTGACACTGTGCCCTGGTAGGCAGGCACTGAAACGCACACGTGTGAAGGAAACTGACTGCTATTATTTCACAGTCAAAAAAGTGTTGTTTTTGTTAAATGTACACTACTGTTACAACAGATATGAGTGGTGGCACTGGGCAAGTGGGCACAGTATACGCTGTGAGCCTGACACACACGCTGGCAGGCAGGCAACTGCAATTAGATTACACAGGAAAAAAAATTAAAGCAGACTGATGTTCTAGCCCTAAAAAGGGCTTTTTGGGGTGCTGTCCTTACAGCAGAGATCAGATGAGTCCTTCAGGACTGTAGTGGACACTGAATACACTAGCCTAGCTATCAATTTCCCTATTAAATCAGCAGCAGCTACACTGTCCCTCCTCTCACTAAGAATGCAGCTTCCGAATGAATCTAAAATGGATACTGTCTAGGAGGTGGGAGGGTCTGGGAGGAAGGGTCTGCTGCTGATTGGCTGGAATGTGTCTGCTGACTGTGAGGTACAGGGTCAAAGTTTACTCAATGATGATGAATAGGGGGCGGATCGAACATCGCATATGTTCGCCCGCCGCGGCGAACGCGAACAAGCTATGTTTGCCGGGAACTATTCGCCGGCTAACTATTCGCGACATCACTAATGTACACATATAGGGCATATTTATCAAGCTCCGTATGGAGCTTGAGGCCCCTTGTAAAGACTGCTGCTCCATAACTTGCCTGCCTGCTCTGAGGCCGAGGACAGAAACCAACCCGATCGAATACGATCGGGTTGATTGACACCTCCTGCTAGTGGCCGATTGGCTGCGAATCTGCAGGGGGCGGCATTGCACAAAGAGTTAACAAAAACTGCTGGTGCAATGATAAATGCTATTGATGTGCAGCAGACATGATACGCTACTTTGTATCATGTCCGCTCACACATTGATAAATATACCCCATAGAAACGTATATACATACATATACATATTTAGACATGCATATGTATGGAAAAGCCCTTTGGCTGCCTTTTTTTTTCATAACACCAGAGATTTCATATCTTATAACTTTTTTGTGCAATATTTGTGTTGAATCATTTTTATTAGATGGTGTTATTATGAGTGTAATTGTAATTTTTGTGCAACTTTTTTGTTTCATGAAACAGTTAACCACAGCTCTTAGGACACGATAATAATTCTAGCGTAACTCGCGATTGCATTTAAGCAATCACATTTGCTTTCAACTTGTAATACTAGTGCAATGTAACCTGCGTGCAAATGATTGCTAAAACCCGATATCGCTTGTGTGCAAACATTTGCACTCCACTCGTAATCTGGCCCTAAGTGTATTATTAGGGGGCGTCTAAACACCCGGTACATGAAATCTTGCACATAAAATACAAATTTATTACTAAGCGGTTAAAACAATTACATCTATAGCAACTTCAGAAACATGCTCGAAACATGGTAAAGGTAAATGAATATAGCCCAGATTACTAGTGGAGTGCTATTTATAGAGCAGTCCATGGTAAAACGGGATTACTAGAGAATGTTTAGTGCAGACAAAATTTCTTTAGCATGCCCTATACTTTCAATGGATAGGGCAGGCTTGTTAAACATTGCTGAAATTACAAGTTTAAGATTTTTTTATTTTTTTTACATACAATTTGTAATATGCACACAAGAATAGCAACACTATTGATTAAGCCTGAATGGCATTAGTGCTCAATCGCTCCACTTGTACTCCACTTGTAATCTAGCCAATACTGTGTTACAACATATTTCTCAGCCATAAAAATTTGTTTCATCTGATATTTATTTTCTTTATTAAGGGCTAGATTACAAGTGGTGCGCTAACTGTAGTGCAAGTGTGATATTGGGGTTTTTTAGGCTCGCTAGAGCATCTATTTAATAAAATAAGGACTGGTGAGGCTAGAGATTCTAAAGACGCTTTAGGAAGCCTGAAATAAACAGATATCGCACTTGCGCTACAGTTAGCGCACCACTCGTAAACTAGCGCAACTGTTTTATATCACTTTTGATTTCACATGTACATTCAAAGTAGAGTGCACTGTGGAGACCCTATAGTTATTCCTTGTTAGAACCTATATCATACTAGGACTAATTCACAGGTTGCTTTTAGCTACATTCAGGAGTTTACAAGCTTTTACAATACGTATCTCTATATTGTGAGCATATGTGCTCAAACAAGGCAGATCATCCTTCATTACCTTCACTAGGCTGGCCAATACTGTCTGTTTAATTATCCAAATGATCTACAGACTGACCACCTAGATACTGTAGACTAGCAAGAAATTATCCAATACTTATACTCCATTGGGGCATTGGTATATAGTACATTGTTATACATATAGGCTTCTGTTCCAAACAAATAAAATAACTTTCCACTGTTGTATTTTGCTCAGTTATCCAACTTAGGCCTCGCTTCCATTGAGTCGTTAAAAATGGAGCCGTAAGCTACCGAAGCGGCCGACAGCTAAAAGTAATTTACGGCTCCATTTTAGTACCAGGTTTCCATTGAAATATTTTGCGGATAGCGTGCAGTCGCTCTTTTCGTGTAGTTGTAAGTTAACGTTGTGTTAACGCTTCCATCTGATGTCGGATTTCATGAAAATCAATTAGTTGCTAAGGTAACCCGACCTTACACTATAGAATTTACGTTTAATGTCCGTGCTCCTTACCGGTGATCACCTCTCAAGAAAAATAAAAAAACACTTATCCATATTTTTAATAATCAAATACTGTTTTCTAATATAATTATATTTAACACTTCATAAATATAAGTAATATTTATTGCTGCCATAGGCATAGGTCTAGTTTGCATTCTGTAGATATGTTCTTGCATATATTATTATATTTAAATATATACTGATATTTCTATTAGAATATAAGTTCAACTATTTCTATACATGAGACAACAATAAATATTACTTATAACAATTTATTTCTACATTAAAACACTTGCATTATTTGCAAGTTTTATAATTTCAATAGAAAATAGGTCTCAAAAAGCACAATTTTCCTCTTTTACACCTAGTTGAGCTGGGGGTAATATTTCTCAATGTATCAACAGCCTCCGACAATGTATTAACGGTTAGCGCTTTCATTGGAAACCTGGTATAATTTATCGATTAACGGCTTCTATTACTTTCTATGGGACGCGAAGATCTTTTCGGCAGCCGAAGTCCGGCTGCCGATATTGAGGTATAACGCGCCATTGGAAACAGTCGATAAACGATATTGCTTCCGACAGCATATTTATCGGTTTGCGAGTGCACGCAAACTGAATTACGACTCAATGGAAGCGAGGCCTTAGATTTTAGCAGACATGAGACCTCTCGATGTTTCACAAGAGGTTCATAGACTTACACTTTGTAATAATTAAAATGTCACCATTGTAGTATGCACAGTAAAATAAAAATGGTGCTATTAGTTTATTAATTGTGTCTCTTATGAACAGATTATAATTTGTAAGGGAAGCTTTAATTACTTTTCTTTCTTTATTAGACATATTAGATTTTACATAGGGCACCATTCTAATTAAGACTATCTTCACATCATAATCCACTAAGCTTATAAATGTTTGTACAAAGCTGTTAAACAGTTTCTGAACAAATTAGTTTTTCAAGGATAAGTCACATGAATGTTTAAATGTATTGTTCGTTTTGTAAAAATGATTCTTCCTCCTTAATTTCCTATTCATTTTTTTTACCTTGTTTTGTCACTCATATACAGCAAACAAAAGGGATAGAATATATATGTGTGTGTGTATGTATATGTGTGTGTGTATATAAGACTTTTACAGCTTTTGTTGTATTTAAAGGGACAATGAAGTCAAAATCTTTTAGGATTCATGTAGAGCATGCAATTTTAAACAACATTCCACTTCTATTATCAAAATTGTTTTGTTATTTTGGTATCCTTTGTTGAAGAGTAAATTAAAAAGTTGTTTAAAAATACAAGTCTTGAAAGTTATATTTTGACTGTCCATTTAAGATCTCCTTTGTCTCCTAGGTAAACAGACTTCCCAACTGTCCCTATTTGACAGAGACAGTCCCTTATTCTGAGTTATGTCCTGCTGTCCCTCTGTGAAAGGCATATCCTGTTAGCCCCACCCATAAGCCACCCAGACATGCCAACAAACCACCGAGATGCAACCCTGACCAGCCAGATATGCCCATGATCCTGACCATTGTCCACCCATGACCCAGAACCCTCTTGACAGACACTGCCTACAAAACAGTGAGTCTCCCTGAACTTCCTGAGTCCCTAATACTTTTAAACAAATGGTGGATGGTATGCTTAAAGGGACATTAAACACTTTGAGATGGTAATATAAAATGATAAATTGTATATAATAAAACAACTCTGCAATATACTTTCATTATTTATTTTGTCCTCTTTGCCTATAATTCCATTCTGAAATTGTGAGCTTTTCAGTTCCTGTTAGAAATGGAAGTGCAGAACACTGTTAAATCCAGCAAAACCATTGGCTGCACACTCTAGTGACCTATTTATAACTGACCCTAATTGGCCACAGCAGAGAAGGTAACACAAGTTACAACATGGCAGCTCCCAGTGTTTTATATGCACTAAAACTTTACACTTATTTTGTCACTTTTTAAACAACTATTGAGACTTTAAAACATACATCTAGATGTTAGCCATGGACTAATCTTTTCTTTTAATGCATCATTCTATCTAGCATGTATTTAGTGTTTAATGTCCCTTTAAGGAGGCGTCAACAACTCTTCTTTTGCATGATTTACAGCAGGGTTCTACAAACTTTTTTTTCCCCCAAGACCACATACTATTCTGACCCTATTTTTATGCTTAGCTGTAAATTTCTGAAGTAATATCAACAAGATAGATGCAATTTTGGCAAAGTGACTAAAACGTGTGTGTATTTTTCTGATAATAGTCTAAGTTGAAAAATGTGTAAAATGTAATAACACACACACTCTCATACAATAAACACAAACCAAACACACTCTCATACATCACACACACTCTCATACAACACAAACACCACACACTCTCATACAACACACACACCAAACACTCATATAACACACACACACACCACACACACTCTCATACATAACACACACAGATACACACACCACACAATCCCATACACACACCACACATTCTCATACAACACACACACCACGCACACTCTCATACAACACACACACACTCATACATCACACACACACACATACACCACACAATCCCATATACACATTTAACATTCTTATACAACACACATACCATACACACTCTCATACATCACACACACACCACACACTCTCATACACCACACACACTATCATACATCACACATTCACAAACACACACCACACAATCCCATACACACACCACACATTGTCATACAACACACACACCACGCACACTCTCATACAACACACACACACTCATACATCACACACACACACATACACCACACAATCCCATATACACATTTAACATTCTCATACAACACACATACCATACACACTCTCATACATCACACACACACACCACACACTCTCATACACCACACACACTATCATACATCACACATTCACAAACACACACCACACAATTCATACACACACCACACACTCTCCTACAACACACACACAAAAGTCTCGACCCAGTAAACATTGTGTTTTGCACACATCTGAATACTTTCTCAGAAATGAAATTAATATAGCTAAAAATCTCTAAAAACTATGTATGAGACCGGTAGTTGGATGTGTGGTCATCTTTCTAATATATTTTCTTTATTAAAGTCTAGAATGCACAAATATATAGATAGCAATACATTACACACTTTTCAGGTCTATAAAATACAAGTAAACCTTTTATTAAACCCAGGAACATACTCTTTATTAACGCATTTATTTTATTCAGGACTATTATTAGAGAGATTAGAAACAGAGTTAAGATATAGAGGCCGATTTACTAATGTGCGGGCGGACATCGATAAATGCTGATAGCATACGCTGTTGGCATTTATCATTGCACAAGCATTTCTAGTGAAATGCTTGTGCAATGCCGCCCCCTGCACATTTGTGGCCAATCAGCCACTAGCAGGGGGTGTCAATTAACCCGATTGCATCCGACCGTGCCTATTGCTGTCCACTGCCTCAGAAGTGGTGGATGAGTTAAGGAGCAGCTGTCTTACGACCGCTGCTTCTTAACTTCCGCTTCTGACGGACCTGAAGTGGAGTAGGTGGAAGCAGCATCTGCTGCTTAATAAACTGACCCCATAGAGACAAGAAGATGTGGAGATAGGAATAGGAGATGGGAGAGGATGGAAGTCTATTGACTCCTCATCTGTCATATGAATCTTATGGAAGCAAGATGGTAGATTTAAACATTTTAAGACTAGCTAAAGCCATTAAAATGATGTAAAGGGCACAACAATATGCTTTGAGTATTCAACTAACAAACCCAACAGATACCTTAAGGCACTGGTTTTAAAACCTGTCCTCAGGCCACATTGTGAGGATATCTGAACTAGAGCACAGGTGAAATAATCAGCTGATTAGTAAACATGAAACTTGTACTGTTGGGGAGGTTACATTTTCAGCACCAGCATCTCCTCCCACAAAGCCAAGTACAAGAAGTCAAACTTCTCCTCTTGAGATCCAAAGAGGTAAAAAAAAATATACTCTGTAAAATGTCACCACGGCCACTCTAATCATCACTCATATTACAAGTTGTGAGTTATGTGTTGCACTTAGAAAAACATAACAGCACTAAAATCCCAAAAACTTGTAGTAGGGCTAGAATAATAGTATAACAAAACTTATGTGAAAATTTTTAAAATAAGGTATAACACATAGACACTTTATAAAGGCATAAGTTATATCACAAGTTGTTTGTATGTAGACATAAGTGCATATGTGCACACATAAACACATACACCTTTGGGTTAGGACTCAAGTGAAATCCAGGAGTTCTGGACCCCCCAGGGCCAGACTGGGAATAAAAAATCTGATGACCGGCCCTATTTTATGTTGAGTCTGTAGAATGCACACACCCCATTGTTTTCAAAGGAATTAGTGGTATACTCCTTCCCCCAATCCCCAGTATGAAAGTTTTCTCCATAGTGTAATCTGGAAGAGACATTCAAAACAGTGTGTCACTCTGTCTCAGTGTGACTTGACTATACATTAGAAACCAAAGGAGGGCAACTAAAATGTTACATAGTCTAGAAAATAAAGGTTACAAGGAAATATTATATGATATTAATAAATATAGCTCAGAGGAGAAAAGAGAGATGATACAGCTGCATCACCTGACCAGCAATACCACCCCTTTAAATTTTTGTTGGCCAGCCCCAGCTCCTGCAGCCCACAGGGAAATCTCCTGATATCAAGGTAGGCGAATCCGGCCTTGGTTGTCCCATAGAAGTCAATTAGGTGAGGTATGGATGAATTTAGTGTTCCCAGGCTTTCTGACCCCCAGATATTAATATGCCCTAGGGGAAACCTAACATTATACTTTCCACTAATATGAAACTAAATATGGGAGCACTATGGATTGTGCTCTACCGATGTTAGTGCACCACATTGCCATTTTTATGCCCTACTTGTCATCTAGGCCATAACATTTCTGTAGCTCTAATAAAAAAGTAGAATTTCAAGCTGCTTTCTCCTCCACTGGCTTTTTTCATTTTGGAGAAGGCAGTGTTGTTGGACATATTATGGAGAGATCGGAATTCAATGTTGATCAGGAACAATAGAAGGGAATATGTAAAGGCCCCAAGAATGACCGAGATACTTAACACCCATTTTAGTAGCCCAAATTTTAGCTCTATTATAGATCTGATACCAATCCTTTGTAGGTCTTATGTTTGTTCTTGCTGATGTGAACAGCCATGGTATACAAGGGTAACCTGAATTACCAAAAGTTAAACATATATTTTTAAATTGGATTCTGAAGTAATGATCACAGATCACATTTAATATGTATTGTTGAACCCCTAACGACCAGTGACGTACCCAGTGTGACGCTGGTAATTATGCCCTTAAGGACCAGCGACGTACCCTGCACATCGCTGCAGTCCTGGGCTTCTCTCGCTCAAAATTGTGAGATTGCGCTATTTATGCATGCCCCACGAGTGGGGCACTGCAGAAATAGATTTGCAGAGTTACTGATGCAGAGAGGGCCAATCTGTGTCCCTCTTTGCATTGGACAGCGGTGGTGCTGATCATTGGTTAAGGTGGGAGGCTGGTGGGCGGCCCATCGCTGTAAGAAGCTGAAGGAGGGCGGGTGTGGGTGGGACCACTATACCACACTACAGGGAAGCCCCACAAAAAATTATACCTGCGTCATTGAGGAGGGAGGAGGGAGGTAGGGGCAATGAGGGGGATCCTTTGTGGGATCCGTTGCCATAAAGGGATCTGGGAGGGGGAGGGTGGTAGGGTATTAAAGGGGGCAGCTACACTACAGAAAAAATGGGGATTTTAAATTAATTTAAAAATAAGCCTTATTTGCAGCAAACTGGGTACTGGCAGACAGCTGCCAGTACCTAAGATGGTGGAAAATAGGCAGAGGGGGAGGGTTAGAGCCATCCTTGAGAAAAGAAACAAAAAAAAAACCCATAGAAATATAAAAATACACTACTATATTTAGCATTAAACATTTTATACTTTCAAATACATAGCTCTCTATGGTCTAGAATATGAGTGGTGCGCTTACTGTTGCACAGTATCACGGCTCTTTTCACGCATCAGTAGTAGCGCACTTATTACAAGTTGAAAGTAAACGTGTCTGCTCAAGCTCAATTGAATTTAACGTGCATCGCGATAGCGAGACTTTAGAGCTCTGGTTAATGTTCGACTGAAGATTTGCACACAAAAAAAAACATTTAAAAGTACAGTTAATAACATTATATAATAAAAATTATTGAAACAATTGCAATAAAAAGTTATGAGTTAAAGATATGAGGTCTCATAAAAAAGGCATGCAAAGGTCTTTAACATAGAGATACATTCATACACATGTCTAAATATGTATACAGTACGTATGTATATACAGGGAGTGCAGAATTATTAGGCAAGTTGTATTTTTGAGGATTAATTTTATTATTGAACAACAACCATGTTCTCAACGAACCCAAAAAACTCATTAATATCAAAGCTGAATAGTTTTGGAAGTAGTTTTTAGTTTGTTTTTAGTTATAGCTATTTTAGGGGGATATCTGTGTGTGCAGGTGACTATTACTGTGCATAATTATTAGGCAACTTAACAAAAAAACAAATATATACCCATTTCAATTATTTATTTTTACCAGTGAAACCAATATAACATCTCAACATTCACAAATATACATTTCTGACATTCAAAAATAAAACAAAAACAAATCAGTGACCAATATAGCCACCTTTCTTTGCAAGGACACTCAAAAGCCTGCCATCCATGGATTCTGTCAGTGTTTTGATCTGTTCACCATCAACATTGCGTGCAGCAGCAACCACAGCCTCCCAGACACTGTTCAGAGAGGTGTACTGTTTTCCCTCCTTGTAAATCTCACATTTGATGATGGACCACAGGTTCTCAATGGGGTTCAGATCAGATGAACAAGGAGGCCATGTCATTAGATTTTCTTCTTTTATACCCTTTCTTGCCAGCCACGCTGTGGAGTACTTGGACGCGTGTGATGGAGCATTGTCCTGCATGAAAATCATGTTTTTCTTGAAGGATGCAGACTTCTTCCTGTACCACTGCTTGAAGAAGGTGTCTTCCAGAAACTGGCAGTAGGACTGGGAGTTGAGCTTGACTCCATCCTCAACCCGAAAAGGCCCCACAAGCTCATCTTTGATGATACCAGCCCAAACCAGTACTCCACCTTGCTGGCGTCTGAGTTGGACTGGAGCTCTCTGCCCTTTACCAATCCAGCCACAGGCTCATCCATCTGGCCCATCAAGACTCACTCTCATTTCATCAGTCCATAAAACCTTAGAAAAATCAGTCTTGAGATATTTCTTGGCCCAGTCTTGACGTTTCAGCTTGTGTGTCTTGTTCAGTGGTGGTCGTCTTTCAGCCTTTCTTACCTTGGCCATGTCTCTGAGTATTGCACACCTTGTGCTTTTGGGCACTCAAGTGATGTTGCAGCTCTGAAATATAGCCAAACTGGTGGCAAGTGGCATCTTGGCAGCTGCACGCTTGACTTTTCTCAGTTCATGGGCAGTTATTTTGTGCCTTGGTTTTTCCACACGCTTCTTGCGACCCTGTTGACTATTTTGAATGAAACGCTTGATTGTTCGATGATCACGCTTCAGAAGCTTTGCAATTTTAAGAGTGCTGCATCCCTCTGCAAGATATCTCACTATTTTTGACTTTTCTGAGCCTGTCAAGTCCTTCTTTTGACCCATTTTGCCAAAGGAAAGGAAGTTGCCTAATAATTATGCACACCTGATATAGGGTGTTGATGTCATTAGACCACACCCCTTCTCATTACAGAGATGCACATCACCTAATATGCTTAATTGGTAGTAGGCTTTCGAGCCTATACAGCTTGGAGTAAGACAACATGCATAAAGAGGATGATGTGGTCAAAATACTATTTTGCCTAATAATTCTGCACTCCCTGTAAATATATATATATATATATATATATATATATATATATATATATATATATATATATATATACATACATACACAGTCACATAATAAGATAGCACTCACTGGGTAAGAAGATAAAACTTAGATTTGAAGAGTATCAAAGATAAAACCATTCCATGACCTTTCAGTGCCAACTAGCACCTTTATCAAATGGATCAGTCAGTTCCTTCAGGCAGATGGCATAGCCTGACATTCGAAGATAAACAAGTTAAAACCATATGGATGCTGCAGCTTTATAAACATTGTGTCTAGCCCAATTGATAGCTGGTAGCAATGTGTGTTTGCACATCCTAATCTAATAGCCCTATAAAAAATAAAAAAGGGCATTTAGCTCATTTGCATTGCCCTTAAAAGGGCATTTAGCTCTTTTAAGAAAGCCCAAACCCTAATTTAAAAAAAAAAAAACACCCAAAAAAGGTTAAAAAAAAACCCTAACACTAACCCCCAACGATCCACTTACAGTTTCTGAAGTCCGGACATCCAGGCGCCAAAAAGTCTTCATCCAGGCGGTGAGGTCTTCATCCATCCAGGCAGCGTCTTGTATCCTCATCCAGGCGGCATCTTCTATCTTCATCTCGGCGGGGTCTTCTATCTTCATCCCGGCGGGGCGGAACGTGTCCATCCTTCAAGACATCTGGTGCAGAGCGTCCTCTTCATACGGTCGCCGTAGTACACTGAATCTTCAATGTAAGGGAGCCTTTCAAAATGGCGTCCCTTGCATTCCTATTGGCTGATTTGATTTTTAAAATTATAATCAGCCAATAGGATGAGAGCAACTGAAATCCTATTCGCTGTTCAAATCAGCTGCGATATCGGGAGCGTCAGATTAGGGGTTAATAAATTTATTTTGGTGGCGGCAATGTCGGGGGCAACAGATTAGGGGTGTTTAGGTGTGGGGTTTATGTTACGGTGTTAGGTTTAAACATAACTTTTATTCCCCTATAGAAAGAACACTTTCTCTCCATTGATGTCTATGGGGAAAGCGTGCACAAGCACGTCAAAGCAGCGCTTGGATTTTGTGTGGTATGGAGCTTATCGCCACCATATCACATGCACAAGGCAGCTTTTCCAATACTCGTAATGGAAGGGCTATGGAGGCTGAAATAACACAACTTTTTTTACGTTCGTTTCGCACCCTCTATAGTGCAAAACTTGTAGCCATTCATATATATTTGTATACATATATATATATATATATAAATATCTAGATAATAGAGCATATTCTGCTATGTGAAGAACATTGGAATGTGATTCATATTTCAGGTTAAATTTATTAATGTGCGAGCGGACATGATACGATGTAGCTTATCATGTCCGCTGCACATCGATAAATGCCGACAGCGTACGCTGTGTGTGTGCAGTGCTTCAAATGTGTATATATATATGTGTGTGTGCTTGCAGTGCTTGAAATGTATATATGTGTGCGTGTGTGTGTTTGTGTGTGTGTGCGTGCAGTGCTTCAAATGTGTGTGTATATATATATATATATATATATATGTGTGTGTGTGTGTGTGTGCGTGCAGTGCTTGAAATGTGTATATATGTGTGTGTTTGTGTGTGCGTGCAGTGCTTGAAATGTGTGTGTGTGTGTGTATATATATATATATATATATATATATATATACTGTATATGTGAGTGTGTGCGTGTGTGCGTGCATTGCTTGGAATGTATATATGTGTGTGTGTGCGTGCAGTGCTTGAAATGTATATATGTGTGTGTTTGTGTGTGTGCGTGCAGTGCTTGAAATGTGCATATATATATATATATATGGGTGTGTGTGTGCATGCGTGCAGTGCTTGAAATGTATATATGTGTGTTTGTGTGTGTGCGTGCAGTGCTTGAAATGTATATATGTTTGTGTGTTTGTGTGTGTGCGTGCAGTGCTTGGAATGTGTGTATATATATATATATATATATATATATATATATATATGGGTGGGTGGGTGCGTGCGTGCAGTGCTTGAAATGTATATATGTGTGTGGGTGTTTGTGTGCGTGCGTGCAGTGCTTGAAATGTATATATATTTGTGTGTGTTTGCGCGTGTGTGCAATGCTTGTGTGTCTGTGTGCAGTGCTTGAAATGTGTACATATTTGTGTGTGTGTGTGTGTTTGTGTGTGTGCAGTGCTTGAAATGTGTGTCTGTATATATATATATATATATATATGTGTGTGTGTGTGTGTTTGTGTGTGCAGTGCTTGAAATGTGTGTGTGTGTATATATATATATATATATATATATATATATATATATATATATATATGTGTGTGTGTGTGTATGTGTGCAGTGCTTGAAGGTGTATTCATGTGTGTGTGTTTGTGTGTTTGTGCAGTGCTTGAATGTATGTATATGTATGTGTGTGTGTGTGTGTTTGTGTGTGTGTGTTTATGTGTGCGCGTGCAGTGCTTGAATGTGTATATATGTGTGTGTTTGTGTGTGTGTGTGTTTGTGTGTGTTTGTGTGTGCGTGCAGTGCTTGAATGTGTGTATATATATGTGTGTGTTTGTGTTTGTGTGCGTGCAGTGCTTGAATGTGTATATATATATGTGTGTGTTTGTGTGTGTGCGTGCAGTGCTTGAATGTGTGTATATATATATGTGTGTGTGTGTGTGTGTTAAAAATTCTAAGGTTAATAGGAATCTTGGGGACAGAGTGGATGAGTCTATTAATTACTAAGTACAATAAAATTCATGTTTCTACACCTGCCTATGTAGCATCCTACAATGTATTTTTATACAGAAATAAAAAACAAAAATAACCTAGAAAACAAATCTTACTGCTAATGAGTTACAGCTGCCAATCCATTCTATATCTACAACTGTCAAAAAACGACGTGCTTCATTTAAATTCTGCACAGATTCCATACTTCTCTTTCCATTCTGATCATTATATCCTATTATTTTACATATTTTATTCTTAATAAAAAAATGTGTCAAAAAGACAATGTTGTTTTCAGGTTGGTTTTGTAAAGAATTTGTTTTTTAATCAGACGCTGGTACATTGCAATTAAAGCCAAATCATAAGAAAATAATGATTTCAACTGGGAACTGTTAAATACATATCATATAGAAAATTAGTAAGAAATAAGAGTGTAGTTTAGATGTTTTATGTAAAATAAAAGAAAATATTTGAATGAATTGTACCACAATAATAGCTCATATATTTGTAGTTTCAGGGCTGTATTGTCTAAATAGTAATACCCATAAGACTGTACTGTAGCTCCATATATCAGTACATTTAAAAATACAGAGATAAATCTAAGTAACAGCTAGATTACGAGTTTGGTGTTATGAGTGAAAAAGCATCGTTATGCTTCATAACGCTGCTTTTTCCCTAACGCCGCTATTACAAGTCTTGCAGGTATAGGTGTACCGCACACCTTTTTGGTCGTCACGCAACGTCAGTACTGCACTTTGTAAAAAGTCCTTTTTCAATGGGACTCCCATAGCGCCGGTATTACGAGATTGGCTGGGATCCGTACCGCCATCTAAAGTCAGTAGTTATGAGTTTTACATTACAAAGCTGTAGCATAAAATTCATAACTAAAGTGTTAAAAAGTACACTAAACACCCATAAACTACCTATTAACCCCTAAACCAAGGCTCTCCCGCATTGCAAACACTATAATAAATTTATTTACCCCTAATCTGCCGCACCGGACCTCGCCACCACTATTAAAATTTATTAACCCTTATTCCGTCGCTCCCCAACATTGTCACCACAATAATAAACCTATTAACTCCTAAACTGCCGCCCTCTCGCATCGCAAACACTATTTAAATATTATTAACCCCTAATCTGCCATCCGTATACATCGCCGCTTTAATAAACCTATTAAACACTAAACCGCAAGCCCCCACAATGAAATATACTAAAATAAATGTTTAACCTCTAAACCTCTAACCTCCCACATCACTAACTCGACATAAATATATTAACCCTTAATCCTAACCCTAACATAACCCTAAGTCTAACCCTAACCCTAACGTAAACCCTAAGCCTAACACCCCCTAACTTAAATATAATTAAAATAAATCTAAATAAACCTTACAATTATTAACTAAATAATTTATATTTAAAACTAAATACATACTTACCTGTAAGAAAAACCTAAGCTAGCTACAATATAACTAATAGTTATTTCACAGGTAAGTTTGTATTTATTTTAACTAGGTAGACTAGTTATTAATATTTATTAACTATTTACTAGCTACCTAGTTAAAATAAATACAAAGTTATCTGGGGGGCGGAGCTAACTGCAGAGTTGTCTAGAAGCATAGTGTAGAGGCTCTGGCAACTGCAGGCAGTTTATTAACTAAATAAGTTGCTACTAAATATGTTCTACGCTCCTTTTTTGGAGCCTAATTCAGCCATTCTGTGGACTCTCAATACCAGAGTTATTTTAAAGGTGCGGCCAGAAAAAAGCCAGCGTTAGCTACGCGGGTCGTTACCGACAAAACTCTAAATCTAGCCATTTGAGAGCCTGGATCCGAGATCTGGAATGGGATCAAACCCAAAGAAATCTCAAATATCTGAAATTGAAATTTTACCATAGTTGTAACAAAGCTGATCGACTTTTAGCAAATAGATTGCGTCAAAAGACACTATTGACTAGAAAACCCTATATCCAAAAGGGCGAGGGAAGATGCTATTCACCTAATGATATTGGGGAAGCCTTTGTGGAGTATTATAGTAAGCTCTATCAAATCTCTGCCTCGGAAAAACGACAGACCCTTCAAAGAGAAGATATAGCTAGGTTTTTAAAAGACCTTGGTTTACCTAAGGTCTCGGGGGAAGCTGAGGAGTTTTTGTTGGCTCCAATTACTATAACTGAGGTGAATCAGGTGATCAAAGAGCTGAAGTTGCATAAAGCTTCGGGGCCGTATGGCTTCTCCTCTATTTTTTATAAGAAATTACTAGCAGAAGTCGGTCCCGTCCTGGTCTCTGTTTTCAATGTGGCCTTCGGATACTTCCCCAGGGAATGCTTGGAGGCAGAGATAGTGACTATCCCTAAGCCGGGTAAAGATCTAAGTTGTTGTGAGAGTTATAGGCCTATATCGCTGATAAACGTGGATATTAAAATCTACTCGAAAATTTTGGCCAATACGCTGAGCAGGGAACTTCCATCCCTGATACATTTAGATCAGGTGGGCTTTGTGCGAGGCCAGTAGGGCTCAGACAATACGTGTCATTTATTATATATCTTTGCCGAATCTGCGACCCTGGGGCTCCCACTAGTTACCCTGTCATTAGATGCAGAAAAAGCATTTGCCAGGGTAAGGTGGGAGTACATGGAAGAGGTTCTAAGTGCTTTTGGGTTTTCGGCCCATTTCATATTAGCCATTATGGCTCTGTACTCTAACCCGTCAGCCAAAATAAGGGGGAAAGGGTTTTGTTCTAAGCCCTTCGAGATTAGGAATGGGACCAGACAGGGATGTCCGCTGTCCCCTCTTCTTTTTTGTGCTCACTATTGAGCCCCTGGCAGCTATGATTAGACAAACAAATGACGTACAGGGACTACTAATCCATGAAACCCTGCAAAAACTAGCATTATTCCCAGATGATCTCACCCTATTTGTGACGGTACCTGAGACTTCCATACCGATGGTATTTGAGTGTCTACAATGATTTGGCAAGATGTCCTACTATAAACTTAACTATAAGAAGATGGAGGCCTTGGCCTTGAATCTTCCCCTGACACAGTTTTCCCGGCTTAAAGAAACCTATCCATTCAATTGGTCGACGGCCCAGATGAAACACCTGGGGGTTATCCTCTCACCTAACCCGAAGACGGTAATCCATGCTAATTATGACCCACTATTGCGGGAGTTTGAAAACCTCACCGCAAAGTGGGCTAAATATGAAATTTCATGGATTGGAAGAATCCAGTCGGTTAAAATGACACTTCTACCTAAAGTCACATATCTGTTTAGGTGTATCCCTCTAAAAATCCCAAATGATATTTTAAACCACTTTCAATCAGTAGTAAGCAGATTTATCTGGCAGGGTAAGCCCCTGAGGATTGCTATGCAGCAATTACAAAAGCCTATTCTAAATGGGGGTCTCGCAGCTCCTAATATTCGTAAATATTATGAGGTGGCTATTCTCTCCCATGTGACAGCATGGGGGGCACCGCCAGACGATACTAGGTGGGGACAACTTGAACAGGCTGTGCTTCCTTCGGGACTGCTCCTTGAGGACCTTATCTGGGTCCCTCAGCACACGAATGTACTCATAGGCGTGGACAACCCTATTATTTGAGCCTGCATTAAAGCCTGGAGAGATCTCAGTAATTTGACTCAGGTTGCCCCAGATCCATCACTAGCACACTCAATAAGAGTGTTGCTGTTGTGCCTACCAGAATCACATCCACAGAAGTGGGATGCATGGGGTATAAGGTACTCTCGAGACCTTTACTCCCCACGCAGACTGGCTATGTGAGCTGCAGACCTACCAAATACAGATATTCCTAAGAAATACCATTTTGAGTATTTTAGATTTATATCCTTGACAGCCTGGAAATTCCCAAAAACTAACCCTAGAGAAATAACTCAATGGGAGAGACGATGGCTTGTAGGTAGACCACTCTGAAAAGCCATGACGATCCATCACCAACTTCTACTGGGTTCAGATACTTTTGCAAAGCCGTTTTGTGTTTTGGAGTGGGAAAGAGCAATGGGGCAAGCGCACACAGAATTGGATTGGCAGAAAGCCATACAATATACAAGAGCGGCAATACACTGTGTTACATTATATGTGCTATTTATAAAGTTAGTGCTGCATTGGCATAGAGTCCCAGAGAAAGTGCCTAAAATGTTCCCCCATACATCAGACAGGTGCTGGAGGGGGTGTGGCCAAAAAGGATCTCACTTCCATATTTGGTGGAGCTGTAATAGAGTTCAGGGGGTGTGGGAACAGGTGGCGACAGTACTTGACCAACTAGTTTTACTCCATAAACTAACACCAGACACTGCCCTTTTCTCTTGTTAAGTGTAGTCAGTCCATGGGTCATCCATTACTTATGGGATTATATCTCTTCCCCAACAGGAAGTTGCAAGAGGATCACCCAAGCAGAGCTGCTATATAGCTCCTCCCCTCACATGTCATATCCAGTCATTCTCTTTCAAGCTAACTAAAGATAGGTTGTTGTGAGAGGTCTGTGGTGTTTTTAAACTTAGTTTATTTCTTCAATCAAAAGTTTGTTATTTTAAATGGCACCGGAGTGTGCTGTTTGTTTCTCAGGCAGCATTAGAAGAAGAATCTGCCTGCGTTTTCTATGATCTTAGCAGACGTAACTAAGATCCACTGGCTGTTCTCGCACATTCTGAGGAGTGAGGTAACTTCAGAAAAGGGGAATAGCACGCAGGGCCCCCCTGCAAACGAGGTATGTGCAGTAAATTATTTTTCTAAGCAATGGAATTGACTGAGAAATTACTGCTGATACCAATGTAATGTAAGTTCAGCCTTAAATGCAGTGGTAGCGACTGGTATTAGGCTGAGGAGTGTGTGTACACTGAAGTATTTTTCTAGGGAATGGAATTTGACTCAGAAAATACTGTTAATACTGAAGTAATGTGTGAGCCTTAACTGCAGTAAAAGCGACTGGTAGCAGGCTTATTAATAACACTTCATAACTTTTAAAATGTATGTTCAAAACGTTTACTGGCATGTTAATCATTTTTTGTGAGGTACTTGGTGATAAAACTTATTGGGGCATGATTTTTACCACATGGCTAACTTTTGTTTCTGCATAGAAACAGTTAACTGAGCTTCCCCACTGTTGTAATATGAGTGGGAGGGGCCTATTTTAGCGCTTTTTTGCGCAGTAAAAATTCAGTCACAATCTTCCTACTTCATCCTCCATGATCCAGGACGTCTCTAGAGAGCTCAGGGGTCTTCAAAATTCATTTTGAGGGAGGTAATCAGTCACAGCAGACCTGTGACAGTGTGTTTGACTGTGATAAAAACGTTAATTATTAAATTGTTATCCGTTTTTGGGTATTAAGGGGTTAATCATCCATTTGCTGGTGGGTGCAATCCTTTGCTAACTTAATACATTTACTGTGAAAATTTGGTTGCTATAACTAATTTGGTTCATTGTTATTTCAACTGTGACAGCTTTTTGTGCTTATTAAAGGCACAGTAGCGTTTTTTATATTGCTTGTAAATTTATTTGAAAAGTATTTTCCAAGCTTGCTAGTCTCATTGCTAGTCTGTTTAAACATGTCTGACACAGATGAATCTGTTTGTTGACTATGTATGAAGGCCAATGTGGAGCCCCATAGAAGGTTGTGTACTAAATGCATTGATGTAACTTTAAATAAAAGTCAGTCTTTACATGCAAAGAAATTATCACCAGACAACGAGGGGGAAGTTATGCCGACTAACTCTCCTCACGTGTCAGTACCTTCGCCTCCCGCTCAGGAGGTGCGTGATTTTGTGGCGCCAAGTACATCAGGGAGGCCCTTACAAATCACTTTGCAAGACATGGCTACTGTTATGACAGAAGTATTATCTAAATTGCCAGAATTAAGAGGCAAGCGTGATAGCTCTGGGTTAAGGACAGAGCGCGCTGATGATGTGAGAGCCATGTCCGATACTGCGTCACAATTTGCAGAACATGAAGACGGAGAGCTTCATTCTGTGGGTGACGGATCAGATCCAGGGAGACTGGATTCTGAGATTTCTAATTTTAAATTTAAGCTTGAGAACCTCCGCATATTGCTAGGGGAGGTATTAGTGGCTCTGAATGATTGTAACACAGTTGCAATTCCAGAAAAAATATGTAGGTTGGATAGATACTATGTGGTACCGGTGTGTACTGACGTGTTTCCTATACCTAAAAGGCTTACAGAGATTATTAGCAAGGAGTGGGATAGACCCGGTGTGCCTTTTTCCCCTCCTCCCATATTTAGGAAAATGTTTCCTATAGACCCCACCACACGAGACTTATGGCAGACGGTCCCTAAGGTGGAGGGAGCAGTTTCTATTTTAGCTAAGCGTACCACTATCCCGGTAGGGGATAGTTGTGTCTTTTCAGATCCAATGGATAAAAAATTAGAAGGTTACCTTAAGAAAATGTTTGTTCAACAAGGTTTTATCTTACAGCCCCTTGCATGCATTGCGCCTGTCACTGCTGCGGCGGCATTCTGGTTTGAGTCTCTGGAAGAGGCCATTCGCACAGCTCCATTGGATGAAATTATGAACAAGCTTAAAGCACTTAAGCTAGCTAACGCATTTGTTTCTGATGCCGTCGTACATTTAACCAAACTTACGGCTAAGAACTTCGGATTCGCCAGAGCGCTATGGCTTAAATCTTGGTCAGCTGACGTGACTTCTAAATCTAAATTGCTTAATATTCCTTTCAAAGGGCAGACCTTATTCGGGCCCGGCTTGAAAGAAATTATCGCTGACATTACAGGAGGTAAGGGCCATGCTCTACCTCAGGACAGGGCCAAATCAAAGGCCAAACAGTCTAATTTTCGTGCCTTTCGTAACCTCAAGGCAGGAGCAGCATCAACTTCCTCCGCTCCAAAACAGGAAGGAGCTGTTGCTCGTTACAGACAGGGCTGGAAAACTAACCAGTCCTGGAACAAGGGCAAGCAGGCCAGAAAACCTGCTGCTGCCCCTAAGACAGCATGAAGAGAGGGCCCCCTATCTGGAAACGGATCTAGTGGGGGGCAGACTATCTCTCTTCGCCCAGGCTTGGGCAAGAGATGTCCAGGATCCCTGGGCGTTGGAGATCATATCTCAGGGATATCTTATGGACTTCAAAGCTTCTCCTCCACAAGGGAGATTTCATCTTTCAAGGTTATCAGCAAACCAAATAAAGAAAGAGGCGTTTCTACGCTGTGTACAAGACCTCTTACTAATGGGGTTGATCCACCCAGTTCCGCGGACGGAACACGGGCAGGGATTCTATTCAAATCTGTTTGTGGTTCCCAAGAAAGAGGGAACCTTCAGACCAATCTTGGACTTAAAGATCCTAAACAAATTCCTAAGAGTTCCATCATTCAAAATGGAAACTATTCGAACCATCCTACCCATGATCCAAGAGGGTCAGATACCTGTTACCAGAAGAATTTACCATAAGATATGGCGTAAATATTTGTATTGGTGCGAATCCAAGAGTTACTCATGGAGTAAGGTTAGGATTCCTAGGATATTGTCTTTTCTACAAGAGGGTTTAGAAAAGGGCTTATCCGCTAGTTTGTTAAAAGGACAGATTTCTGCTCTGTCTATTCTTCTACACAAGCGTCTGGCAAAAATTCCAGACGTTCAGGCTTTTTGTCAGGCTTTGGCTAGGATTAAGCCTGTGTTTAAGACTGTTGCTCCGCCGTGGAGCTTAAACTTAGTTCTTAACGTCCTGCAAGGCGTTCCATTTGAACCCCTTCATTCCATTGATATTAAGCTGTTATCTTGGAAAGTTCTGTTTTTGATGGCTATTTCCTCGGCTCGAAGAGTCTCTGAGTTATCTGCCTTACATTGTGATTCTCCTTATCTGATTTTTCATTCAGAGAAGGTAGTTCTGCGTACTAAACCTGGGTTCTTACCTAAGGTAGTTTCTAACAGGAATATCAATCAAGAGATTGTTGTTCCATCATTGTGTCCTAACCCTTCTTCAAAGAAGGAACGATTTTTGCATAATCTGGACGTAGTCCGTGCCCTGAAGTTCTATTTGCAGGCAACTAAAGATTTTCATCAAACTTCTTCCCTGTTTGTCGTTTACTCTGGACAGAGGAGAGGTAAAAAGGCTTCGGCTACCTCTCTCTCTTTTTGGCTTCGTAGCATAATACGTTTAGCCTATGAGACTGCTGGACAGCAGCCTCCTGAAAGAATTACAGCTCATTCTACTAGAGCTGTGGCTTCCACCTGGGCCTTTAAAAATGAGGCTTCTGTTGAACAGATTTGCAAGGCTGCGACTTGGTCTTCACTTCACACTTTTTCAAAGTTTTACAAATTTGACACTTTTGCTTCTTCGGAGGCTATTTTTGGGAGAAAGGTACTTCAGGCAGTGGTTCCCTCCGTTTAAAGTTCCTGCCTTGTCCCTCCCTTCATCCGTGTACTTTAGCTTTGGTATTAGTATCCCATAAGTAATGGATGACCCGTGGACTGACTACACTTAACAAGAGAAAACATAATTTATGCTTACCTGATAAATTTATTTCTCTTGTAGTGTAGTCAGTCCACGGCCCGCCCTGTCTTTTAAGGCAGATCTAAATTTTTAATTAAACTCCAGTCACCACTGCACCCTATGGTTTCTCCTTTCTCGTCTTGTTTCGGTCGAATGACTGGATATGACATGTGAGGGGAGGAGCTATATAGCAGCTCTGCTTGGGTGATCCTCTTGCAACTTCCTGTTGGGGAAGAGATATAATCCCATAAGTAATGGATGACCCGTGGACTGACTACACTACAAGAGAAATAAATTTATCAGGTAAGCATAAATTATGTTTTTCATTTAGGGCTAGGGAAATTGGCCCAACCAGAGAAAATATTATGTATCATTATACTCCTGGCCACGAAACTAGCAATAGCAAGATGTTGGCTGGGAACCTCACAGGTTACATTTAATATGGTCAGAGATATTATTGTATATATCCGTTCAATGGAAGAGTTCTCTTTGAGTTGCATGGGCAAACTGGGCCTACATGGGCAGTTTTGGGTGCCTTGGGAAAATTGGGAGAAAAAGACTACATAAGGGGGATATATTGTCAAACTAGGGGAGGGAGGGGAGAGGGGAGAGAGAGACAAAAGAGCTGATGGTTTGAATCTGAACTGCCCTTTGCCCCCCATGAAAACTTCCCCTGTCTCCCTCTTTTTTTTTGTTTTTTTTGTTCTTCTTCCCCCTTTCTCCCCTATGCCCTGTCGCCTCGGGGATCTTAATGGCTAGTGCTACTATCTATTCACCTGGAAATTGTTACTATATATATGCAATATAATCCCCCTTTGCCAGTTATAGTTTGAGGAGAAATCACATTCCAGGTGGTATCCAACCAGTTACATATTTGAACATTTTTCATGCGTCATCTTACTTAGACATATGTTGTGACGTATTTTTCATGGACAAGTACAGGCCTGTATACACCAAGCAATTTTTACCGAATCTTGGCCTAAAGATGGTTGAATGTTACTCTACATGTTAAATGTCCATTTGAAAATGTACATATGTAAAAAGAGGTATTAACCATGGCTAGATATATTATATAGTACGGCTTATAGCCTTGAAGGCATACCTGTTGTATTCGATGCACAGATATTGATGTTTGTCAAATAGGTGTGTTGCCATGATGTTTTACGTTTATGTATACCTTATTACCTCAATAAACATTATTTAACAAAATAAAAAATACAAAGTTACCTGTAAAATAAAACCTAACCTGCCTTACACTAAAACCTAACATTACAATAAAATGAAATAAATTAAATTAATAAAATACAATTTACTAACTTACAAACAAAAAAAAACTAAATTACAAAAAATAAAACATGAAATTATCAAAAATAAAAACGAATTACTCTTTATCTAATAGCTTTATCAAAATAAAAAAGCCCCCCCAAAATAAAAAAAACCCTAGCCTACACTAAACTGCCAATGACCCTTAAAAGGGCCTTTTGCGGGTTATTGCCCCAAAGAAATCAGCTCTTTTACATTGCAATAAAAAATACAAACAACCCCCCAACAGTAAAACCCACCACCCACCCATCCAAACCCCCTAAATAAAAAGATTGAAGAGACCTCCTGGATGAAGACTTCTTGCCTTTTGGATGAGAACTTTGCAGACTGGAGTAGGATGGATGTCCGGACTTCGATAACTTTAAGTGGATCGTCGGAGGCTAGTGTTAGGTTTTTTTAAGGGTTTTTTTTGGTGGGGTTTTTTTAGGTTAGGGTTTTGGGCAATTCATAAAAGAGCTAAATGCCCTTTTAAGGGCAATGCCCATCCAAATGTCCTTTTCAGGGCAATGTTTAGCTTAGGTTTATCTAGATAGATTTTTATTTGGGGGGCTTGGTTGGGTGGGTGGTGGGTTTTACTGCTGGGGGTTGTTTGTGTTTTTTATTGCAATGTAAAAGAGCTGATTTCTTTGGGGCAATGCCCCGCAAAAGGCCCTTTTAAGGGCCATTGGCAGTTTAGTGTAGGCTAGGTTTTTTTTTTTGGGGGGGGGGGGCTTTTTAAATTTTATAAGACTTTCAGATTAGGAGTAATTAGTTTTTATTTTTAATAATTTCGTTTTTTTATTTTTTGTAATTTAGTGTTTATTTTTTTGTAAGTTAGTAAATTGTTTTTTATTAATTTAATTTATTTCATTTTATTGTAATGTTAGGTTTTAGTGTAAGGCAGGTTAGGTTTTATTTTACAGGTAACTTTGTATTTATTTTAACTAGGTAGCTAGTAAATATTTAATAACTATTTACTAACTAGTCTACCTAGTTAAAATAAATGCAAACTTGCCTGTGAAATAAAAATAAAACCTAAGATAGCTACAATATAACTATTAGTTATTGTGTAGCTAGTTTAGTTGTTTTTTTTACAGGTAAATATGTATTTAGTTTTAAATAGGAATTATTTAGTTAATAATTGTAAGGTTTATTTAGATTTATTTTAATTATATTTAAGTTAGGGGGTGTTAGGGTTAGGGTTAGATTTAGGCTTAGGGTTACGCTAGGGTTAGGGTTATGCTTAGGGTTATGTTAGGGTTATGTTAGGTTTAGGGTTAGGTTTAAGGGTTAATAACTTAAGTATACTGGCAGCGACATTGGGCGACAGATTAGGGGTTAATAAGTGTAGGTAGGTGGCAGCGATGTTAGGGGCAGTAGATTAGGGGTTTATAACTGTAATGTAAGTGGCGGCGATGTTAGGGGCAGCAGATTAGGGGTTAATAACTGTAATGTAAGTGGTGGCGATGTTAGGGGCAGCAGATTAGGGGTTAATAACATTATGTAGGTGGCGGCGATGTTAGGGGCAGCAGATTAGGGGTGTTTAGATGTGGGGTATATGTTAGGGTGTTAGGTTTAAACGTAACTTTTTCTTTCCCCATAGACATTAATGGGGCTGCGTTACATGGCTTTTGTTTCTGCGATCGCAGGTGTTAGGCTTTTTTTTGCCGGCTCTCCCCATTGATGTCTATGGGGAAATCGTGCACAAGCACGTCAAAGCAGCGCTTGATTTTGGTGCGGTATGGAGCTCAACGCCACCATATCGCCCGCACAAGCCTGCTTTTTTAAAACCTGTAATAGCAGCGCTATAGGGAGGTGAAATAACGCCGCTTTTGTTGCGGTCGTTAAAATCCCTATAGCGCTCAAAACTCGTAATCTGGCTGTTAGTTTTTAGAGGTGAGCAGTCTGAAGTGTGCTTTGAGCATACATTTAAATAGTGCACTATATAAGGGATAGGAAAAGGAAAAGAATGCTCTTTTAGCACTTAAATAGTAAACTTTGGTTAAGATTTAACTTTTAATAATAAATTCAATAAAATGACAGCTTCAATAATAGTGTGAAAATTAATTATATTGTCGTGCCAGAAAAAAAAACATTAAAAACACAACTCCGTTGCAAGAGACTTGTTGCACAGTGTGTGATCAAGTTACAATGTTCCTAGACCCTGAGTAAATACAAAGGGATAATAATTATTAATAGGTTTAGGAGGGATGAGATTACAACATATTTTAGAGAAAGGTTCTAGTTGGGATCAATGCCCAGTGTCCCCTGTATTGAGGTAGAGTAACCGTTCCGTTAAAGTTATAGTTACCTTCCCATCCTTCCCACCATTCATGAGCAACAATTGATTTTAAACTAAAGTAATTATATTTGAGTTTTAGTCTTAGACAAGAGAGTGCTATTTAAAAATTAAACAGATGCCCCTGACTTTGCAGGAGCTGAAGTCTCTGAGTTCTCTAAGAAAAAGTGCAGAACCTTAAAGCCACCTACTGTATATTTGTTGTCCCTTTGTGTCTTATTTAGGACAAGTAGAACAGAGGGCCCCTATATTTGTTGTCCTTTTGTGTCTAATTCAGGACAAGTAGAACAGAGGGCCCCTATATTTGTTGTCCTTTTGTGTCTAGTTCAGGACAAGTAGAACAGAGGGCCCCTATATTCGTTGTCCTTTTGTGTCTAATTCAGGACAAGTAGAAGAGAGGGCCCCTATATTCGTTGTCCTTTTGTGTCTAGTTCAGGACAAGTAGCATAGAGGGCCCCTATATTCGTTGTCCTTTTGTGTCTAGTTCAGGACAAGTAGAACAGAGGGCCCCTATATTTGTTGTCCTTTTGTGTCTAATTCAGGACAAGTAGCATAGAGGGCCCCTATATTTGTTGTCCTTTTGTGTCTAGTTCAGGACAAGTAGAACAGAGGGCCCCTATATTCGTTGTCCTTTTGTGTCTAGTTCAGGACAAGTAGAAGAGAGGGCCCCTATATTCGTTGTCCTTTTGTGTCTAGTTCAGGACAAGTAGCATAGAGGGTCCCTATATCTGTTGTCATTTTGTGTCTAATTCAGGACAAGTAGCACAGAGTGCCCCTATATTTGTTGTCATTTTGTGTCTAAATTCAGGACACGTAGCATAGAGGGCCCCTATATTTGTTGTCCTTTTGTGTCTAAATTCAAGACTAGTAGCACAGAGGACCCCTATATTTGTTGTCCTTCTATGTCTAATTCAGGACAAATAGCACAGAGGGCACTTATATTTGAGGTCCTTTTGTGTCTAATTCAGGACTAGTAGCACAGAGGGCCCCTATATCTGTTGTCCTTCTGTGTCTAATTCAGGACAAATAGCACAGAGGGCACTTATATTTGAGGTCCTTTTGTGTCTAATTCAGGACTAGTAGCACAGAGGGCCCCTATATCTGTTGTCCTTCTGTGTTTAATTCAGGACAAATAGCACAGAGGGCTAGTGATGTCGCGAATAGTTAGCCGGCAAATAGTTCCTGGCGAACATAGCGCGTTCGCCGCGGCGGGCGAACATATGCAATGTTCGATCCGCCCCCTAATCGTCATCATTGAGTAATATTTTGACCCTGTACCTCACAGTCAGCAGGCACATTCCAGCCAATCAACAGCAGACCCTCCCTCCCAGACCCTCCTGGACAGTATCCATTTTAGATTCATGCGGAAGCTGCATTCTTAGGGAGAGGAGGGACAGTGTAGCTGCTGCTGATTTAGTAGGGAAATCAATAGCTAGACTAGTGTATTCAGTGTCCACTACAGTCCTGAAGGACTCATCTGATCTCTGCTGTAAGGACAGCACCCCAAAAAGCCCTTTTTAGGGCTGCTTTTTTCCCCCCTGTGTAATCTAATTGCAGTTGCCTGCCTGCCAGCGTGTGTGTCAGCCTCACAGCGTATACTGTGCCCACTTGCCCAGTGCCACCACTCATATCTGGTGTAACAGTAGTGTAGATTTTAAAAAAAACACACTTTTTTGACTGTGTTAAATAATAGCAGTCAGTTTCCTTCACACGTGTGCGTTTCAGTGCCTGCCTGCCAGGGCACAGTGTCACCCCAGTGCAACTCATATCTGGTGTAACAGTAGTGTAGATTTTAAAAAAAACACACTTTTTTGACTGTGTTAAATAATAGCAGTCAGTTTCCTTCACACGTGTGCGTATCAGTGCCTGCCTGCCAGGGCACAGTGTCACCCCAGTGCAACTCATATCTGGTGTAGCAGTAGTGTAGATTTAAAAAAAAAAAACAACACTTTTTTGACTGTGTTAAATAATAGCAGTCAGTTTCCTTCACACGTGTGCGTTTCAGTGCCTGCCTGCCTGCCTGCCAGGGCACAGTGTCACCCCAGTGCAACTCATATCTGGTGTAACAGTAGTGTAGATTTAAAAAAAAAACAACACTTTTTTGACTGCGTTAAATAATAGCAGTCAGTTTCCTTCACACGTATGCTTTTCAGTGCCTGCCTGCCAGGGCACAGTGTCAGCCCAGTGCAACTCATATCTGGGGCGCGATCCGATATAGATCGCAGTTTGCGGCGCAAGCGAGGGAACCCGCGTCGCCCGCAGTTTCAGCTCGCAACTCAAGCCATCCAATATGCGGCGCCGTCACTTGCTAAAGTGGCGCAAGTCTCACAAACCAGCGATGTCCAGAAATCTGCGTAAGTACAGATTTTTGGAGTCGCCAGTGACTTGCGCCACGTTAGAAACTGCCGGCGCCTACAAAACCTGACTAAAGTCTAAATCACCCGCACTGTCTAACACGCCTCCTAAACATAGCCCGACACGTCTAACCCTTTATCCGCTATCCCCCCTCACTAGCCTAACAATAAAAAAACTATTAACTCCTAAACCGCCGCTCCCGTACCCCGTGCCAGCTATATTAAATCTATAACCCCCTAAAGTGAGCCCCTAACACCGCCGCCATCTCTATTAAAATTATTAACCCCTAATCTAATCCCCCTATACCGCCGCCAGCTATATTAATATTATTAACCCCTAATGTAAGCCCCTTACACCGCCGCCATCTCTATTAAAATGATTAACCCCTAATTTAATCTACCTACCCCGCCGCCAGCTATATTATCTATATTAACCCTAAGTATATTATAGTTAATATAGGTATCACATTATATATAATAACTATATTAACCCTAATTATATTAGGGTTAATATAGTTAATATAGTTACTATAGTATTTATATTAACTATATTAACTGTACCTAACCCTAACACCCCTAACTAAATTTATATTAAATTAATCTTATTCATTTACAAACTAAAATATTCCTATTTAAATCTAAATACTTACCTATAAAATAAACCCTAAGATAGCTACAATATAATTAATAATTACATTGTAGCTATGTTAGGGTTAATATTTATTTTACAGGTAAATTGTTAATTATTTTAACTAGGTATAATAGCTATTAAATAGTTATTAACTATTTAATAGCTACCTAGTTAAAATAATTACCCAATTACCTGTAAAATAAATCCTAACCTAAGTTACAAATACACCTACACTATCAATAAATTAAAGAAACTACAAACATCTATCTAAAAATACAATTAAATTAACTAAACTAAATTACAAAAAAAAACAAAACACTAAATTACAAAAAATAAAAAAAAGATTACAAGATTTTTAAGCTAATTACACCTATTCTAAGCCCCCTAATAAAATAATAAAGCCCCCCAAAATAAAAAAAATTCCCTGCCCTATTCTAAATTAAAAAAATTTCAAAGCTCTTTACCTTACAAGCCCTTAAAAGGGCCTTTTGTGGGGCATGCCCCAAAGAATTCAGCTCTTTTGCATTTAAAAACATATACAATACCCCCCCCATTACAACCCACCACCCACATACCCCTATTCTAAAACCACCCAAACCCCCCTTAAAAAAGCCTAACACTACCCCCCTGAAGATCTCCCTACCTTGTCTTCACCACACCGGGCCAAACTCCTCATCCGATCCGGGCGATGTGTTGCACCAAGCGGCAAAGAAGAATTCTTCCTCCGGCGATGTCTTCCTCCAAGCAGCAAAGAAGAATTGTTCCTCCGGCGATGTCTTCCTCCAAGCGGCAAAGAAGAATTCTTCCTCCGGCGACGTCTTCCTCCAAGCGGCAGCAAAGTCTTCATCCTTCCGGCGGCATCTTCAATCTTCTTTCTTCGCTCCGCCGCCGCGGAGCATACATCCCGGCCGACGACTGAACGACGAATGAGCTACCTTTAAATGACGTCATCCAAGATGGCGTCCGCCGAATTCCGATTGGCTGATAGGATTCTATCAGCCAATCGGAACAGCCAATAGAATGCAAGCTCAATCTGATTGGCTGATTGGATCAGCCAATCGGATTGAACTTGAATCTGATTGGCTGATTCAATCAGCCAATCAGATTTTTCTAACTTAATTCCGATTGGCTGATATAATCCTATCAGCCAATCGGAATTCGGCGGACGCCATCTTGGATGACGTCATTTAAAGGTACCTCATTCGTCGTTCAGTCGTCGGCCGGGATGGATGCTCCGCGGCGGCGGAGCGAAGAAAGAAGATTGAAGATGCCGCCGGAAGGATGAAGACTTTGCTGCCGCTTGGAGGAAGACGTCGCCGGAGGAAGAATTCTTCTTTGCCGCTTGGAGGAAGACATCGCCGGAGGAAGAATTCTTCTTTGCCGCTTGGAGGAAGACATCGCCGGAGGAAGAATTCTTCTTTGCCGCTTGGAGCAACACATCGCCCGGATCGGATGAGGAGTTCGGCCCGGTGTGGTGAAGACAAGGTAGGGAGATCTTCAGGGGGGTAGTGTTAGGCTTTTTTAAGGGGGGTTTGGGTGGTTTTAGAATAGGGGTATGTGGGTGGTGGGTTGTAATGGGGGGGGTATTGTATATGTTTTTAAATGCAAAAGAGCTGAATTCTTTGGGGCATGCCCCACAAAAGGCCCTTTTAAGGGCTTGTAAGGTAAAGAGCTTTGAAATTTTTTTAATTTAGAATAGGGCAGGGAATTTTTTTTATTTTGCGGGGCTTTATTATTTTATTAGGGGGCTTAGAATAGGTGTAATTAGCTTAAAAATCTTGTAATCTTTTTTTTATTTTTTGTAATTTAGTGTTTGTTTTTTTTTGTAATTTAGTTTAGTTAATTTAATTGTATTTTTAGATAGATGTTTGTAGTTTCTTTAATTTATTGATAGTGTAGGTGTATTTGTAACTTAGGTTAGGATTTATTTTACAGGTAATTGGGTAATTATTTTAACTAGGTAGCTATTACATAGTTAATAACTATTTAATAGCTATTATACCTAGTTAAAATAATTAACAATTTACCTGTAAAATAAATATTAACCCTAACATAGCTACAATGTAATTATTAATTATATTGTAGCTATCTTAGGGTTTATTTTATAGGTAAGTATTTAGATTTAAAAAGGAATGTTTTAGTTTATAAATGAATTAGATTAATTTAATATAAATTTAGTTAGGGGTGTTAGGGTTAGATAGAGTTAATATAGTTAATATAAATACTATAGTAACTATATTAACTATATTAACCCTACTATAATTAGGGTTAATATAGTTAATATATATAATGTAATACCTATATTAACTATAATATACTTAGGGTTAATATAGATAATATAGATGGCGGCGGGGTAGGTAGATTAAATTAGGGGTTAATCATTTTAATAGAGATGGCGGCGGTGTAAGGGGCTTACATTAGGGGTTAATAATATTAATATAGCTGGCGGCGGTATAGGGGGATTAGATTAGGGGTTAATAATTTTTATATAGGTGGCGGCGGTGTAAGGGGTTCAGATTAGGGGATAGATAAGGTAGATGACAGCGGTGTAAGGGGTTCACATTAGGGGATAGATAAGGTAGATGGCGGCGGTTTTAGGTGCTCACAGTAGGGGGTTAGTTTATGTAGATGGCGGCGGGGTCCGGGAGTGGCGGTTTAGGGGTTAATAACTTTATTAGGGATTTCGGGGGGGGGGAACGCGGTTGACAGGTAGATAGACATTGCGCATGCGTTAGGTGTTAGGTTTTATTTAGCAGATTGCGGGTGACAGGTAGATAGACATTAGGTTTTATTTAGCAGATCGCGGGTGACAGGTAGATAGACATTGCGCATGCGTTAGGTTTATTTTCTAGCTAGTTTAGGGAGTTACGGGGCTCCAATAGTCAGCGTAAGGCTTCTTACGGCTGCTTTTTGTGGCGAGGTGAAAATGGAGTAAGTTTTCTCCATTTTCGCCACGTAAGTCCTTGCGCTGCATATTGGATACCAAACTGCGCTGGTTTGGTATACCTGCCTATAGCCCAAAAAACAACGGGCGACGGCAGAAATATACGGGCATAAATTCTAGGTTGCGCCGTATATGTGATACCAAACCAGCGCAAATATTGGCGTCGCCGGCTTTTGCGGGCGACGATTTTTATCGGATCGACCCCCTGGTGTAACAGTAGTGTAGATTTAAAAAAAAAAAAAACTCTTTTTTGACTGTGTTAAATAATAGCAGTCAGTTTCCTTCACACGTGTGCGTTTCAGTGCCTGCCTGCCAGGGCACAGTGTCACCCCAGTGCAACTCATATGTGGTGTAACAGTAGTGTAGATTTAAAAAAAAAAAAACACTTTTTTGACTGTGTTAAATAATAGCAGTCAGTTTCCTTCACACGTGTGCGTTTCAGTGCCTGCCTGCCTGCCTGCCTGCCAGGGCACAGTGTCACCCCAGTGCAACTCATATCTGGTGTAACAGTAGTGTAGATTAAAAAAAAAAACAACACTTTTTTGACTGCGTTAAATAATAGCAGTCAGTTTCCTTCACACGTATGCTTTTCAGTGCCTGCCTGCCTGCCAGGGCACAGTGTCACCCCAGTGCAACTCATATCTGGTGTAACAGTAGTGTAGATTTAAAAAAAAAAAAAAACACTTTTTTGAATGTGTTAAATAATAGCAGTCAGTTTCCTTCACACGTGTGCGTTTCAGTGCCTGCCTGCCAGGGCACAGTGTCACCCCAGTGCAACTCATATCTGGTGTAACAGTAGTGTAGATTTAAAAAAAAAAAAAAAACACTTTTTTTGACTGTGTTAAATAATAGCAGTCTGTTTCCTTCACACGTGTGCGTTTCAGGGCCTGCCTGCCAGGGCACAGTGTCACCCCAGTGCAACTCATAGCTGGTGTAGCAGAAGTGTAGATTTAAAAAAAAAAAAAAACACTTTTTTGACTGTGTTAAATAATAGCAGTCAGTTTCCTTCACACGTGTGCGTTTCAGTGGCTGCCTGCCAGGGCACAGTGTCATCCCAGTGCAACTCATATCTGGTGTAACAGTAGTGTAGATTTAAAAAAAAAAACACTTTTTTGACTGTGTTAAATAATAGCAGTCAGTTTCCTTCACACGTGTGCGTTTCAGTGGCTGCCTGCCAGGGCACAGTGTCATCCCAGTGCAACTCATATCTGGTGTAACAGTAGTGTAGATTTAAAAAAAAAAAACACTTTTTTGACTGTGTTAAATAATAGCAGTCAGTTTCCTTCACACGTGTGCGTTTCAGTGCCTGCCTGCCTGCCTGCCTGCCAGGGCACAGTGTCATCCCAGTGCAACTCATATCTGGTGTAACAGTAGTGTAGATTTAAAAAAAAAAACAACACTTTTTTGACTGTGTTAAATAATAGCAGTCAGTTTCCTTCACACGTATGCGTTTCAGTGCCTGCCTGCCAGGGCACAGTGTCACCCCAGTGCAACTCATATCTGGTGTAACAGTAGTGTAGATTTAAAAAAAAACAACACTTTTTTGACTGTGTTCAATAATAGCAGTCAGTTTCCTCCACACGTGTGTGTTTTAGGGCCTTCCTGCCAGGGCACAGTGTCACCCCAGTGCAACTCATATCTGGTGTAACAGTAGTGTAGATTTAAAAAAAAAAAAAACACTTTTTTGACTGTGTTAAATAATAGCAGTCAGTTTCCTTCACACGTGTGCGTTTCAGTGGCTGCCTGCCAGGGCACAGTGTCACCCCAGTGCAACTCATATCTGGTGTAACAGTAGTGTAGATTTAAAAAAAACAACACTTTTTTGACTGTGTTAAATAATAGCAGTCAGTTCCCCTCCACACGTGTGCGTTTCAGGGCCTGCCTGCCAGGGCACAGTGTCACCCCAGTGCAACTCATATCTGATGTAACAGTAGTGTAGATTTAAAAAAAACAACACTTTTTTGACTGTGTTAAATAATAGCAGTCAGTTTCCTTCACACGTGTGCGTTTCAGGGCCTGCCTGCCAGGGCACAGTGTCACCCCAGTGCAGCTCATATCTGGTGTAACAGTAGTGTAGATTTAAAAACAACAACACTTTTTTGACTGTGTTAAGTAATAGCAGTCAGTTTCCTTCACACGTGTGCGTTTCAGTGCCTGCCTGCCAGGGCACAGTGTCACCCCAGTGCCACCACTCATATCTGGTGTAACAGTAGTCTACATTTAAAAAAATAAATAATTTTGACTGTAATAGATTGAATAGCAGTTAGTTGTCTGCAAGCGTGTGTGTCAGACCTACAGCGTCTACTCTGCCAACTTCTGCCAGTGCACAGTGCCATTCATATCTGTTGTCACAGTAGCTTGCACGCATAGTACCACTAATCTAAAAAAAAAATTACAGGTAGAGGCAGGCCACCCCGCAGGGGCCGTCGTGTTCGTGGTGCTGTGATTCCCTTTGGCCCTAGAATAATGCCCAGTGTTCAGAGGCCATGTACCCCGAACTCGAAAATTTCTGAGGACATAGTTGACTGGCTAACACAGGACACCAAATCTTCTACAGCTTCTGCTCGGAACCTTGACGCACCATCCTCCTCTAGCTTAGCTTTGGGTACCTCTCAAGTTACCACTCGCCCGCCTGCAGCCACCACCAACACTAGCACCACAGTCGCTTCACTTGATCTGTCAGAGGAGTTATTTACACATCAGTTGGAAGAAATGAGTGATAGTGATGCGCAACCATTATTGACAGAGGATGTAGATAACAGGGATATGTCTCAGTCAGGCAGCATTACACATATGGACGTAACAGGGATTAAACTGATAAGAATAGAACTACTTAACACACCACTCCTATCTGGTGGCACATTAGATTGCACGCGCATTGCCCCAAATTTGAAGTAGGAGGACCGACCAAGAATCTTTTTCCATCTCCCGGTTCCTAAAATCGATGCCATATACGCGTCCCCTGATAGGGGACGTAACAGAGATTAAAATGATAAGAATAGAACTACTTAACACACCACTCCTATCTGGTGGCACATTAGATTGCACGTGCAGTGCCCCAAATTTGAAGTAGGAGGACCGACCAAGCATCTTTTTCCATCTCCCGGTTCCTAAAATCGATGCCATATACACGTCCCCTGATAGGGGACGTAACAGGGATTAAACTGATAGGAATAGTGCTACTTAACACACCTTATAATAATGCAGAGAGAGGCAATGCAGAGAGAGGAGTCTGAAGAAGAGGAGTCAGAGGAGGAAGGTGGCTTTGAGGAGGTGGAAGACCAAACACAGCAGGCATCCCAGGGGGCTTGTTGTCACCTTTCGGGGTGTTGTACGTGGCTGGGTGGAGGAAGAGACCTTCAATGACATCAGTGAGGACAAGGAACGGGACATGGCTAGTTTGGAATCTAACCTTGAGCAAATGGGGAGTTTACGATTGTGCAAATGGACTGTTTGCGGTTGTTTGCGGTGCGTTAAAGGGACAGTCTAGGCCAAAATAAACTTTCATGATTCAGATAGAGCATGTAATTTTAAACAATTTTCCAATTTACTTTTATCACCAATTTTGCTTTGAGGTTAAAAGTATATTATTATTATAAATGTGTTAGTTATGCAAAACTGGGAAATGGGTAATAAAGGGACTATCTATCTTTTAAAACAATAAAAATTCTGGTGTAGACTGTCCCTTTAAACGGGGAGTTTGGTTTGTCACTGTGAAGCGGGCGTAACCCTTACACTACCTGATTAGAGCTGCTAAAATCATATTGGCTGTTCCAATCAGCCAATAGTATTGAGCTCTCATCCTATTGGAACAGCCAATAGGATGAGAGCTGCTCAAATTCTATTGGCTGATTGGAACAGCCAATATGATTTTAGCAGCTCTAATCCTATTGGTTGATTGGAACCTTTCCGCCAATAGGAATGCACGGGACGCCATCTTGGATAACATCACTTGCATTCAAGTTCCAGTTTACGGCGGCGACCGTATTGAAGAGGAGCTCCATGCCGGATGTCTTCAGGATGGACCCGCTCTGCGCCGGATGGATGAAGATAGAAGATGCTGTCTGGATGAAGACTTTGCCGGATGGATGAAGATGGAAGAGGCCGCCCGGATGAAGACTTCTTGCCAGCTGGATGGATCCTTCAAGTTGAACTTCAAGAACTGTAAGTGGATTGTCGGGGGTTAGTGTTAGGTTTATTTAAGGTTTTTTTGGGTGGGTTTTATTTTTAGAGTAGGGTCTGGGCAATAAAAGAGCTAAATGCCCTTTTAAGGGCAATGCCCATACAAATGCCCCTTTCAGGGCAATGGGGAGCTTAGGTTATTTTAGATAGGGTTTTTATTTGGGGGGCTGGCTGTGGGGGTGGTGGGTTTTACTGTTGGGTGGTGTTTGTATTTTTTTTACAGGTAAAAGAGCTGATTTCTTTGGGGCAATGCCCCACAAAAGGCCCTTTTAAGGGCCATTGGTAGTTTAGTGTAGGCTAGGGTTTTTTTTTATTGCGGGTGGGGGGGTATTTTGATAGGGCTATTATATTAGGTGTAACTTTTTTATTTTTGATAATGTTTTTTTTATTTTTTGAAACTTAGCATTTCTTTTTTTTGTAGTTTAGTAATTTATAATAAGGTTAAATAGTAGATTTAAATAATTTGAGCAGGGTTAGGCTTTTTTTTAAATATGTAATTTAGTTAATTTAATTGGTAGTTTAATTTAAGTGTAGTGTAATAGTTAGGGTATGTTAATTAATAGTTTAAAAATAGTTTATTTTAATTCTACAGGTAAGTTTAAATTTATTTTAAGATAGGGATGTGGTAATTTTATTTAAAGTTAGCGGCTTGTTAGGTTTAGGGGTTAATAGCTTAATTTAGTTTATGGCGATGTGGAGGCTGGCGGTTTAGGGGTTAATAGGTTTAGTTAGTGATGTGGGAGGCCAGAGGTTTAGAGGTTAATAACTTTATTTAGTGGCAGCGGGGTCCGGGAGTGGTGGGATAGGGGTTAATACTTTTATTTAGGTAGTGGCGGGGTCGGGGAGTGGCGGAATAGGGGTTAATAACATTATTATGTAGGTGGCGGCGATGTCGGGCGGCATATTAGGGCTGTTTAGACTCTGGGCTTATCTTAGGGTGTTAGGTGTAAACTTAACTGGTTTTCTACCATAGAAATCAATGGTTTATTTGGCAGCATTGAACATAAGCTTTCGCTGCTTTCAGACTCCCATTGATTCCTATGGCATCCCTGGCCTCCATGGTGGTGGATTGAAAACCAGGTACGCTGGGCCGGGAATAGCTGTGAGTGTACCTGTTAACTATTTGATAACTTTTAAAAAGTGTCAAATAGTGCCGAATGTGTATTCAGAACATCTGTAATGACGTAAGCATCAATCTGTGTCGGATTGAGACCAGCGGATCATATGTTATGTCACAGATTTTAAATTTTGCTGGTCTGTAGGCTTTGATAACTAGGTCGGATCAAGCATGCAACAATTACGCTGCGGAATTCCAGTGTATTTGCGTTTGATGGCTTGATAGATATCCCCTGTTGCTTTTGGACTATGATTTAGGAGGGTCTGTTGTAAGTTTTTGCAAAAAAACACTCTACATTGTTTTCTGCAAGGCACCCTGAATACACATATGCCCCCCATGCATAGGTTTGACAGGGGTTTTGGTAAACAAAAACAGCCCCAATTTTTGAACTTATAAAAAATAGAGTAGTGAAATATAAAAATCTGGCACAGTAAAAGTAAAAAAAACAACAACAAAAAAACCTCTAACAGTGAACATGACCAAAAAAAGAATAACAGCAAATTTTTTAAAATTTTTTTTTTTTTAAATGGACCATTGTATGATACCGCTTGAAGCAGTCCTCAATACAGAGTCCAGGCTGTCCTGGGCAATCAGGACTGTAATATATTGTGTCCTTTCTCTGCCCCCTCTTGGTACAGACTCTGCATTTTTTTTTTTGTGGTTTCTGCTTTGCGCAGTAGGGGGGATTTTAAAAATAAATTGGATAGCTCCACTTCTGCTCTCTCCCATACCCCCCGGGGAGCAGGTGCATCTTGGTACAAAATCCCCGAAATGATCTGGAGCTGAAACTGTAAAAAAGTCTGTTTCATTACGGGGTTTGCTTTTTTGAACAACAAAAAAGCGTTTTGGGTTGCAATCTGCATTAAGTAAATTTAAGTTTAAAGTGAGCGCTGGAAAAAAAAGGAGCCCTAGCTCCGCAAGTTTTTACTGACAAAACTCGTAATCTAGCCGTAATAGTTCAAAAATAGTTTATTTTAATTCTACAGGTAAGTTTAAATTTATTTTAAGATAGGGATGTGGTAATTTTAATTTAAAGTTAGCGGCTTGTCAGGCTTAGGGGTTAATAGCTTAATTTAGTTTATGGCGATGTGGGGGCTGGCGGTTTAGGGGTTAATAGGTTTAGTTAGTGGTAGTGATGTGGGAGGCCAGAGGTTTAGGGGTTAATAACTTTATTTATTGGCGGCGGGGTCCGGGAGCGGTGGGATAGGGATTAATACTTTTATTTAGGTAGTGGCGGGGTCGGGGAGCGGCGGAATAGGGGTTAATAACATTACGTAGGTTACGGCGATGTCGGGGCTGCAGATTAGGGCTGTTTAGACTCGGGGCTTATGTTAGGGTGTTAGGTGTAAACGTAACTGGTTTTCTACCATAGAAATCAATGAGATATCTGGCAGCATTTAACATAAGCTTTCGCTGCTTTCAGACTCCCATTGATTCCTATGGCATCCCTGGCCTCCAGGGTGGTGGATTGAAAACCAGGTACGCTGGGCCGGAATAGCTGTGAGCTTACCTGTTCACTATAGTTTCAAATAGTGCCGAATGTGTATTTGGAACATCTTTTATGACGTAAGCATCAATCTGTGTCGGATTGAAACCAGCGGATCATATGTTATGTCACAGATATCAAATTTTGCCGGTCTGTAGGCTTTGATAACTAGAACGGCTTGATAGATATCCCCCATTGCTTTTGGACTATGATTTAGGAGGGTCTGTTGTAAGTGTTTGCAAAAAACACTCTACAATGTTTTCTGCAAGGCACCCTGAGTACACATATGCCCCCCCATGCATAGGTTTGATAGGGGTTTTGGTAAACAAAAACAGCCCCAATTTTTGAACTTATAAAAAATAGAGTAGTGAAATGTAAAAATCTGGCACAGTAAAAGTAAAAAAAACAACAACAAAAAAAACCTCTAACAGTGAACATGACCAAAAAAAGAATAACAGCATTTTTTTATTTTTAAATGGACCATTGTATGATACCGCTTGAAGCAGTCCCCAATACAGAGTCCAGACTGTCCAGGGCAATCAGGACTGTAATATATTGTGTCCTTTCTCTGCCCCCTCTTGGTACAGACTGCATTTTTTTGTGGTTTCTGCTTTGTGGCAGTAGGGAGGATTTTAAAAATAAAATGGGTAGCCCCACTTATGCTCTTTCCCATCACCCCCCGGGGAGCAGGTGCATCTTGGTACAAAATCCCCAAAATGATCTGGAGCTGAAACTGTAAAAAAGTCTGTTTCATTACGGGGTTTGCTTTTTTGAACAACAAAAAAAGCGTTTTGGGTTGCAATCTGCATTAAGTAAATTGCAACCCTTTTGTACCAGGCCCTTGTCTTCCACATAATTAGGTAGGGCTGCAGCTGCTGATCTGCCAGATCAACCCCACCCATATGCCGGTTATAAGCCTTGATGCACACTGGCTTCCTTATGATCTCAGTTCTGATACGTACAGAGACCTCCACCATCCTCTCTGTGTGGATGGTGGTAAGAAGGTATACATGATTCTTTTTTCTGTACTTAACTGCCAACAGCTCCTCTTGGTGCAGAGCTGAGGTCTCCCCCCTTCGTGGCCGGGTGCATTCAATTTAGCCTGGGAAACCTGCACGGTTCTTTTTAATTGTATCGCAAGCTACTGTATCAAAGCAATACAGTAGCTTGAACAAAAGGACACTTGTATAATAATTATCTAAGTACAAGTGGTACTCTTTGTTTATTAGGGGTAATATCAGGTCCCAGACAATCTTGCCAGTGGTTCTCATATGTTCTGGGCAGCCTGGAGGGTCAAGGTGGCTAACCTTTCCCTCATACACCCGGAAGACCTGAATATACCCAGGCTCTCTCTCATAGAGCTTATACACCTTTACCCCATACCTGGAGCACTTGGAAGGAATATACTGCTTGAATCCCAACCTTCCCTTATACTTCATCAGGGATTCATCCACGCATATATTCCTTCCAGGTGTATAAGCCTCTACAAATCTGGCAGCAAAGTGTGTAATCAGGGGGTGGATTGTATACGTCGATGAAGTGCATGAAACGTAGAATCATTTCATACCTCTTCCTCGACATACTCTGGGAAAAAATGGGGGTAGAGCAGATTGGACTACTGCTCCAGTCCGAGTGAATGGAGGGTTTCTTTATGATACCCATCAGCATAGTCAATGCCCAGAATTTTTTAAATTCTTCACATTGATGGGGGCCCATTGCTGCTTTGCCAAATATGTTTCACGCATTACAGCATGGAATTGATGGGCATATAAATTAGTTTGGGCGACAATGTTCCCCAATACATCATCGCCCAGACATACCTCCAGAAATTGTTGGAGGCTAAATCCTGCAACATTCAAATTGATGCCAGGATTTGCTGTGGAGGATGGGATATCTGGCCTCTGGTGATGAGGTGTTACCCACTCTTCAGTGGCAATGGCAGCAACATGCCTCCTTTTGGCAGGGGGGCTAGCAGGGGCGCTAGCAGCCACAGATACATCACTATCAGTTGAGACTGTATCTAATGATGTATCTGAGCATATGGCAGGGTCAAAATGTGGGTCTGAGTCAGACATAGAGGCATCTGACTCTGATGCAAGGATGGTATATGCCTCCTCAGCACTATATATTTTCTTTGACATTATTTTATCCGTCACAGAAAAAAAACTACTAAAAAAATTAAAAAATCCACATAAAATTTAAATTTAAATTAACTAAATTAACTAAATGGCTCTGAAAAGAGGCTCTGGGTCTCACACAAAAAATACTAAAAAAATAATAACCCCTAAAAAAAATGCACAGACAGAAAAAAGTACAGTGATCACTGGCAAGCTAGGGGTTAATGGCTCTGAAAATTAAATTGGGGGATATATGGGGCTTTTAGTTTATATAAAATACATAATTTTAAAAAGTTTTAAATTTATTTTTATTACTTACTTACCGCTAGATTTAGAGTTAGCTAGCGTGCTTTTTTTCTCCCGTACCTTTTAAATACCGCTGGTATTTAGAGTTCACAGAAGGGCTGCGTTAGGCTCCAAAAAGGGAGCGTATAGCATATTTACCGCCACTGCAACTCTCAATACCAGCGGTGCTTATGGACGCGGCCAGCTTCAAAAACGTGCTCGTGCACGATTCCCCCATAGGAAACAATGGGGCCGTTTGAGCTGAAAAAAAACCTAACACCTGCAAAAAAGCAGCGTTCAGCTCATAACGCAGCCCCATTGTTTCCTATGGGGAAATACTTCCTATGTCTGCACCTAACACCCTAACATGTACCCCGAGTCTAAACACCCCTAGCCTTACACTTATTAACCCCTAATCTGCCGCCCCCACTATCGCTGACCCCTACATATTTTTTTAAACCCTAATCTGCCGCTCCGTACACCGCCGCCACCTACGTTATCCCTATGTACCCCTAATCTGCTGCCCCTAACACCGCCGACCCCTATATTATATTTATTAACCCCTAATCTGCCCCCCCCCAAAGTCGCCGCTACCTACCTACAATTATTAACCCCTAATCTGCCGACCGGACCTCACCGCTACTATAATAAAGTTATTAACCCCTAAAGCTAAGTCTAACCCTAACCCTAACACCCCCCTAAATTAAATATAATTTTTATCTAACGAAATAAATTATTTCTTATTAAATAAATTATTCCTATATAAAGCTAAATACTTACCTGTAAAATAAACCTTAATATAGCTACAATATAAATTATAATTATATTGTAGCTATTTTAGGATTTATATTTATTTTACAGGCAACTTTGTATTTATTTTAACCAGGTACAATAGTTTTTAAATAGTTAATAACTATTTAATAGCTACCTAGTTAAAATAATTGCCAAATTACCTGTAAAATAAATCCTAACCTAAGTTACAATTAAACCTAACACTATACTATCAATAAATTAAATAAAATACCTACAATTATCTACAATTAAACCTAACACTACACTATCATTAAATTAATTAAATAAATTACCTACAAATACCTACAAATAAATACAATTAAATAAACTAACTAAAGTACAAAAAATAAAAAAAGCTAAGTTACAAAAAATAAAAATAATAATTTAAAAACATAATAAAAATATTACAAAAATTTTAAGCTAATTACATCTACTCTAAGCACCCTAATAAAATAACAAACTCCCCAAAATAAAAAAATGCCCTACCCTATTATAAAATTAAAATTGAAAAGCTCTTTTACCTTACCAGCCCTTAAAAGGGCCTTTTGCGGGGCATGCCCCATAGAATTCTGCTCTTTTGCCTGTAAAAAAAACCATACAATACCCACCCCCCAACATTACAACCCACCACCCACATACCCCTAATCTAACCCAAACCCCCCTTAAATAAACCTAACACTAAGCCCCTGAAGATCTTCCTACCTTGTCTTCACCACGCCGGGTATCATCCTATCCGGCAAGAAGAAGTCCAGAAGAGGCTCCAAAGTCTTCATCCTATCCGGGCAGAAGAGGAGATCCGGACCGGCAAACATCTTCATCCAAGCGGCATCTTCTATCTTCATCCATCCAACGACGAGCGGCTCCATCTTCAAGACCTCTGGCGCGGATCCAACCTCTTCTTCCGACGTCCTAACACAGAGTGAAGGTTCCTTTAAGGGACGTCATCCAAGATGGCGTCCCTCGAATTCCGATTGGCAGATAGGATTCTATCAGCCAATCGGAATTAAGGTAGGAAAAATCTGATTGGCTGATGTAATCAGCCAATCAGATTCAAGTTCAATCCTATTGGCTGATCCAATCAGCCAATCAGATTGAGCTTGCATTCTATTGGCTGATCGGAACAGCCAATAGAATGCAAGCTCAATCTGATTGTCTGATTAAATCAGCCAATCAGATTTTTCCTACCTTAATTCCGATTGGCTGATAGAATCCTATCAGCCAATCGGAATTCGAGGGATGCCATCTTGGATGACGTCCCTTAAAGGAACCTTCATTATGTGATAGGACGTCGGAAGAAGAGGATGGATCTGCGCCGGAGGTCTTGAAGATGGAGCCGCTCATCGTCGGATGGATGAAGATAGAAGATGCCGCTTGGATGAAGATGTTTGCCGGTCCGGATCTCCTCTTCTGCCCGGATAGGATGAAGACTTTGGAGCCTGTTCTGGTCTTCTTCTTGCCGGATAGGATGAAGACTTCGGGACCCTCTGGAGGACCGATCGGTGATACCCGGCGTGGTGAAGACAAGGTACTTAGATCTTCAGGGGCTTAGTGTTATTTATTTATTTAAGGGGGGTTTGGGTTAGATTAGGGGTATGTGGGTGGTGGGTTGTAATGTTGGGGGGGGTATTGTATGTTTTTTTTTTACAGGCAAAAGAGCAGAATTCTTTGGGGCATGCCCCGCAAAAAGACCTTTTAAGGGCTGGTAAGGTAAAAGAGCTTTTCAATTTTAATTTTAGAATAGGGTAGGGCATTTTTTTTATTTTGGGGGGCTTTGTTATTTTATTAGGGGGCTTAGAGTAGGTGTAATTAGCTTTAAATTGTTGCAATATTTTTATTATGTTTGTAAATTATTTTTTTATTTTTTGTAACTTAGCTTTTTTTATTTTTTGTACTTTAGTTAGTTTATTTAATTGTATTTATTTGTAGGTATTTGTAGGTAATTTATTTAATTAATTTAATGATAGTGTAGTGTTAGGTTTAATTGTAGATAATTGTAGGTAATTTATTTAATTAATTTATTGATAGTGTAGTGTTAGGTTTAATTGTAACTTAGGTTAGGATTTATTTTACAGGTAAATTGGTAATTATTTTAACTAGGTAGCTATTAAATAGTTATTAACTATTTAATAGCTATTGTACCTGGTTAAAATAAATACAAAGTTGCCTGTAAAATAAATATAAATCCTAAAATAGCTACAATATAATGATTGTTTATATTGTAGCTATATTAGGGTTTATTTTACAGGTAAGTATTTAGCTTTAAATAGGAATAATTTATTTAATAAGATTTATTTTATTTCGTTAGATTTAAATTATATTTAACTTAGGAGAGTGTTAGGGTTAGACTTAACTTTAGGGGTTAATAAATTTATTAGAGTAGCCGTGAGGTCCGGTCGGCAGATTAGGGGTTAATATTTGTAGGTAGGTAGCGGCGACGTTGGGGGGGGCATATTAGGGGTTAATAAATATAATATAGGGGTCGGCGGTGTTAGGGACAGCAGATTAGGGGTACATAGGGATAACGTAGGTAGCGGCGGTGTGCGGTCGGCAGATTAGGGGTTAAAAAAATGATTAGAGTGGCGGCGATGTGGGGGGCCTCAGTTTAGAGGTACATAGATAGTTTATGGGTGTTAGTGTACTTTAGAGCACAGTAGTTAAGAGCTTTATGAACCGGCGTTAGCCCAGAAAGTTCTTAACTCCTGGCTTTTTTCTGCGGCTGGAGTCTTGTCCTTAGATTTCTAACGCTCACTTCAACCAAAACTCTAAATACCAGCATTAGAAAGATCCCATTGAAAAGATAGGATACGCAATTGGCGTAGGGGGATCTGCGGTATGGAAAAGTTGCGGCTGCAAAGTGAGCGTTAGACCCTTTCCTGACTGACTCTAAATACCAGCGGGCGGCCAAAACCAGCGTTAGGAGCCCCTAACGCTGGTTTTGACGGCTAACTCCAAACTCTAAATCTAGGCGTTAGTGCCTCGGCCCCCCGAGGCACTCAGCACACAAGCAGAGCATCGGAAGCCTGTCCGACCGCTTCCAATGCTCTGCTAGACTGCCGGGATCCACGTGGAGCAAAACCGGAAGTGATTACTCGTGGGGAGTGATCAATCCGGGTCCCGGCAGTCTGAAACAGTATTGCAGGATGCCTTGACATCGAGGCATCACTGCAATACTGTTAGAGCGGCTGGAAGCGATCTCGAAAGCTTCCAGTGCTCAGATTAGCCGAAGACGTACAGGGTATGTCCTTGGTCATTAACCACTGTATATTGTAGGATGTACCCTATACGTCGTCAGTCGTTAATGGGTTAAAGGATAAAATAGGAACAGAAGAGGTCAGCTAATTCTTATTAAATCTGCTCCTATATCTATATAGTTTAGTAAATAGCATTTATAGAATTACATAGGAACAGAAGAGGTCTGCTAATTCTTAGTAAATCTGCTCCTATATCTATAAAGTTTAGTAAATAGTATTTATAGAATTACATAGGAACTGAGGAGGTCAGCTAATTCTTAGTAAATTTCCTTCCTATCTATAAAGTAAATAGTATTTATAGAATTGCAAAGGAAAAGAAAAAGTCAGCTATTCTTAGAAGATCTGCTCCTATAGCTATACATTTTAGTAAATAGTATTTATAGAATAAGAAAGGAACAGAAGAGGTCTGCTAATTCTTAGTAAATCTCCTCCTATAGCTATAAAGTTTAGTAAATAGTATTTATAGAATTGCAAAGGAACAGAAAAAGTCAGCTATTCTTAGTAAATCTGCTCCTATAGCTATACATTTTAGTAAATAGTATTTATAGAATAAAATAGGAACAGTAGAGGTCTGCTAATTCTTAGTAAATCTGCTCCTATGAGGCCCATTTATCAAGCTCCGTATGGAGCTTGTGGCCCCGTGTTTCTAGCGAGTCTTCAGACTCGCCAGAAACAGCAGTTATGAAGCAGCGGTCTAAAGACCGCTGCTCCATAACCCTGTCCGCCTGCTCCGATCAAGTCGGGTTGATTGACACCCCCCTGCTGGCGGCAGATTGGCTGCGAGTCTGCAGGGGGGCGGCGTTGTACCAGCAGTTCTTGTGAGCTGCTGGTGCAATGCTGAATACGAAGAGCGTATTGCTCTTCGCATTCAGCTATGTCTGTCGGACCTGATCCACACTGTCAGATCAGGTCCGACAGACACTTGATAACTCGGCCTCTATAGCTATAAAGTTTAGTAAATAGTATTTATAGAATTAAATAGGAACTGAAGAGGTCTGCTAATTCTTAGTAAATCTGCTCCTATATCTATAAAGTTTAGTAAATAGTATTTATAGAATTTCAAAGGAACAGAAAAGATCAGCTAATTCTTAGTAAATCTGCTCCTATATCTATATACGTAGTTTAGTAAGTAGTATTTATAGAATTACAAAGGAACAAAAGAGGTCAGCTAATTCTTAGTAAATCTGCTCCTATATCTATATAGTTTAGTAAATAGTATTTATAGAATTACAAAGGAACAAAAGAGGTCAGCTAATTCTTAGTAAATCTGCTCCTATATCTATATAGTTTAGTAAATAGTATTTATAGAAAGAGGTCAGCTAATTCTTAGTAAATCTGCTCCTATCTATAAAGTTTAGAAAAAAATGATTTATGTAAGAACTTACCTGATAAATTCATTTCTTTCATATTGGCAAGAGTCCATGAGCTAGTGACGTATGGGATATACATTCCTACCAGGAAGGGCAAAGTTTCCCAAACCTCAAATGCCTATAAATACACCCCTCACCACACCCACAATTCAGTTTAACAAATAGCCAAGTACTGGGGTGATAACACAAAAGAATTAAAAAAGCATACAAAAAGAGGAACTGGAAATATAATTGTGCTTTTATTAAAAAAAAAAACATAACCACCATTAAAATGGTGGGCCTCATGGACTCTTGCCAATATGAAATAAATTAATTTATCAGGTAAGGTCTTACATAAATTATGTTTTCTTTAATGTAATTGGCAAGAGTCCATGAGCTAGTGACGTATGGGATAGAAATACCCAAGATGTGGAAGTCCACAGAAGAGTCACTAGAGAGGGAGGGATAAAATAAACAACAGCTATTTCCACTGAGAAATTAAATCCACATCATAATTAAGTTTTCCTTGAAAAACCTGAAATCAAAAGCAATAGAATCAAACTGAAACAGTTGCCTGAATAACTTTTTTTTTTTTTACCAAAGACTGCTTTAGAAAAAGCAAAATACATTAAAATGGTAAAAACAACAAAAGTGTGCAAAGAAGAACAAAATACTGCTTTGCAAATTTAATCATCTTAAGATTCACTCTGAAAAAGCCCAAGGAATGGCAAACGAATTTAGCAGAATGAGCTGTAAATCTCTGAGGTGGAACCTACCCAGCCTCCAAATAAGCCTTGAATAACAAAAGCTTTAACAAGGATGCCAAAGAAATAGCAGAGGCTTTCTAACATTTTATGGAACCAGAAAAACAGCATATAGACTAGAAGTCTTCTGAAATCCTAATAACCTCGATAAAGAATTACAAGCTCTTACCACATCCAAAGGATGTAAAGAACGCTCAAAGAATTATTTAGGAATAGAAAACAAGGAAGGAACAACAATTTCTCCACAAATGTTGTTCAAATGCACAACCTTAGGAAAAAAAGAAGTCCACAAAACAACTTATCTAGATAAAAATACAGATAAGGAGACACATAAGAGAGAACTGATAAATCAGAAACTCTTCTAGCAGAAGAGATAGCCAAAAGAAACAATACTTTCCAAGAAAGTAGATAATCTTTAAAGAAAATATAGGCTCAATAGAAAGAGCCTAGAAAATCCTTGAACCAAATTAAGACTCCAAAAAGGAGAATTAATAAATTAACAGGCTTGATACAAACCAAAAAGCCTGAACAAAACAGTGAATATCAAGACGTTTAAACAATCTTTCTAGGAAATAAAACAGAATGATCAGATTTTTGTCCTTCCAAAAAAATTGAAGACAAACTTATCCAAACCAACCTGAAGAAACTGAAAAATCCTAGGAATTCTAAAAGAATGCCAAGACAATTTATGAGAACACTATAAAATATAGGTTTCCAAATCTGATAATACATGCTCCTTGAAACAGACTTATCAGCCTGCAACATAGCAATAAAAACTGATTTAGAGAAACTTCCATGACTAAACACTAATCAATTTCCATACCCCCAAATTAGAAATTTGAGATCCTGATTAAAAAATAGACCCTAAAACAAGAGGGCTGGCCAAAGAGAAAGCAGCCAAGGATGGTAACTGTACATCCGAACAAGATCCACATACCAAACCTGTGAGGCCATGCTGATGCTATTGGAAACACATGGCACTGTTCCAGTATGATATTGGAAATCACCTTTGGAAGAAAAAAGCAGAGGTGGAAAGATGTAGTCAGGCTGCGAAACCAAGATACTGCTAATGCATCCGCCATCTCCACTTGAGGATCCCTGGACCTGAAAAGGTACCTGGGAAATTGAGAAGACACATCTGTATAGAGACACCACTCTCCCGGATGTAAAGACTGACGGCTGAGATAATTAACCTCCCAAATGTCTAAAATCATAGAAATAGATTGGAGATGAATTCCATCTAAGAACGTATTCAAGATACTTCTTGATTGCTAAGGAACTATGAGACCCTATTGTTAATTGACATATGCCACAGTTGTGATATTGTCTGTCTGAAAGCAAAAAACGAAAAAGGTTTCTCCTAAAAAGAGGCCAAGCCTGAAAGAGCTCTGAAAAATAGCACAGAGTTCTAAAATATCGATTGGAAACCTCGCCTCTTAAAGTTTCCAAACCCCTTGTGCTGTCAAAAGACCCTCAGGCAGCTCCCCAACATGTAAGACTTGCATCCATTAAGAATACAGTCCAGGAAGGATGAACATAAGGAGGCCCCTGAATATAATTATGATAGACTAATCACCAAAACAGAGAGAGTAGAAAGTTAGGATTTAAAAATCAACTGTGATATCTAAAAACAAACCCTGTATTATTGATTCAGTATGCAAAGCAATAAGAGATCTCAGAGAAAAACTAGCAAAGGGAACCCTGTCCAATGCTGCAGTTATGAGACCTAAAACTTTCATGCACATAGCCACTGAAAGAAATAATCTAGACTGTAAGTTAGACAGGCTAACGCCACTTACAATTGACTTATGTCCGATAAAGACAGACATGAACACAGAATCCATCTAAAAACCCAAAAAGAAGTGACCCTTGTCTGAGGAATCACAAAACTCTTAGCGATATTAAATCCTCTAAACATGTCTTGAAGAATCAAAACTTAGTTAATTCATAAAGGATTCCACAAAAATAAAAGTCCATATATTTGAATACTGCTCTTTCATATGTATGTATTGGGTACTTGTAAAGCGCGTCTAATCACCCGTAAGGGACTGAAGACGCTGCTCATTTAATCGACCTCGGAAGGATGAAAGGCTGAATGGACCTAGCTGGAAATCGAACCTGCAACCCTAAGTTTGCTACAGAGCTTAGCCGCAGTGCAATAATATGCTGAGCTATCTATCCGACTTTAATTAAAAAAAAAGTTTTAAGCTAATACCAAGATACCATCCAAATAAGGAAGCACCACAATACTCTACTGCCTGAAGACAGAAAGAAGGGCACCAAGAACCTTTGAAAAGATTCATAAGCGGTCACTAAACCAAATGGAAAAGCGACAAATTGGTAAAGCTTAAAAAGAAAATCTCAGAATCCACAAGTAGTCTGAATGAAATAAATCACCAACTTAAAAGTTGAAACTCTAACAAAACAATATAAAAGTCTTCAGAACCAAGAATGGACTGAATAAACCTTCCTTCTTAGGGACAAAGAATAGAATTGTATAGAAACCCAAATCCTGTTCCTGCAAAAAAAAACTGTCATTATTACTCCTAAAAAAATTCACAGAGTGTACTGAGAAAGAAAGATTCTCCCCATAGGAGGTCTCATTATAACAATCTATCCAAATCCTAAGAATAATATAGAATTTGGACTGTGTTCATCCAAAAACAATTTAAAACTGCCCCCCCACCGGAAGGACTGGTTTGAGAACCACACCTTCATGCTGTCTAATAACTAGTAATTATATAGCGTTCTTCTCCCAGAAGGATACAAAAAAACGCTTCTTCAGTGCTTACACTCAGAGTTAACCAAATTAGCAGCTGATAAAAACAGTAGTTATTATTACCCAAATAAATGGTACACAATAAATTGACCTCAAAGGCCAAAGGGCTGTATTAACCCTGCCGGGAAATGAATTTATGAACCTTGGATCTAGAACAAGCATTTGTAGTCAATCATCAACTGATCTACATCACCGGCTAAAAGTGGGGCAGAAAAAAACTCTAAACCTCCAGAAATAGTGGAGATAATAGAAATCAAATAAATTATTGGCAGCGATTTCCGGAGCAGCAGTTAAGGGGTTAATAATTTTATTTTAGTGTTTGCAATGCGGGAGGGCCTGGGTTTAGCGGTTAATAGAGAGTTTATGGGTGTTAGTGTACTTTTTAACACTTTAGTTATGAGTTTTATGGTACAGTTTTGTAACGTAAAAACTCATAACTACTGACTTTAGATGGCGGTACGGATCTTGTGGTTATAGAGTGTACAGATCAAAAGGGTGCTAAGAGGGAGCGCTACAACACCCCTGGGATGCGGTGAGTTGCTGAAGGTGGAATCCAAAAGATAGTACTATAATAAAATCACAAAGTAAATCCGAATAGGATTATATAGATAGGCACGATATGCAATGGATGCGTTGAGAATTAAAATGTAATGCAATTGCTAAAATACAATTTAATAGTTAAAATTCACAAATACAAGATATCGTAGATAAGAATCACAAAGTCTAAAAACTCCAATAAAATGATGAAATGACAGAAATGCAACAATTGGTCACAAATGTTAAAAGTGGGATATTATATATATCCTTGCAAACAGCTAGTGGATTGTGTTAAAACCAAAGATATATGAGGTTGAATATCAGTTAAAAAAATAACAACAAGGCAACCTGTAAACTAGGTGACTAGCTACAACAAATAAAATTACATAAATATCCAATTAGGGAAAAATATATAAGCGTCCAGAACAGATTGTGTCCCAAAAGTGTCCAGAGTACGTTGAGATCAAAGTCTAACCAATGGAGGTTTAGGTGATGGTAGATCCGTGATGGGTGTGTTGAAAAAAATATATATATATAAAAATAAAAATGAATAAATCTGCGTGAAAAAATCCAAGTGAATGCAAAAATCCAAAGTGTAAAAATATAACTAAAAAAACAAACAAAATGAAAAAAATGTGGCCAAAAGTATATATAAAAATATAGAAAAATATATATAAAGGTCTACACCTAAAAAATGAAGGGTTTGTGGATCTCTACATGATCTGTGTTGTAATCCTAGATTTGGTGTCCCATATGATAATAGTGTTGAGAATAATGCTCATATGATGATCCTCTTCTTAGTGAAGTTAATCCAATAAGAGATAACGTTAAAAAAATCCTATAAAGGAATAGAAATAGACATAGTGCAATAATGTTTCTATCTATGAATCAAATAGGTATTGAACTTACCAAATAACCTGAGCCGTAATACCAGTATAATCAATGCGTTTCGGTCCCCAAAGACCTTTCTCAAGACTGGTGTCTTGAGAAAGACTCACCAGTCTTGAGAAAGGTCCTTGGCGACCGAAACACGTTGATTATACTGGTATTACGGCTCAGGTTATTTGGTAAGTTCAATACCTATTTGATTCATAGATAGAAACATTATTGCACTATGTCTATTTCTATTCCTTTATAGGATTTTTTTAACATTATCTCTTATTGGATTAACTTCACTAAGAAGAGGATCATCATATGAGCATTATTCTCAACACTATTATCATATGGGACACCAAATCTAGGATTACAACACAGATCACGTAGAGATCCACAAACCCTTCATTTTTTAAGTGGACAGACACCTTTATATACATGTTTCTATATTTTTATATATACTTTTGGCCACATTTTTTCATTTTGTTTGTTTTTTTTTGGTTATATTTTTACACTTTGGATTTTTGCATTCACTTGGATTTTTTCACGCAGATTTATTCATTTTTATTTTTATTTTTATATATATATATATATATTTTCAACACACCCATCACAGATCTACCATCACCTAAACCTCCATTGGTTAGACTTTGATCTCAACGTACTCTGGACACTTTTGGGACACAATCTGTTCTGGACGCTTATATATTTTTCCCTAATTGGATATTTATGTAATTTTATTTGCTGTAGCTAGTCACCTAGTTTACAGGTCGCCTTGTTGTTATTTTTTTAACTGATATTCAACCTGATATATCTTTGGTTTTAAGACAATCCACTAGCTGTTCACAAAGATATATATAACATCCCACTTTTTTACATTTGTGACCAATTGTTACATTTCTGTAATTTCATCATTTTATTGTAGTTTTTAGACTTTGTGATTCTTATCTACGATACCTTGTATTTGTGAATTTTAACTATTAAATTGTATTTTAGCAATTGCATTACATTTCTCCAACATAGGTGTGTCCGGTCCACGGCGTCATCCTTACTTGTGGGATATTCTCTTCCCCAACAGGAAATGGCCATTTCCTGTTGGGGAAGAGAATATCCCACAAGTAAGGATGACGCCGTGGACCGGACACACCGTTGGAGAAAGTAATTTATCAGGTAAACATAAATTCTGTTTTCTCCAACATAGGTGTGTCCGGTCCACGGCGTCATCCTTACTTGTGGGATATTCTCTTCCCCAACAGGAAATGGCCATTTCCTGTGGGGGAAGAGAATATCCCACAAGTAAGGATGACGCCGTGGACCGGACACACCGTTGGAGAAAGTAATTTATCAGGTAAACATAAATTCTGTTTTTAATTCTCAATGCATCCACTGCATATCGTGCCTATCTATATAATCCTATTCGGATTTACTTTGTGATTTTATTATAGTACTATCTTTTGGATTCCACCTTCAGCAACTCACCCTATCCCAGGGGTGTTGTAGCGCTCCCTCTTAGCACCCTTTTGATCTGTAATTTGAGGTCTGGTTGGGAGACCTCACTCTTTTTGAGGAGTAGCTTGTGTGGATGTATTTTTAGCGCTGTTGATATATTCTATTTTCTTGGTTATAGAGTGTACCTCTTACTTTTTGGCCTTCCAGGCAAACTCGTAATAACGGCGCTATGGGAGTACCATTGAAAAATGCGTGACAGCCTAAAAGGTCTGTGGTACACCTATACCTACAAGACTCGTAATAGCAGCATTAGGGAAAAAGCAGCGTTATGGGCCATAACGCTGATTTTTCACTCATAACGCCAAACTTGTAATCTAGCTGATAGTTAATAGGACGACTAGACTCCTAAAAGCTATAAACAGAAAAAATGTCTTTAACAAAGAACAAAACATGTTTACAAATTAAAAATAAGGAGAATTTTTAATAAACTGTCTGAAACAGGATCCTTTGAGCCAAAGAGACCTTCATCAGTAGAATAAACTTAAGTATGTTGTCGGTCAGAACAAAATTAATTAGAACTTAACAATTTTGAAAAGACCTGGTAAGTTTACTTAAAGGCATAATAGCAGTCGTAACATTTTATGATATAAGCAACAACATGTGATGTTTGCAGAATCAGGATCAGAATGAAACATCTCGCAAAATGACAGAAAAATAAAAATAACATTAGGCAAAATATTCAATTTCCGCAATGTAACAGTTTCAGTAGAAAAAAAAGCAGGCATAATAGCTTTCAAAGATCATGAAAACAGCGAGCAAATAGAGGGAGAGGGGTAAAATAACTAAAATTTGACGCCAAGAATGATGCATTACGCAAAAAGAAGATACAATTTTTTTGGAGCAAAACTAACACCAGGAGATGACATAATTAGCATCATAACAAATGCGATTTTGCTCCAAAACAATTAGCATCAACGAAGACGCAGGGAATTATGAAATTTGGTCCATCAAAGGCACAACTTTGCCGCAAAAAAAATGTGCGCCAAGAATTACGCAATAAAAAACAGCATTTTGTGCCCTTGCGAGCCTAGAATTGCCCACGAAAAAATGAAAGTCAAATTATAAAAAGGCTGAACCCCAGGTAAAAAAAAACTTTAAATAAAGTTCCCAACATGATTCCTATGCTGAAACTGTTTAGACTGCAAAAGGGAAATACACATAGACCTGACTCCTGGCAAATATAAGTAAAATACATATATTTAAAACTTTATATTAATACATAAAGCACCAAACCATAGCTGAGAGTTTCTTAAATAAAGATACATACTTACCGAAAGACACCCATCCACATATAGCAGATAGCCAAACCAGTACTGAAAACTATCAGCAGAGGTAATGGTATATAAGAGTATATCGTCAATCTGAAAAGGGAGGTAGGAGATAAATCTCTACGACCGATAACAGAGAACCTATGAAATAGACCCCCGTTAGGGAAATCATCATATTTAATAAGTGATACTCCCTTCACGTCCTTCTGACATTCGCTGTACTCTGAGAGGAATCGGGCTTCAACAATGCTGAGAAGCTCATATCAACATATTAATCTTAGCACAAACTTACTTCACGACCTCCATAGGAGGCAAAGTTTGTAAAACTGAATTGTGGGTGTGGTGAGGGGTGTATTTATAGGCATTTGAGGTTTGGGAAACTTTTCCCCTCCTGGTAGGATTGTATATCCCATACGTCACTAGCTCATGGACTCTTGCCACTTACATGAAAGAAATAGTATTTATAGAATTACATAGGAACAGAAGAGGTCAGTAAATCTGCTCCTATATCTATAAAGTTTAGTAAATAGTATTTATAGTATTACAACTTGCACTGTCAAGGGCATCTTAAACTCAGCTATTTCCATTAAGACTGCAAACATTTGAGCATGGTTTCCTTATTTAAGTTAAATGCATTTCAATTACAATACAGCCTACAGTTAAATTTCAGCTAGATTACGAGTTTTGTGGTAAGAGCGGCTCGGTACTAACTTGCAATTTATTGCCACCGCTCACCTCCCTATAGCGCTGCTATTAGAGGTTTTCATAAACTCTGCGTTAGCAGGCAATAAGTGAGCGTTGAGCAAAATTGAGCTCCATACCGCACTCAAATACCAGCGCTGCTTTGAGCTGGTTTTACATACTCGTGCATGATTTCCCCATAGACATCAATGGGGAGAGCCAGCTAAAAAAAAGCCTAACACCTGCTATAAAGGAGTGTAAAGCTCCGTAACGTAGCCCCATTGATTCCTATAGGGAAAGAAAAGTTATGTTTACACCTAACACCCTAACATAAACCCTGAGTCTAAACACCCCTAATCTGCTGCCCCCGACATCGCTGACACCTACATTACACTTATTAACCCCTAATCTGCCACCCCCGACATCGCCGCCACGTACCTACACTTATTAACCCCTAATCTTCCGCCCCTAACATCGCTGACACCTACCTAAACTTATTAACCCCTAATCCGCCGCCCCCGACATTGCCGCCACCTACCTACACTTATTAACCCATAATCTGCCGCCCCTAACATCACCGCCACCTACATTACACTTATTAACCCCTAATCTGCCGCCCCAATGTCGCCGCCACCTACCTACACTTATTAACCCCTAATCTTCCGCCCCCAACGTCGCCGCAACCTACATAAATTTAACCTACATTATAGTTATTAACCCCTAATCTGCCGCCCCCAACGTCACCGCCACTATACTAAAGTTATAAACCCCTAAACCTAACCCTAAGTCTAACCCTAACCCTAACACCCCTAACTTTAATATAATTAAAATAAATCTAAATAAAACTTACTATTATTACCTAACTAATTCCTATTTAGAACTAAATACCTATAAAATAAACCCTAAGCTAGCTACAATATAACTAATAGTTACATTTTATCTATTTTATGATATTCCCGCATCATAAACACTAGTTAAATATTATTAACCCCTAATCTGTGGTACCTAAAATCGCTGCAACCTACATTACTGTTATTAACCCCTAATCTGCTGTCCCTAACATCGCCGCCACTATACTAAAATTAATAACCCCTAAACCTAACCCTAAGTCTAACCCTAACACCCCTAACTTTAATATAATTAAATCTAAATAAAAATTACTATCATTAACTAAATAATTCCTATTTAAAACTAAATACTTACCTACAAAATAAACCCAAAGCTAGCTACAATATAACTAATAGTTACATTGTAGCTAACTTAGGTTTCATTTTTATTTCACAGGTAAGTTTGTATTTATTTTAACTAGGTAGACTAGTTGTAAATAGTTATTAACTATTTACTAGCTTCCTAGCTAAAATAAATAACACATTTACCTGTAAAATAAAACCTAACCTGAGTTACACTAACACCTAACCTTACACTACAATTAAATAAATTACATTAATTAAATACAATTAACTAAATTACAAAAACAAACAAACACTACATTTCACAAAATAAAAAAGAAATTATCACTAATTACACCTAATCTAATAGCCCTATCAAATTAAAAAATCCCCCCAAAATCCCCCCCCCCCCCAGCTTACAATAAACTACTAATGGCCCTTAAAAGGGATATCATCCAAGATGGCGTCCCTTGAATTCCGATTAGCTGATAGAATTCTATCAGCCAATTGGAATTAAAGGGTAAGAAATCCTATTGGCTGATGCAATCAGCCAATAGGATTGAGCTTGCATTCTATTGTCTGATTGGAACAGCCAATAGAATACAAGCTCAATCCTATTGGCTGATTGCATCAGGATTTTTTACCCTTTAATTCTGATTAAATTAAAGGTTTTATTTTACAGGTACATTTGTATTTATTTTAACTAGGTAGCTAGTAAATAGTTAATAACTATTTACTAACTATTCTACCTAGTTCAAATAAATACAAACTTACCTTTGAAATAAAAATAAAACCTAAGCTAGCTACAATGTAACTATTAGTTATATTGTAGCTAGTTTAGGGTTTATTTTATAGGTAAGTATTTAGTTTTAAATAGGAATTATTTAGTTAATGATAGTAATTTTTATTTAGATTTATTTTAATTATATTAAAGTTAGGGGTGTTAGGGTTAGACTTAGGGTTAGGTTTAGGGGTTATTAACTTTAGTATAGTGGCGGCGATGTTAGGGACAGCATATTAGAGGTTAATAACAGTAATGTAGGTTGCAGCGATTTTAGGTACAGCAGATTAGGGGTTAATAATATTTAACTAGTGTTTACGATGCGGGAGTGCGGAGGTTTAGGGGTATGTCTGGAGTGGCAGATTAGGGGTTAATACATTAATTTTAGAGTTTGCAAAGAGGGAGGGCCTCGGTTTAGGGGTTAATAGGTAGTTTATGGGTGTTAGTGTACTTTTTAGCACTTTATTTATGAGTTTTATGTTACGGCGTTGTAGCATAAAACCCATAACTACTGACTTTCAGTTTACGGTATGGATCTTGACGGTATTGGCTGTACCGCTCACTTTTTGGCCGGACAAGCAAACTCCTAATACCGGTGCAAAGGAAGTCTCATTGAAAAACGACTTTTGGAAAGCTACAGTAGTTATGTTGCATTACGGCCAAAAAAAGTGTGTGGTGCAGCTAAACCTGCAAGACTCGTAATACCAGCGGTAGTGAAAAAGAGCCATAACGCTGCTTTTTCACTCATACCGCAAAACTCGTAATATAGACTCGTAATATAGACTACAATGTTTATTTCCACTGGTTTTGTTAACACCTTCCTGTCTGGACTTATTTGTCTACATCGAAACAAAGCTTCTGATGTAAACAAATAAGTAAAAAATGGAAATCATGCAATCGTTCATGCGATTGCGTGATTTCAATGATGGGATCAGGTCAGGGGGGAGTGTCTATGACACAAATCATGCCCTCCAACCCACGATCCCATTGGCTATGCCATCCTAATGGTGCTAAAGCACAGCACAGTTAGGACGGCATGGAACGTCCTAAAAGTGGGAAGGGGTTAAAGGGTAATTTCATTGCTGGACACAAGTTCAACCGACTGTTTATTACCATATTATTGTTTTTCCTTCTTTCCTTTATTTGAACACTTTACATGCTGATTGTTGATTTTCATGCTTGCCACTACTATATTGGCTTAACCCCTTCTTTTCCAGTTGTTGACCGTCTGGGACCAAGGCTATTTTTGCATTTCTGCGATGTTTGTGTTTGGCTGTAATTTTCCTCTTACTCATTTACTGTAGCCACATATATTATATACCATTTTTCTCACCATTAAATGGACTTTTTAAAGATACCATTATTGTCATCATATCTTATAATTTACTATAATTTTTTTTTATAAAATATGAAGGAAAAATGGAAAAAAACACACTTTTTCTAAATTTGACCCCCAAAATCTGTTACACATCTACAACCACCAAGAAAACTCCTATGCTAAATAGTTTCTAAATTTTTTCCTAAGTTTAGAAATACCCAATGTTTAAATGTTCTTTGCATTTTTTGTAAGTTATAGGGCAATAAGTAGCACTTAAAAATTAGCGATAGTTACATTGGAACATTTTTTTTTATAGAAGGCAACCCAAAGTATTGATCTAAGCCAATTTTGGTATATTTCATGCCACCATTTCACCACCAAATGCGATCAAATAAAAAAAAATGTTCACTTTTTCACAAACTTTCGGTTTCTCACTGAAATTATTTACAAACAGCTTGTGCAATTATGGCATACATGGTTGGAAATGCTTCTCTGGGATCCCCTTTGTTCAGAAATAGCAGACATATATGGCTTTGGTATTGCTTTATGGTAATTAGAAGGCCACTAAATGTTGCTGTGCACCACACGTGTATTATGCCCAGCAGTGAATTGGTTAATTATGGAGCTTGTAGGGAGCGTGTAGGGTTAATTTTAGCTTTAGTGTCATGTAGTAGACACCCCCAAGTATTGATCTAGGCCCATTTTGGTATATTTTATGCCACCATTTCACCGCCAAATGCAATGAAATAAAAAAAAATCGTTAAATTTTTCACAATTTTAGGTTTCTCACTGAAATTATTTTCAAACAGCTGGTGCAATCATGGCACAAATGGTTGTAAATGCTTCTCTGGGATCCCCTTTGTTCAGAAATAGTAGACATATATGACTTTAGCATTGCTTTTTAGAAGACCGCTAAATGTCGCTGCACACCACACTTGTATTATGCCCAGCAGTACAGGGGTTAATTAGGTAGCTTGTAGGGAGCTTGCAGGGTTAATTCTAGCTTTGGTGTAGAGATCAGCCTCCCACCTGACACATCCCATCCCCTGATCCCTGCCAAACAGCTCTCCCCCCCCCCCCCACCCCACAATTGTCCCCGCCATCTTAAGTACTGGCAGAAAGTCTGCCAGTACTAATATAAAAGTTTAAAAAAATAAATAATTATGTAGCTCTGATGGACCCCCCTAATTCTCCAACCTCCCTGATCTCCCCCAAACAGCTCTTTAACCCTCCCCCACTGCCTATTCGCCGACATCTTGGGTACTGGCAGCTGTCTGCCAGTACCCATTTTGCCCACAAAACATAAGTTGTTTTTTTTTTTAAATAATTTTTCTTTAGTGTAGCAGCCCCCCCTCAAAAACCCCCTCCCTCTCCCCCTCCCAGATCCTCTGATTTGTATTTTTCCCCCCTCCTTCTCTCTCCTTCTTATTGTTTTTCATTGGTGGCAGTGGTTGCTGCGCATGAGTGCGCGCACACGCGCGCCCCACATAGGCCCCACGTAGGCCTCCCCCACACGCTTCCGGCACCCGGTGTGCACATTGCACAAACAGGAACCAGATGCCGGGTAGCGATGGGCTGCCCACCCGCCAATGCTCCCACCCACCAACGAATATCCGATCGGCACCATCGCTACCAGTGCAGAGAGGGCCACAGAGTGTCTCTCTCTGCGTCGGTTGTAAAAAAATGGTATTGCAGGATGCCTCAATATAGAGGCATCACTGCAATACCATAAAAGCGGCTGGAAGCGACCAGGATCGCTTCCACCGCTTGAAAGACCAGAGGACATGCCAGGAATGTCCTTGGTCGTTAAGAGTGTTATTGTTTGTAGGACGTTCCTGGCACGTCCTCGGTCGCTAAGGGGTTAAAGGGATATGAAACCAAATTTTTTTCTTTAATGATTCAGATAGAGAATACAGTTTTAAAAAGTTTCCAGCACCTGAAACTTAAATCAGCCATACAGCTATTACTGGTTTTAGATAAACGAACTGGGGTGTTTTTAAAATTCATGTTATTTATCCAGAATTGGGAAACTGCATATGAACTGTATTACAGCAAAGGCTTAATTTTTCAGTTTTTAATTGAAGTTAATATTTAATATACAAAAAGAAAACAGTATTTAGTAAGGCCCCTAGTTCTTTTTATATATATATCACATAGAAACACCTAGCACTCACCAGCTAGCTCAAAGCTAAGATAAAATCACAACTGGAAAGGTTAGTAACCGCATCTGGCCAAATGGGAAAGCTCAGGCACCACGTCAAGGTCCTTCCATTGCCTGAGTCCCTAACACAGCCACACTTTCATGCGAGCTCACAAAGCCAAACAGACTGAGAACAATGAAGGGGTGCACAGGTGGATGTAATCACCCATAGAAAATACAAAACAGTGCAGTTCCCTTCCATGTTTTGTATTTTCTATGGGTGATTACATCCACCTGTGCACCCCTTCTTTGTTCTCAGTCTGTTTGGCTTTGTGAGCTTGCATGATAGTGTGGCTGTGTTAGGGACTCAGGCAATGGAAAGGACCTTGACGTGGTGCCTGAGCTTTCCCATTTGGCCAGATGCGGTTACTAACCTTTCCAGTTGTGATTTTATCTTAGCTGTGAGCTAGCTGGTGAGTGCTGGGTGTTTCTATGTGTTGTATTACTTTTTATTTGTAATCCCCCTTGTTTCTTGCACCCATTCCGGACTGGGGTTAACTGCCTGTGGCTCTGGTGACATCACAGCTTTTTTGGAGTGCTATTTAGCACCCAGGGCTGGATGTTGCTGAGTAACAGGATGTGTACCTGATCCGGTCTTGGAGTGCAGTTCCCTTCCATGTTTTGTATTTTCTATGGGTGATTACATCCACCTGTGCACCCCTTCTTTGTTCTCAGTCTGTTTGGCTTTGTGAGCTCGCATGATAGTGTGGCTGTGTTAGGGACTCAGGCAATGGAAAGGACCTTGACGTGGTGCCTGAGCTTTCCCATTTGGCCAGATGCGGTTACTAACCTTTCCAGTTTTGATTTTATCTTAGCTGTGAGCTAGCTGGTGAGTGCTGGGTGTTTCTATGTGTTGTATTACTTTTTATTTGTAATCCCCCATGTTTCTTGCTCCCGTTCCAGACTGGGGTTAATTGCCTGTGGCTCTGGTGACATCACAGCTTTTTTGGAGTGCTATTTAGCACCCAGGGCTGGATGTTGCTGAGTAACAGGACGTGTACCTGATCCGGTCTTGGAGTGCAGTTCCCTTCCATGTTTTATATATATATATATATATATATATATATATATATATATATATATATATATATATATATATATATATATATATATATATATATATATATATATATACTTTTCCATTTTAGTAGTATTTGTTTTTTAATTTATTATTTTTATTTACAGTTTCTGAAATCTTTGTGGAAGGGAAATCACAGCCTGAAAAACATTAAGGAGGAAACCTACCATAAAAATCTACACAGCCAGAATGGTCCAAACTCAGAATTAAGAGATTTACTGTTTGTTACGAACACTGTTTACAGCTGTGTCACATTAGCTTTTTCTATGTTAAAGAACAGGGTTTCATGAAGAGGGTTTCCCTATGTTTATGTTAGTGTTAAATTGTCATAGATAATAACTTTGGTTAAATTGTTCCCATTTTTGCAAATCAAAATTTGACAAAAAATAAAATAAAATAGATTTAATACTGACTTTTTATTTATTAACCCCTTAATGCTGGGTGGGGGAAAGTGCTTAGATCAGAACAATGTTGCAATGTAAACACTTGCTAGAAAAAAGAAATTAGGCCATTGTTGATGCTATCATATGATTTCAAGGCCACGATCAGATCATGGGGGTAGGTCTAAGCTGCTAGGCACATCCCCCAGTCTGATTTTTCATTACCTAAATGGAGGAGGCTGCAGTATCCCATGTAAGGTAGGATGTTCCATGCTATTCTTACAGTGTTAAAGCCCAGCTCTGTTAGGACGGCATGAAACTCCCTAATGGTGTGAAAATGTTAATTTAATATGTACCAAAAATGTGACTGCTGTTCTCTGACTTTTATTACAACACGTGTTAAACCCCATTGCTGTTTGTCAGGAGATACCTTGTCAGCATTAGCATAATCTGATCCACTGCATGATGTAGACTAAACCTTTTCACAAATGGTGGATATTGAGAGCTAATTTTAGTTCCTGTGAACCCATATCTTGATTGTATTAGTTGGATGTTGTCCAGCAACCACATACATGTAGCAAAGTTCCCACTCTCTAACTAATGCATTTCAAATCCTACTTGAAGCATATTTTTATATTACATTTAAGGGGGGATTTTTAAGGCTATTTACTATTACCTATTAGCAAGAGCCTGTTTAAATTTAGCATGTGACTTATTTTTTCTCTTTTTGAGGATTTACTTTACTAGAGAATTTCAACCCCATTGGCTCACTACATTTTAAAATCTCAACACAAATGTGAGCTGTTCAACTACATTGCCAGTCTCCTTAATACATGTCTGATAGTAAGAATTCTTCACAATTATCAAATAAATAACGAGGCCCACAATAGGCCGAAACGTACGTCTGGGGTTTTGCTGTTTCTCTTGTTCAGAGAGGGATTGCCTGGTATTTCGGGGCTGGACTATACTGTGAAGTCAGGATCAGACTGATATGCTACAGGAAAGTTCTCTGTGAAAGACACATATTGAGCAAAAAGAGGCTGCTTCTTGGGTGGTAACTAGCCATAGAACAAGCTATTATGCTATTGTTCGTTTCCAGGTTGAGCGCTTCTCTCTTTTTATTTATGCAAATTATGACATTTTGGGAAGTCTCCCTAAGTGTGATGCGGGAATCCAGACGTGGACCCGTTGCTCAGTGTGCCTAGAGGGATATGGCTGCACCTCACTGACGAGGCCCACAATAGGCCGAAACGTACGTCTGGGGTTTTGCTGTTTCTCTCGTTCAGAGAAGAATTGCCTGGTATTTCGGGGCTGGACTGTACTGTGAAGTCAGGATCAGACTGATATGCTTCAGGAAAGTTTTTCTCTGTGAAAGGCACATGTTGAGCAAAAAGAGGCTGCTTCTTGGGTGGTAACTAGCCATAGAACAAGCTATTATGCTATTGTTCGTTTCCAGGTTGAGCGCTTCTCTCTTTTTATTTATGCAAATTATGACATTTTGGGAAGTCTCCCTAAGTGTGATGCGGGAATCCAGACGTGGACCCGTTGCTCAGTGTGCCTAGAGGGATATGGCTGCACCTCACTGACGAGGCCCACAATAGGCCGAAACGTACGTCTGGGGTTTTGCTGTTTCTCTCGTTCAGAGAAGAATTGCCTGGTATTTCGGGGCTGGACTGTACTGTGAAGTCAGGATCAGACTGATATGCTTCAGGAAAGTTTTTCTCTGTGAAAGGCACATGTTGAGCAAAAAGAGGCTGCTTCTTGGGTGGTAACTAGCCATAGAACAAGCTATTATGCTATTGTTCGTTTCCAGGTTGAGCGCTTCTCTCTTTTTATTTATGCAAATTATGACATTTTGGGAAGTCTCCCTAAGTGTGATGCGGGAATCCAGACGTGGACCCGTTGCTCAGTGTGCCTAGAGGGATATGGCTGCACCTCACTGACGAGGCCCACAATAGGCCGAAACGTACGTCTGGGGTTTTGCTGTTTCTCTCGTTCAGAGAAGAATTGCCTGGTATTTCGGGGCTGGACTGTACTGTGAAGTCAGGATCAGACTGATATGCTTCAGGAAAGTTTTTCTCTGTGAAAGGCACATGTTGAGCAAAAAGAGGCTGCTTCTTGGGTGGTAACTAGCCATAGAACAAGCTATTATGCTATTGTTCGTTTCCAGGTTGAGCGCTTCTCTCTTTTTATTTATGCAAATTATGACATTTTGGGAAGTCTCCCTAAGTGTGATGCGGGAATCCAGACGTGGACCCGTTGCTCAGTGTGCCTAGAGGGATATGGCTGCACCTCACTGACGAGGCCCACAATAGGCCGAAACGTACGTCTGGGGTTTTGCTGTTTCTCTCGTTCAGAGAAGAATTGCCTGGTATTTCGGGGCTGGACTGTACTGTGAAGTCAGGATCAGACTGATATGCTTCAGGAAAGTTTTTCTCTGTGAAAGGCACATGTTGAGCAAAAAGAGGCTGCTTCTTGGGTGGTAACTAGCCATAGAACAAGCTATTATGCTATTGTTCGTTTCCAGGTTGAGCGCTTCTCTCTTTTTATTTATGCAAATTATGACATTTTGGGAAGTCTCCCTAAGTGTGATGCGGGAATCCAGACGTGGACCCGTTGCTCAGTGTGCCTAGAGGGATATGGCTGCACCTCACTGACGAGGCCCACAATAGGCCGAAACGTACGTCTGGGGTTTTGCTGTTTCTCTCGTTCAGAGAAGAATTGCCTGGTATTTCGGGGCTGGACTGTACTGTGAAGTCAGGATCAGACTGATATGCTTCAGGAAAGTTTTTCTCTGTGAAAGGCACATGTTGAGCAAAAAGAGGCTGCTTCTTGGGTGGTAACTAGCCATAGAACAAGCTATTATGCTATTGTTCGTTTCCAGGTTGAGCGCTTCTCTCTTTTTATTTAATCAAATAAAAATTGTTTACATGAAGTAAGAAATATAGGGGTACCACTGCTCCCTATAACCTTGCTAGCAGTCGATTGGCCGTGAATGTGCAGGGGGCGGCATTGCACAAGCATTTTACCAGAAATGCTTCTGCAATGTTAAATGCTGACATTTTATATGCTGTCAGCATTTAGTGAACCCCATAGAATTAGAGAATTATTTTTTTAGCAAATCTAGGCAAGTATCTCCACCAATACTCAAGTATGGCTTTTTCATCATGAGGTAGGAAGATTAAGATTTATAATCTTTATTGTTTTAGATAATTGTATTGTTTCATGCACCATTTGAGATGTGTTAATATTTGTTTGGTTTCCCTTCAAGTTTCAGTGTAATGGTGATATACCCTCACCGGCCACTTTATTAGGTACACCTGTTCAATTGCTTGGTAACACAAATTGCTAATCAGCCAATCACATGGCAGCAACTCAATGCATTTAGGCATCTAGACTTGGTGAAGACGACTTGCATCAGAATGAGGAAGAAAGGGGATTTTAGTGACTTTGAACGTTTGAATGGTTGTTAATTGGTGCCAGACGGGTCTGAGTAATTAATCTGTTGATCTACTGGGATTTTCATGCACAACCATATCTAGGGTTTTCAGAGAATGGTCTGAAAAAGAGAAAATATCCAGTGAGTGGCAGTTGTGTAGATGAAAATGCCTTGTTGATGTCAGAGGTCAGAGGAGAAGGGGCTGGTTTGAGATGATAGAAAGGCAAAATGTACTAGTGTATAGAGCACATTAAATAAGCAAATTATATATGGCCAGATTACGAGTTTTGCGTTATGAGCTGTGCAGTGTTAACATGCAGATTTTTTCTCACTGCTCACTTACCTACAGTGCTGGTATTACGGGTCAGCGGTGAGCTGGTTGTATGTGCTTGTGCACGATTTCCCCATAGACATCAATGGGGACAGCCGGCTGAGAAAAAGTCTAACACCTGCCAAAAATCAGGGTAAAGCTCAGTAATGCAGCCCCATTGATTCCTATGGGGAAACTAAAGTTATGTTTATACCTAACACCCTAACATGAACCCTGAGTCTAAACCCCCCTAATCTTACCCTTATTAACCCCTAATCTGCAGCCTCCAAAATCTCTGACACCTGCATTATACTTATTAACCCCTAAGATGCCGCTCTGGTCATCACCGCCACCTACATTATATTTATTAACCCCTAATCTGCTCCCCTCAACATCGCCAACCCCAACATTATATTTATTAACCCCTAATCTGCTGCCCCCAATGTCGCTGCAACCTACCTACACTTATTAACCCCTAATCTGCCGCCCCCAACGTCGCCGCCACTATTCTAAATTTATTAACCCCTAAACCTAAATCTAACCCTAACCCTAACACCCCCTAACTTAAATGGGGAGAGCCGGCTGAGAAAAAGTCTAACACCTGCCAAAAAGCAGGGTAAAGCTCAGTAACGCAGCCCCATTGATTCCTATGGGGAAACTAAAGTTATGTTTACACCTAACACCCTAACATGAACCCTGAGTCTAAACACCCCTAATCTTACCCTTATTAACCCCTAATCTGCCGCCTCCAAAATCTCCGAACCTGCATTATACTTGTTAACCCCTAAGCTGCCACTCTGGACATTGCCGCCACCTACATTATATTTATTAACCCCTAATCTGCTCCCCTCAACATCACCAACCCCAACATTATATTTATTAACCCCTAATCTGCTGCCCCCAATGTCGCTGCAACCTACCTACACTTATTAACCCCTAATCTGACACCCCCAACGTCGCCGCCACTATTCTAAATTTATTAACCCCTAAACCTAAGTCTAACCCTAACACCCCCTAACTTAAATATAATTAAAATAAATATAAATAAAACCTACAATTATTATATAAAATCCTATTTAAAACTAAATACTTACCTATAAAATAAACCCTAAACTAGCTACAATATAACTAATAATTACATTGTAGCTAGCTTAGGGTTTATTTTTATTTTACAGGCAAGTTTGTATTTATTTTAACTAGGTAGAATAGTTATTATAGTTATTAGTTATTAACTATTTAATAACTACCTAGCTAAAATAAATACAAATTTACCTGTAAAATAAAACCTAACCTAAGTTACACTAACACCTAACCTTACACTACAATTAAATAAATTAACTAAATTAAATACAATTAAATAAATTAAATACAATAAGCTAAATTACAAAAAAAAACAACACTAAATTACAGAAAATAAAAAACAAATTACAAGATATTTAAACTAATTACACCTAATCTAATAGTCCTATCAAAATAAAAAAGCCACCCAAAATAAAAAAAAAACCCTAGCCTAAACTAAACTATCAATAGCCCTTAAAAGGGCCTTTTGCGGGGCATTGCCCCAAAGAAATCAGCTTTTTTGCCTGTAAAAAAAAATACAAACATCCCTCCCAACAGTAAAACCCACACCCACACAACCAACCCCCCAAATAAAATCCTAACTAAAAAAAACTAAGCTCCCCATTGCCCTGAAAAGGGCATTTGGATGGGCATTGCCCTTAAAAGGGCATTTAGCTCTATTGCTGCCCAAAGCCCTAACCTAAAAATAAAACCCACCTAATACACCCTTAAAATAATCCTAACACTAACCCCCGAAGATTCACATCCAAGCGGCAAGATGTCCTCAACAAAGCCGGCAGAAGTGGTCCTCCAGACGGGCAGAAGTGGTCTTCCAGATGGGCAGAAGTCTTCATCCAGACGGCATCTTCTATCTTCATCCTTCCGGCGTGGAGCGGGCCCATCTTCAAGACATCCAATGCGGAGCATCCTCTTCTTCCGACGGACTAACAATGAATGAAGGTTCCTTTAAATGATGTCATCCAAGATGGAGTCCCTTAAATTCCTATTGGCTGATAGAATTCTATCAGCCAATTGGAATTAAGGTAGAAAAAATCCTATTGGCTGATGGATCAGGATCAGCCAATAGGATTGAAGTTCAATCCTATTGGCTGATCCAATAAGTTAGGGGGTGTTAGGGTTAAAATTAGACTTAGGTTTAAAGGGTTAATAAATTTAGAATAGTGGCGGCGATGTTGGGAACGGCAGATTAGGGGTTAATAAATGTAGGTAGGTGGCAGGCGATGTTTCTGGGCATCAGATTAGGGGTTAATAAATATAATGTAGGTTGCGGCGATATTAGGGGTGGCAGATTAGGGGTTAATAAGTATAATGTAGGTGGTGGCAACGTTAAGGATGGCAGATTAGGGGTTAATAATATTTAACTAGTGTTTGCGAGGCGGGAGTGCAGCGGTTTAGGGGTTAATATGTTTATTCTAGTGGCAGCGATGTCCGGAGCGGTAGATTAGGGGTTAAAAATGTTATTATAGTGTTTGCGATGCAGGAGGTTCTCTGTTAGGGGTTAATAGGTAGTTTATGGGTGTTAGTGTATTTTTTAGCACTTTAGTTATGAGTTTTATGCTACAGCTTTGTAGCATAAAACTCATAACTACTGACTTTAAAATGCGTTAGGAATCTTGGAGGTAGAGGGTGTACCGCTCACTTTTTGGCCTCCCAGGACAAACTCGTAATACCGGAGCTATGGAAGTCCCATAGAAAAAAGGGTTTACAAACTTTACATAAGTCGGTTTGCGGTAAGGCCAAAAAAGTGTACGGTGCCCCTAAACCTTCAATACCAGCGGTAGTGAAAAAGCAACATTGGGACCTGTTAATGCTGCTTTTTCATCTTACCGCAAAACTCGTAATCTAGCCGATAGTCTTTATGCATTCATTGTGAATTATGCTGAATTAGTTATTGAAATGTCAAGGAGCAATACCCACTCATCCTACATATGTCATAATACTAACTCCTCCTGTGAGTATGTGTGTGTGTGTAAAAAAAAATTTTTTCGATGTCTCTTGAGAGAATTTTTTCATTTTTGCTGTGGACAGCTGTTCAACTTTTGTATCGACAATATTTGACATAGTAAACTGTTTTTCTTTTACATACTGGACATATTTTGCTTAGACAAGATTGCACCATAGTTACTATCCGACCGACTATGAACATTTCTCGATAAGCCCGTTGGGAGTTTTCTCCCATTACGTTGCCATATTTTTTGGTTGCAATGACAACAAGTTTGTTTGGGGGTCGCTTTATCATTATTGGCCTGAGTCGGTCGTCAGTGAAGATATTTAATCATGCTGTTAGGATGCTACAGGGCATTGCATTGTATATATGTTGGTGATTAGCTGCTATATATGAAAAACTGTATTTCCGCTCTGGTGTTTATTCATTGTATTGCATTAGACGGGTCCAGATTCTGTTTGGGTGATTTATGAGCCTTTCACGCTCCCTGTTTCTCTTGCTTGCTATGACAACCTTATGGCATATTTTTTGATGTCCAGAACGGCTAACACAATTTAATATACAGTTCAAACGATGTGTTGAACTAAGTATAACAATGTATAGCGGTTGTAAGATCTTCTTGTCAGGTCATTCAATAGATATTGTTATATGTTTTTAGGATTGTATTTGGGACTGGCCCAATGTTGCCCGGGATGATGATGTCACACTGGAGAACGTGTCTACCCAGTAGAGCATGAAGACTGATGTCTGCTGCACTTAATATAAGTTTAGTGAAGGGTAAGTTTATGTTGTTTCACTTATTTGTCTGAGGACAGACCTGTTGGTCTATAAACGTTCACAATAAACAGTGATTAAATTGAAAAATGCCTATTGGAGTGCGCTTTTTCTGCTGACTATCTATACTCTTTGCTGCACCCTGGGTTGCTGATACTGGAAGTCCGGAGTGTGATCTGTTTTCACATTTATATATATATAGGGAAATAGTTCTAACTACTTTTAAACAGATATTCCTTAATATATCTGTATATATATATATATATATATATATATATATATATATATATATACACCTATATATAATTATATATATATATATATATATATATATACTGTATATATATATATATATATATATATATATATATATACAGTATATATATATATATAATTATATATATATATATATATATATATACAGATATATTAAGGAATATCTGTTTAAAAGTAGTTAGAACTATTTCCCTATGTGAAGAACATTGGAGTATAAAATACTTACACTCAATACATAGTTAAATACTTTATTAAATATTAATATTGCATAAATATGATTTTTCCTGTTTACTAGGGATGGGCGAATGTTTATTAAATTCGAAATTTAAAACGAATTTTGATACATTCCTTTGTTCAAGTCGAATTTCAAATGTTTATATAACATTCTAACATTCTATTTTTGAATTTTCATTTTTTCGACTTTTTCAATAACATTAGAAAATATTTGTTCGAATAATAGAATATTTAGCTATGTATTTTATATCACCTTCAATTTCGAAATGTAATATTCTAACTTGAATGTGACATTCAAATTCAAATGTAACATTTGTATTCAAAATAGTATTTCTAGTCAAATACTGTGTTTTATAAATGTAATATTCAAATGTCATATTCAAACTTGAATGTAGCATTCGATGTAGCATTCAAATTCGAAATAGCATTTCTAGTCTACAACTGTGTTTTATAAACATTCGATAACTGTAAATAACATTTGATAATATAATTTTTATGAATATTTGTTCTTATAAACATTTCGATTATGTAAATCGTATTTCTACAATAACATTTGTTCTAACATTCGAATTTGAATAATAATAATAAATAAACATATTCGCCCATCCCTAATATGTACATATGTATTTATGTGTTTATATAAGTTTACATAAATACAGATATAAATACATATGCATACACACATATATATATATATATATATTGTATATACACATATATACATATACACATATGTAGACATGTGTAGGTATATGTCTCTATGTTTCTTTTCTAACACCTGAGATCTCATATCTTTGAGACAGTATTATTATTATTATCGGTTATTTGTAGAGCGCCAACAGATTCTGCAGCGCTAGTATAACTTTTTATGCATTTTTTTTATCAGATAGTATTATTATGAGTATAAGTTTACTTTTAAATGTAATTTTGATGTGTTTTGTGCAACATTTTTTTTTATTAAGCATAACAGTTAACCAGAGAAGTCATGCTATCCCGACCACCGTTAAATTCTATTGTGCTCAAGCAAACGTGTTTACTCTTAACCTGTAAAACGTGTGCGATGTGCGCAAAGAGCTGCAATAAACCCTTTTTCAACAGTTGCAACAGTTAGTGCGACACTCGTAATCTAGCCCTAAATTATGAACAAAGATTTGTTCAGTCACCCCAAACCATGTAGGAAAATGTGCTATTGTCTGACGAGACAAAGGTTGAATTTTTTGTAAAATATATGTTTGGTGCAAAGCCAATGAAGCTCATCATTAAAGGAACACTAGAACGACTTTGAAGCATGGTGGTGGTAGCATCATGCTTTGGGGCTGCTTCTCTTCAGCTGGGAGAGGGACTCTTTTCAAGGAAGATGGGACAATGAATAGCTCCAAATATAAAGTTTTTTTTTTTTAACAAAACCTGCAGAAAGATGAAGCTGAAGATGAAGAGACTTTTCATAATCCAGCATGGCAATGACCAAAAGCAAACATCCAAGGAGACCAAAGCCTTGGAATGGCCCAGTTAGAGCCCAGACTAAATTCCATTATATATATATATATATATATATATATATATATATATATATATATATATATATATATATATATATATATATATATATATATATATATATATATACAAAAGAAGACAAAATGTAACCTGGGCGCTGAAAGTCCAATGCTGAATAATCTATGCTGTGAAAATCCAACCATTGTGTTATCTTAATTCCTTCTAATGCAGAAACACAATACAGAAAGAGATACAAAAGAGGAAAGAGATATGGATTGGCGCAGATATATAAACTAGGGTATTACTTATCCGGATAAATGAAATTTGTGTATGAGATATCAGATATAGTGCACAACTTCCACAGTGTATGGATAAATTATATGAAGCTACTTTAAAAAGATACTAAATAATTAGGAATAGGGCTGGAACATTCATCTAGCCCCTTTCCTATGGAAATTGGACGATACACTGCTAAATAATGCAGACACAGTCACTAAGCTAAATGACATTTTAGAAGAATATTTCCACATCAATGTACCATCAGTATCTAATCAGTTCACTGTATGGGAGGCACATAAATGTGCGCTTAGAGGTGAATTTATAAAACTAAAAGCTAGATTAAAACAAATACAAAAGAAAACATATGATAACAACATCTAAACTTTCATAACTAGACTACCAACTCAAACAGTCTCCACTGGATCCCATTCTCCTGCTAGAGCTCACAAACACTAGGAAGGCCCTTGAGGATTTTATGCATATTGAATATCAAACTCTCCATAACAAAACTAATAGTCTATTCTATTTTGAACAGAGCGGGTAAATACTTGGCAAGAGCTTTAAAGGGACAGTAAACCTTAAAAATAATGTTCTATAATTCTGCACATAGTGCAGAATTATATAACATTATTTAGGTGCTATAGCTATAAATGCGTTTTTTACCTTTTAATTTGTTAAAAATGTGGCGCTTTTACAGACCCACTCTCTGCTCTGGGGTCTGTTATATTTAGTCAGCGCATCGGGCCAGCTGTATAGTCACAGCCCGGCCCGACCGCGCCATAGCACTAAGTGCAGCTCACCGCTACTCTAATAAATGTATTAACCCCTAAAGCTAAGTCTAACCCTAACACTAACACCCCCCTAAATTAAATATAATTTACATCTAACGAAATTAATTAACTCTTATTAAATAAATTATTCCTATTTAAAACTAAATACTTACCTGTAAAATAAATCCTAATATAGCTACAATATAAATTATAATTATATTATAGCTATTTTAGGATTTATATTTATTTTACAGGTAACTTTGTATTTATTTTAACCAGGTACAACAGCTATTAAATAGTTAAGAACTAGCCGAATGACGGTTCCTTTAAGGGACGTCATCCAAGATGGCGTCCCTCGAATTGGATCAGCCAATCGGATTGAACTTGATTCTGATTGGCTGATTCCATCAGCCAATCAGAATATTCCTACCTTAATTCCGATTGGCTGATAGAATCCTATCAGCCAATCGGAATTCGAGGGACGCCATCTTGGATGACGTCCCTTAAAGGAACCGTCATTCGGCTAGTAGGCGTTGGGAGAAGAGGATGTTCTGCGTCGGAGGTCTGCAAGATGGATCCGGAAGAAAGAAGATTGAAGATGCAGTTGATAGAAGACTTCATCCGGATCATGGACCTCTTCAGCTCCCGCTTGGATGAAGACTTCATCCGGATCATGGACCTCTTCAGCTCCCGCTTGGATGAAGACTTCAGCCAGATCATGGACCTCTTCAGCCCCCCGCTTGGGCTTGGATCAGGACATCGGAGGAGCTCTTCAGGACGGATCGGTGAACCTGGCAGGGTGAAGATAAGGTAGGAAGATCTTCAGGGGCTTAGTGTTAGGTTTATTTAAGGGGGGTTTGGGTTAGATTAGGGGTATGTGGGTGGTGGGTTGTAATGTTGGGGGGGGTATTGTACGTTTTTTTTTACAGGCAAAAGAGCTGAACTTCTTGGGGCATGCCCCGCAAAGGGCCCTGTTCAGGGCTGGTAAGGTTAAAGAGCTTTGAACTGTAGTAATTTAGAATAGGGTAGGGCATTTTTTTATTTTGAGGGGCTTTGTTATTTTATTAGGGGGCTTAGAGTAGGTGTAATTAGTTTAAAATTGTTGTAATATTTTTCTTATGTTTGTAAATATTTTTTTATTTTTTGTAGCTTAGTTCTTTTTTATTTTTTGTACTTTAGCTAGTTTATTTAATTGTATTTATTTGTAGGAATTGTATTTAATTAATTTATTGATAGTGTAGTGTTAGGTTAATTGTAGGTAATTGTAGGTAGTTTATTTAATGAATTTATTGATAGTGTAGTGTTAGGTTTAATTGTAACTTAGGTTAGTATTTATTTTACAGGTAATTTTGTAATTATTTTAACTATTTTAGCTATTAAATAGTTCTTAACTATTTAATAGCTATTGTACCTGGTTAAAATAAATACAAAGTTATCTGTAAAATAAATATAAATCCTAAAATAGCTATAATATAATTATAATTTATATTGTAGCTATATTAGGATTTATTTTACAGGTAAGTATTTATCTTTAAATAGGAATAATTTATTTAATAAGAGTTAATTAATTTCGTTAGATGTAAATTATATTTAACTTAGGGGGGTGTTAGTGTTAGGGTTAGACTTAGCTTTAGGGGTTAATACATTTATTAGAGTAGCGGTGAGCTCCAGTCGGCAGATTAGGGGTTAATAATTGAAGTTAGGTGTCGGCGATGTTAGGGAGGGCAGATTAGGGGTTAATACTATTTATTATAGGGTTAGTGAGGCGGATTAGGGGTTAATAACTTTATTATAGTAGCGCTCAGGTCCGCTCGGCAGATTAGGGGTTAATAAGTGTAGGCAGGTGGATGCGACGTTGAGGGGGGCAGATTAGGGGTTAATAAATATAATATAGGGGTCGGCGGTGTTAGGGGCAGCAGATTAGGGGTACATAAGGATAACGTAGGTGTCGGCGCTTTGCGGTCGGCAGATTAGGGGTTAATAAGTGTAGGCAAATGGAGGCAACGTTGAGGGGGGCAGATTAGGGGTTAATAAATATAATACAGGGGTCGGCGGTGTTAGGGGGAGCAGATTAGGGGTACATAAGGATAACGTAGGTGGCGGTCGGCAGATTAGGGTTTAAAAAAATTATTCGAGTGTCGGCGATGTGGGGGGACCTCGGTTTAGGGGTACATAGGTAGTTTATGGGTGTTAGTGTACTTTAGAGCACAGTAGTTAAGAGCTTTATAAACCGGCGTTAGCCCAGAAAGCTCTTAACTACTGACTTTTTTCCTGCGGCTGGAGTTTTGTCGTTAGATGTCTAACGCTCACTTCAGACACGACTCTAAATACCGGAGTTAGAAAGATCCCATTGAAAAGATAGGATACGCAATTGACGTAAGGGGATCTGTGGTATGGAAAAGTCGCGGCTGAAAAGTGAGCGTTAGACCCTATTTTGAGTGACTCCAAATACCGGCGGTAGCCTAAAACCAGCGTTAGGAGCCTCTAACGCTGGTTTTCACGGCTAACGCCAAACTCCAAATCTAGGTCCTAGATACCTCCATCCCTTCCCTGATGACCTTGTTGACAAATTATAGCAATTTCTCTAATTTTCGCATAAACCATTCTAAATCTGAATTCCTGAGTATCGGAATGTCACAAGAAAACTTACTCAAATCCCACCACTTCCAACACCAAAGCACAGCGCTAAAATACTTGGGCATCAATATCACCCCGCACTTAAATAAACTAGCCACTCTAAACTTTGATCCTCTTAAAACTCAGATTATTTCCACATTAAAATCTTGGGCCCACAAGCCTCTATCCTGGTTGGGCAGAATCAATGCGGTTAAAATGATGATACTTATTAAAATCCTATATCTACTGCAGACACTTTCTATACCGATCCCAGATACCATAATATACACTATACAAAAACATATTAATATGTTTATATGAAATAATAAATTCCCCAGGGTTGCCACAAGCAATTTATATAGACCCAAATTACAAGGAGGTTTGGGTGCCCCAAACATTATGCTATACCGATATGCAACATTCCTGAACAGAATCACAGCCTGTAGCAAACATTCAAATCACAAAGAATGAGCAATACTGGAAAGAAATTTGGTGCATTGTGACCACATAGGAGGAAAATGCTGGCTCATAAACCCACATGACAAAATATATTCCAACGTCCACTCTCCCATATATGAGACTTTCAGAATATGGAATAAAATACTTAAAAAATATAAAACCATTTTGACTCCAAGATCCCCCTTAACACCCTTATCTAATAATACAAACTTCCCCTACATTTAACGTTACCCGATCCAAATGTCCACACATTACATAGAACAATACCCTGCTATCTACTAATACAAAATTGCAAGCTTAAAGCTAAGGAGGACATTTTCAGCATTCTAGGCCCTATGATTCAAGGATGGTTCAAAATTCAACCAATCTCACACTATCTCCGGACACATCCAAACAAAAAAAGATATCTTTAGGTCGTTAACACCATTTGAGACATTATGCTATATGCCATACCCACATTCAGGACTTCTCTCTTTATCTTATAAATTACTCATGTCACATCAATACAGTAAACCCCCATCATATGTAGCGAAGTGGGAGGCAGAACTTGCAGAACACCAACCACCAAAAGTGATGAGCTCCTCTGCATCCTCTATATCCATTACTGAAATGAACATGAAACTTCTTAGCAGGTGGTACTATACCCCACACAGGTTAGGTAAAATGATAACAAATTATCACACTGAATGCTGGAGAGGGTGCCCAGTTAGAGGGACCATCACACATATTTGGTGGACCTGCTCTATAGCTCAACAATATTGGTCACTCATCAGGAATGAGATAGAATTGGTTGTAGGGATTTCAATACCACTTCAACCATGGGTCTTTCCCCCCTTAAAGTGTTTGCTGCGACCTAAATTCTTAAACATTATGGTAAATACAGCTAAATGTTATATTCCATTCTATTGCAAACATCTTACTCTACCATCCATACAATTCTGGAGAGACAGGGTAACTATGAATATAGAACTTGAACAATATCATTATTTAAGACGCAAAAAAATTGGATGAATTTCTCTCAATTCGTCTCCTATGGGAAGAGTATCTTAACTCTCTAAAGCACACATAATACATTGGCCCTACTATTACAAACCCCTTTGAAATACTGAGGGAATTCAGAAGTCAGGCATTAATTTCTGTACTATTTTGCTATATGGTAACCTATTTCGATTAACCTTGTTATGTACTAATAACAACATTGTATGCATTGAAAAAAAAAAAATTAGGAATAGAGTCCACATAAAATCACAAATAAAAAAAATAAATGAACCAAATAGATAAAATATGTATCAAAATGAGCAGCAGTAAATACAGGCTTAAAAAATCAAATGAATGATTTCATATATAAAAAGGAGTTCATCTGAATAGAGATGGAAAACAGGAATCCTAGTCCCTCTCGGGTATCTATTTACACTCTTCTACCTCAATCAATATGATGTAAGGGTCGCGCAGTGTAGAGATAGTCTATCACGGACACTAGGCAAATCTTGTCCCCACGTTATTTGAGTGAAGAATCAGGTTAAGAATTTTGGAGCATGCCAATAATATCAAAAATGCCACAAAGGATGTATCCAAAGGTAAAACTATCACATCAGTGGCACGACATTTTCTAAAAATTCACAAAAGTGAAATCACTGACTTGAAATATGCTGTGATACATAAAATCTCTCTGGGCATAAGAGAAGGAAATCTGGAATAAGCACTTTTAAATTCAGAATGTAGATGGATATATCTATTAGACTCCATACAACCAAAAGGACTCAATGAATATAACAATTACTAACATGACCCCCAATTACTAACATGAACCCCGAGTCTAAACACCCCTAATATTATACTTATTAACCCCTAATCTGCCACCCCCGCTATCGCTGACACCTGCATTTTATTATTAACCCCTAATCTGCCGCTCCGGACACCGCCGCAACCTACATTATCCCTATGAACCCCTAATCTGCTGCCACTAACATCGCCGACACCTATATTATAGTTATTAACCCCTGATCTGCCCCCCCCAACGTCGCCGCCACCTACCTACACTTATTAACCCCTAATCTGTCGACTGGACATCGCCGCCACTATAATAAATGTATTAACCCCTAAACCGCCGCACTCCTGCCTCGCAAACACTTTAATAAATTTTATTAACCCCTAATCTGCCCTCCCTAACATCGCCGCCACCTACCTACAATTATTAACCCCTAATCTCCCGCCCCCAATGTCGCCGCTACTATAATAAAGTTATTAACCCCTAAACCTAAGTCTAACCCTAACCCTAACACCCCCTAACTTAAATATAATTTAAATAAAACCAAATAAATTTATTATCATTAAATAAATTATTCCTATTTAAAACTAAATACTTACTGATAAAATAAACCCTAATATTGCTACAATATAACTAATAATTACATTGTAGCTATTTTAGAATTTATATTTATTTTACAGGCAACTTTGTATTTATTTTAACTAGGTACAATAGCTATTAAATAGTTAATAACTATTTAATAGCTACCTAGTTAAAATAATTACAAAATTACCTGTAAAATAAATCCTAACCTAAGTTACAAATACACCTAACACTACACTATCATTAAACTAATTAAATAAATTACCTACAATTATCTAAACTAAAATACAATTAAATAAACTAAACTATAATACAAAAAAACAAACACTAAATTACAGAAAATAATAAAAAATTATAAGAAGTTTAAACTAATTACACCTAATCTAAGCCCCCTAATAAAATAAAAAAGCCCCCCAAAATAATAAAATGCCCTAACCTATCCTAAATTACAAAGTAATCAGCTCTTTTACCAGCCCTTAAAAGGGCATTTTGTGGGGCATTGCCCCAAAGTAATCAGCTCTTTTACCTGTAAATAAAAATACAAGACCCCCCCCCAACATTACAACCCACCACCCACATACCCCTACTCTAAAACCCACCCAAACCCCCTTAAAAAAATCTAGCACTAACCCCCTGAAGATCTCCCTACCTTGAGTTGTCTTCACTCAGCCGAGCCGAATTCTTCATCCAAGCGGGGCAGAAGAGGTCCTCCATCCGATTGAAGTCTTCATCCAAGCGGGGCAGAAGAGGTCTTCCATCTGATTGAAGTGTTTATCCAAGCGGGCATCTTCTATCTTCATCCATCTGGAGCGGAGCGGCAGCATCCTGAAGACCTCCGACGCGGAACATCCATCCTGGCCGACGACTTCCCAATGAATCACGGTTCTTTTAAATGACGTCATCCAAGATGGCGTCCCTCGAATTCCGATTGGCTGATAGGATTCTATCAGCCAATCGGAATTAAGGTAGGAAAATTCTGATTGGTTGATTCAATCAGCCAATCAGATTGAACCGTTCCGATCAGCCAATAGAATGTGAGGTCAATCCGATTGGCTGATTAGATCAGCCAATCAGATTGAACTTCAATCTGATTGGCTGATTGAATCAGCCAATCAGATTTTTCCTACCTTAATTCCGATTGGCTGATAGAATCCTATCAGCCAATCGGAATTTGAGGGACACACCTATACTAAATATTAATATCTAGAGATTTTAAAGAGTCAGAATCTATTACACTGAACAGCTGTGCTAAAGTTGACTGTGCAAGCAAGGACTTTATAATTACAGATAGAGTATTAGCTAGATATCTTTAATCTCATAATCTGACATCCCACATATTAACAGGTCCTCTTGTTACAGAATTATTACTGAATTTATTAATAGCCGGCTACAAAAGATAATGTTTGTATCTGATTGCTTGATATAATACAAACCAAGTATAATGTTTCACATATAAATACATGATTCTCAGAGGTATTATTCACATACCTATGCTATATATTGATATCTAGAGAATTTAAGTGCTTTTAAACGTGTATGATTGAATAGTTAAACCAATAAAGATAAAGTATAAATGGTTAAAAATCATTCCTGTATTCTTCAGGGATAATTTTTCCTAAATAATTGCAGGGGTAAAGCACTCTTTTTTTGTTACAGACTTTGTAACTTATTTATCTATGAGTTTCCTTAGTGCTATATTGCCCCCCTAACAAGTGCTTGTTGATTACAAAATTATTTGGTACTTACCATTAGTACTACTTTACCTAATATCTTGTTACTTTTGTCCAGGGATGCAGGAATAAGTGACATGAAAGGCAAAGCAAAAAAGAAATTAGTTCAACACCGTAATTTATTAGGTACACACAACAAATATCAAAAGGTAAGGAACTCACATGTAAAAACCTCAATATGTATGAGGTAATTAAAAACACTTTTAAAATAAGCAACTACGTCTTTCAGACTGGGTGCATCCCAAGAACACAAGTCCTGAACTCTGGCATTCTCAAGGCAATCCTTACGCGCTCAAAGGTTGCTCAAAGGTTCTAGCAATGTGCTCCTTCTTCATCAGAGGATGTGTGTATATATATATATATATATATATATATACACACACACATATTTTAATTGACAGTTTGTGACATTTTTACTATATTACTGCTCCTTCAATCTTTACTTAAAGGTACACTAAACCCAAATGTTTTCTTCCATGATTCAGAAAGAACATGCAATTTTAAGCAACTTTATAATTTACTCCTATTATCTATTTTTATTCATTCTCTTGCTATCTTTGTTTTAAAAAAATGTGAAAAAGTAAGAAAGAATGCCCAGCACTAGCTGCAATCTGGTGCACACTACAGGGGTCCTGCACATACCCCTATAATCAATGCCAAATGTACAAAAGGTAGCAGCACCACTTAAAGTAATGTTCAATTCTGGTTTATTGGGACATCACATAAATATTCAACAAAAGAGTCCCTAATAACCTTTAGGGAAGGTGGGAAAAAGAGGAAGGTAGTCCACCCTAGTGACCTCCAAACACAATCCCATGTGTAGAGAGGAGGTAGTGCCTAATGCCACAATGTAATGTTTAGAAAAAAAGAAGAGGAGGGGAGGGACAGAAGCATTGTTGGACACACTTATAGGATGGATTACCGATTATATTGTGGGGTAAAGTATGGTGAAAGAGAGAATATGGATTTAAGTAAAATAAACCATAACATTTATTAATTATATTAAAATAAAGGTTGTGGACCGTGCCACCATTAAGATAATATGAACAATTAATTAAGTACGATTGAAAACAAACAAACAAAAAGAAAGCACTGCAATCTCTCCCAGTCAGTTCGATAAAGCAGATGCGAAACGCGCGTCAGGCATTCGCACTGCTTCTCTCCTTCTTTTTCATAAAATTTAATATACTTTACCAAGCTAGGTGTTAGCCTTAATTGGCAATAGGTTACAATTTATTTTACTGGTATTAAACGGTATATGGCTTCTCCCCCTAGGGGACTCTGTGGCTCTAATTGTTAAGTATAAGAATTGGGTGACTTAGGGTTATAGACCCAGTGTTTAACCCTTCTAATTTTTTCTATGCCACAAGAGATATCCCATAGACATCAGTTAAATTTTATAAGGTGTTAACCTGTGGATTAACCTGTGCTTACAACCTCTATATGTTCCAATTACTTTAATATATATATGATACAATTGTGTTATTTCAGGCTTTTCCTGACTGGGAGAGATTGCAGTGCTTTCTTTTTGTTTGTAATTAATAAATGTTATGTTTTATTTTACTTAAATCCATATTCTCTCTTTCACCATATTCTAACCCACAATATAATCGGTAATCCATCCTAAAAGTGTGCCCAATAATGCTTACATCACATAAATAGAAAGCACAACGTTTCAGTCTAACTGACCTTAATCATGTTGCATACACACATGCCCTAAAACACTCCTTTTAAACCCAAACTGGGAGGAGTCTAGAACCTATACAGATGTTCCACATCGTTAACATTACCATACAATAATTGAAGGTCTCACGGCTCCATCTAGTGGTAGAAGAGATATTCATCTATACACATGAGAACCTAAAAAACAACACAGGTTCACTACCAAATATATATGGATATACATGTGCAATACAAAATTAATTCATTAAAAACAACAATATATTTCTACCTACAACAATCCAAACTTTAATGCCTATTAACAGCTCCCTAATTTAATATTACAAAGTAACATTCCAGTCCATTTCCTTATTCATGCCCAGGGGGATTAGAGATTGAAGGGTATAAATCCAAAATGTCTCCCTACTTTTAAGCATTTTTTGTTTCTCCCCACCTTGTCTAGGTCTCTTGACCTGTTCTATCACCTGAAATCTCAACTGGGAGATACTGTGTCCTGCTTGTAAGAAGTGGTTATAAAAAATGGTGTGTTAAGCTTTTTAGGGCTTATAGATAGAGAGGGCGCCAAGGGCTAAAGGTATCAGACACCAATAAAGTGTTAAAAATTATTTAATAAAAATCAACATATAGACATAAGAATCAACATATAAACATAAAATCAACCAATCTAAATAGGGACGTCTCCCTAGGTATTTATAAAATCCTATGTAACAGCTTGTTACTAAAATGTATTAAATATAAGAGTTCAGATAGACAAAAAAATACATGTATGATCTGTAAAATTGCAAAAACTCAGTTAATAGCTAAAACTAAAGATAGATAAAACAAACACCTTTATGCGTTAGGTTAGAAAATTAGATATGCATATGCCCAAAGGATACAGCAGATATTCACTGTGTGATATAGATTAGCGTGTTATTTTCCAATAGAGGAGATTAGTCCTGTAAATGTCCAGTATATTTGAAAACGTAGTAAAGTGCTTAGTGTCAAAATTATAACAGTGTTGAAGCAGTATTATACTTTACTTTACCGCCTGTGAAGTCTTCAGTCACACCAGGGACCGCTGCGGGAGCCAAGACAGTCTCTCCCGAGTTGCAAACACAGATCTCACACGTGTGTATGGACGGCTGTTTACGGACGGCGTCTGACGTCACGCCTGGTCCGTATTGTTTCTTTTGTAGGCTGTATAATAGCGTGCTGATATTCAGTGTTACCAAATTGTAGATTTTTTCAACTTCTTCGGTGCATAAGCCCCCTATTCATAGGTTTAAGCTTGCAGGTACAGTTGGATATTCAGATTCATCCACACTGTCAGAAATTTGTAGTAAAGAAATTAACCCGGGTTAAAAATAGCGATGTTGTTCCTAGATGGGGTGAACTTTATTCACTCTTAGTATGCTGCTACAAAGTCACAAGGTAATCGACGCGTTTCACCCACCTGTGGGCTTTATCAAGATGATTGTGACTTGCAGTAAAGGCCTTTTAAATGTTCCAAGGGTGTGTGATTGGCTGTGTGTCTAATTGGTGTTTCTCATTCACAGGAGAGTTTAAGGTGGTATATACTTCTTCCTCTATTTCAGGTTAAAGTATCTCAAAATAAAAACATATTGATAGTAAAATAGAATCCTTTGGTACATATCTTTACAAATATACAAAATCTCTATTAAAGTGTGTTCCCTACAAGTTTTCCTATTTTAAGACATTGTATATTAAAATTGCAACATGCCACAATTGAATATAAATGAAGTTGGTTTATCCAATGTATATACAGATCTTATTGATATGGTACATCCTTCGTAGAAAACATACGAAACCTAATGTCATTCCGACATATATATACACATAGATAAAATATTTACATATGCCCTATTTTAAAAGGTAAGCAAACTTGTTATAAATTTATGAAACAAGGTATACAGTTTAGTTAAATGACAGTGCTACCCATAAGTTAATGTGAAATTATGAAAAATAATAATAAAAAATAAAAATAATAAAAATGAAAAAAATATAGATGAAAAGAGAGAAAGAGAATAAAAAAAGCGAGTGAGGTTTAATTTTAGATTTAAACGTGTTTCATTCAAATAAAAAAGGTGAAAGATCTAGTTCTGAGTTAAGTCCTAGTGGATATAAAGTGCTATATTTATAAATTAATTCCGCTTCTTTAATTAATAGAGTTTTCTCTGTGTTACCCCCCCTCCAGTGTCCTTTAATTTTTTGTACCCCCCAATAGCTTAAATCTTTGGTATTCCCATGATGGGTGTCTTTAAAGTGGTTATTAAAAGAAAAGAAATTATGTTCTAAAATGTATTTAATACTATCAAGAATAAAATCTTTTTGTTGTTGTTCCATATTTTCGTCTTTGTCTAAGTAATATTTTACTGCCTTTAGTCCTTGTGAATGATTTATCACGGTATACAGAGACGATACGTCACATGTAGCTATTAACATTTCTTTTTCCCATTTTAGTGAATTCAAAATATTCAGTACCTGAGTTGAATCTTTAAGATGTGATTTAAGTTTGGACACATGTGGCTGTAGAAATCTGTCGACATACTGGGAGAGGTTGGCTCGTGCAATCTGTTCTATTTTGGTGAAACTACCCGATGTCTTAAAGACAGAATAAGGGAACACTTGTTAAATATAGAAAAAGGGAGAGATGACACCTCATTATATAAGCACTTTAAAGACACCCATCATGGGAATACCAAAGATTTAAGCTATTGGGGGGTACAAAAAATTAAAGGACACTGGAGGGGGGGTAACACAGAGAAAACTCTATTAATTAAAGAAGCGGAATTAATTTATAAATATAGCACTTTATATCCACTAGGACTTAACTCAGAACTAGATCTTTCACCTTTTTTATTTGAATGAAACACGTTTAAATCTAAAATTAAACCTCACTCGCTTTTTTCATTCTCTTTCTCTCTTTTCATCTATATTTTTTTCATTTTTATTATTTTTATTTTTTATTATTATTTTTCATAATTTCACATTAACTTATGGGTAGCACTGTCATTTAACTAAACTGTATACCTTGTTTCATAAATTTATAACAAGTTTGCTTACCTTTTAAAATAGGGCATATGTAAATATTTTATCTATGTGTATATATATGTCGGAATGACATTAGGTTTCGTATGTTTTCTACGAAGGATGTACCATATCAATAAGATCTGTATATACATTGGATAAACCAACTTCATTTATATTCAATTGTGGCATGTTGCAATTTTAATATACAATGTCTTAAAATAGGAAAACTTGTAGGGAACACACTTTAATAGAGATTTTGTATATTTGTAAAGATATGTACCAAAGGATTCTATTTTACTATCAATATGTTTTTATTTTGAGATACTTTAACCTGAAATAGAGGAAGAAGTATATACCACCTTAAACTCTCCTGTGAATGAGAAACACCAATTAGACACACAGCCAATCACACACCCTTGGAACATTTAAAAGGCCTTTACTGCAAGTCACAATCATCTTGATAAAGCCCACAGGTGGGTGAAACGCGTCGATTACCTTGTGACTTTGTAGCAGCATACTAAGAGTGAATAAAGTTCACCCCATCTAGGAACAACATCGCTATTTTTAACCCGGGTTAATTTCTTTACTACAAATTGACAGTGTGGATGAATCTGAATATCCAACTGTACCTGCAAGCTTAAACCTATGAATAGGGGGCTTATGCACCGAAGAAGTTGAAAAAAATCTACAATTTGGTAACACTGAATATCAGCACGCTATTATACAGCCTACAAAAGAAACAATACGGACCAGGCGTGACGTCAGACGCCGTCCGTAAACAGCCGTCCATACACACGTGTGAGATCTGTGTTTGCAACTCGGGAGAGACTGTCTTGGCTCCCGCAGCGGTCCCTGGTGTGACTGAAGACTTCACAGGCGGTAAAGTAAAGTATAATACTGCTTCAACACTGTTATAATTTTGACACTAAGCACTTTACTACGTTTTCAAATATACTGGACATTTACAGGACTAATCTCCTCTATTGGAAAATAACACGCTAATCTATATCACACAGTGAATATCTGCTGTATCCTTTGGGCATATGCATATCTAATTTTCTAACCTAACGCATAAAGGTGTTTGTTTTATCTATCTTTAGTTTTAGCTATTAACTGAGTTTTTGCAATTTTACAGATCATACATGTATTTTTTTGTCTATCTGAACTCTTATATTTAATACATTTTAGTAACAAGCTGTTACATAGGATTTTATAAATACCTAGGGAGACGTCCCTATTTAGATTGGTTGATTTTATGTTTATATGTTGATTCTTATGTCTATATGTTGATTTTTATTAAATAATTTTTAACACTTTATTGGTGTCTGATACCTTTAGCCCTTGGCGCCCTCTCTATCTATAAGCCCTAAAAAGCTTAACACACCATTTTTTATTACATCTTGACACTTTTTAGGGATAGTGTCTCTTAGAGAGGTGCTTGGTATTAGTTCCTAAGCGCACTTCTAAATTCTTGCCTTCTCTTAAGAAGTGGTTATAGACAGGGGCATCCTTATTCCCACCCCACAGCGTATATAGGATTTGTGTTCATTAATTCTATCTCTTATCCTACGTGTAGATTCCCCAATATTTATTTTGGAACAGGGACATTTGATAAGATATATAATGTACTCTGAATTACAGGTAAAAAAACCTGGAATCTTAATTTTTCTCCCATTCATGGGATGTACAAAGGAGTCCCCTTTAATGATACTATTACAGTTACAACATCCTAAACATGGGAAACAACCTACTCTAGGAGTAGAGAGATGTGTCTGGGTATTCTTTTTTGGAGGGCCTATATCTGCTCTGATTAATACATCCCTTATACTCTTGCATCTCCTATAAGCAGGCATGGGTAATTCTTTGAATTCTGTAATGTTAGGATTCAATGTCAGCAATGAACAAATTGAGTCATTATCAGATGGTACAAGCACCTTAGACTCTCTGAGCAAGTGCTGTGTGCAAAATGCTGGTGCTCGGTGCATACTTAAATACACTTTTGAAACAGCTATAACTTTTATTAGAAGCATTTTTGCTAATACATTTATATTACTGAAATGCTTCTTTTCAAATATGAAATGCATCCATGGGGATTCTAATTTTGGCTGGAATGTCCCTTTAAAAATGAATATTGCATAAATATGATTTTACATGTTTTCATCTACTAGACTGCAAAGGACTCCAATGAACTTATATCTATATATATATATATGTGTGCATATGTATTTATGTGTTTACATGTGTATGTATCCCTATGTTAAAGCCCTTTGCAGCCTTTTTTCCCCCTAGCAGCTGAGATATCATATCTTTGAGCCCTTATAACTTTTTGTGCAATCATCTTTTAATTTTTTTTATTACATAGTGTTATTATGTGTAACTGTACTTTGTTATGTATTTTTTTATGTGTTTTGTGACACTTTTCTGACTCGTATAACAGTTATCCAGAGCTTTGAGGTCAGGGTAATTATTCTTTTTTTTATTATTATTTATATACCATCTCAGTATACAATTGCAAAGGAGATCAAACAAAAAGCAAAAACACATTAAAGCAAGTATTGCAAGTATAGCCCCAAAAGGGAAAGCAAGTAGCACCATAAAGTCATTTACAATTTCCATTATTTAACAAATATTGTTATTATTAACAGCGCCTCAACAGAATATAAATCCTTATCACAGTAAGTATTACCCCCTTTTATGGGGGAAAACAATAACGATAACACTAACTTATAGAAGATTGGTGCAAAAACTAATTACATAAACTGTTAACAAATTAATCAGAAAGATCGATATGAAACATTAGATATTTCCAGTTAACATTAGGCACCAAACACCTTATTTTCCCATGGAATAACACAAATAGCAGTATTTATAGTTCCCATTATTTGGCGCTATAAGATAAATTGTATACTGTATGGTGGTTTTCTGAATAAACTAAAATAAAATAAACAGAGAGAAAAAAAAAGGGTTTTGAGCAGAAAATTACAACTCTCCATCTCCGCCCTCCCCCCTACCCTCTAACCTGGTGTTAAGCGGGATATTCTTTATTTGCAATGGCCAGCTCAAGATAAATAATACCCCTGAAAGGTGCAATTAATTGCTTCTGTATTTCTATGGGGAAATTTATAATTATATTTTTGCATTTATTAAAAAAACATTTAACTTGGGACTACTGAAGTATCAAGTTGCTCCAATATTAATTGGTTTTTAAGTTTCTGGATATATTCCTCAAGACTTGGGGTTTTGCTAGATTTCCAATATTTCAATATCAAAAGTCTTCCTGTTATAATTATCATATTTAGCTGACAAGTATTGATAAACAGAATTTCTTCCTGCCTAGTAAGAAAAAAAATGTGTTTATCGGAGAATTGAATATTGCTTTGGTTAATTTTATTAACCCAGTTAGTTATTTTATACTAAAAAAAAATTAATTTTGGGACAGTTCCAAAAGCAATGATCTAGGTCTGCATTTATAGTCTTGCATTTCTGACAGCGGGCTAGTGTTTTATCCCATCTAGCCTTCACCTGTGGTGTAACATATACTCTATTCATAATCTTAGTATGTGTTTCTCTCCAGGATGAGGAAATTGTTGCTCTATCTATAAGGAGGTCAGGGTAATTATTCTAGCGTAAATCGCAATTGTACTCATGCGTTCAAATTTACTTTCATCTTGTAATACTAGGGGAAAATTTAAATTGCGTGCAAACAGCCGCATAAACCCAATGTTGCTTGTGTGCAAATGATAGCACGCCACTCGTAATGTAGCCCGATATATTTTAACAAGAATAATGCAGCAATACAAACATTTAAATATTGTTATTTATTTTTTTTGCAAATGTACTGTATGTCCCTTTAATGCAGCTTCTAATTAAACATTTTTTATACCGTTTCTCATTTATTGTATTATATATTTATCTGTAGATGTATAGATGAATTGATGAGTCTTACAAGTTTTGATACTTATGGGCATGTTAGGCAGATTGGAGAGACTTTTTATTTTTTATCTCACTTTTAGTGATGTCGCGAACTGTTCGCCGGAGAACAGTTCCCGGTGAACATAGCTTGTTCACGTTCGCCGCTGCAGGCGAACATATGCGATGTTCAATCCGCCTCCTATGTGTCATCATTGAGGAAACTTTGACCCTGTATCTCACAGCCTTCTGACACATTTGAGCCAATCAGCAGCAGACACTCCCTCACAGACCCTCCCAGCTCCTTGGCAGCAGCCATTTTAGATTCATTACGATCTTGCTTTCTTAGTGAGAGGAGCTTTAGTGTTGCTGCTGCTGACATTATAGGGAAATAGATAGCTAGGCTAGTGTATTTAGTGTCCACTACAGTTCTGAAGGACTCATCTAATCTCTGCTGTAAGGACAGCACCCTAAAAAGCCCTTTTTCGGGCTATAACGTCAGTCGTTTTTTTTTTATTATTTGTAATTTTATTTGCATTTGCCTGGCTTTCAGCCTGTGTGTGAGGCTCACAGAATATACTGTGATTAGTGCCACCACTGATATCTGCTTAACATTAGTGTAAATTTAACCAACAAAACTTTTAAATCATTTTGCTAGTGTAATCTAATTTCATTTTCTATCAGGCCTGTGTCTCAGGCTCACACAGCATATACTGTGGTTAATTGCTCTGTGCCAGCCACCACTCATATCTGCTTAACATTAGTGTAAATTTAAACAACAAAACTTTTAAATCATTTTGCTAGTGTACTCTAATTTCATTTTCTATCAGGCCTGTGTGTCAGGCTTACACAGCATATACTGTGGTTAATTGCTGTGCCAGCCACCACTCATATCTGCTTAACATTATTGTAAATTTAAAAAAAAAAAAACTTTTAAATCATTTTGCTAGTGTAATCTATTTTCATTTTCCATCAGGCCTGTGTGTCAGGCCCACATCATATACAGGGAGTGCAGAATTATTAGGCAAATTAGTATTTTGACCACATCATCCTCTTTATGCATGTTGTCTTACTCCAAGCTGTATAGGCTCGAAAGCCTACTACCAATTAAGCATATTAGGTGATGTGCATCTCTGTAATGAGAAGGGGTGTGGTCTAATGACATCAACACCCTATATCAGGTGTGCATAATTATTAGGCAACTTCCTTTCCTTTGGCAAAATGGGTCAAAAGAAGGACTTGACAGGCTCAGAAAAGTCAAAAATAGTGAGATATCTTGCAGAGGGATGCAGCACTCTTAAAATTGCAAAGCTTCTGAAGCGTGATCATCGAACAATCAAGCGTTTCATTCAAAATAGTCAACAGGGTCGCAAGAAGCGTGTGGAAAAACCAAGGCGCAAAATAACTGCCCATGAACTGAGAAAAGTCAAGCGTGCAGCTGCCAAGATGCCACTTGCCACCAGTTTGGCCATATTTCAGAGCTGCAACATCACTGGAGTGCCCAAAAGCACAAGGTGTGCAATACTCAGAGATATGGCCAAGGTAAGAAAGGCTGAAAGACGACCACCACTGAACAAGACACACAAGCTGAAACGTCAAGACTGGGCTAAGAAATATCTCAAGACTGATTTTTTTAAGGTTTTATGGACTGATGAAATGAGAGTGAGTCTTGATGGGCCAGATGGATGGGCCCGTGGCTGGATTGGTAAAGGGCAGAGAGCTCCAGTCCGACTCAGACGCCAGCAAGGTGGTGGTGGAGTACTGGTTTGGGCTGGTATCATCAAAGATGAGCTTGTGGGGCCTTTTCGGGATGAGGATGGAGTCAAGCTCAACTCCCAGTCCTACTGCCAGTTTCTGGAAGACACCTTCTTCAAGCAGTGGTACAGGAAGAAGTCTGCATCCTTCAAGAAAAACATGATTTTCATGCAGGACAATGCTCCATCACACGCGTCCAAGTACTCCACAGCGTGGCTGGCAAGAAAGGGTATAAAAGAAGAAAATCTAATGACATGGCCTCCTTGTTCACCTGATCTGAACCCCATTGAGAACCTGTGGTCCATCATCAAATGTGAGATTTACAAGGAGGGAAAACAGTACACCTCTCTGAACAGTGTCTGGGAGGCTGTGGTTGCTGCTGCACGCAATGTTGATGGTGAACAGATCAAAACACTGACAGAATCCATGGATGGCAGGCTTTTGAGTGTCCTTGCAAAGAAAGGTGGCTATATTGGTCACTGATTTGTTTTTGTTTTGTTTTTGAATGTCAGAAATGTATATTTGTGAATGTTGAGATGTTATATTGGTTTCACTGGTAAAAATAAATAATTGAAATGGGTATATATTTGTTTTTAGTTAAGTTGCCTAATAATTATGCACACCTGCACAAACAGATATCCCCCTAAAATAGCTATAACTAAAAACAAACTAAAAACTACTTCCAAAACTATTCAGCTTTGATATTAATGAGTTTTTTGGGTTCATTGAGAACATGGTTGTTGTTCAATAATAAAATTAATCCTCAAAAATACAACTTGCCTAATAATTCTGCACTCACTGTAGTGTGATTAATAGATCTTTTTTCCACCACTTATATCTGGTGTAACATTTTTTTTTACATCAGTCCTCTTCTAGTGTTATTTAATTTTAGTTGCCAGGCCAGCCTGGCTGCCATTAGTGCCAGCCTGTGTGTCAGGCTGCCAGCATATACTGTGCCTACTTCCATCCTCAGTGCCAGTCCACCACTCCTATCTGGTGTAACATTAGTTTAAATTTTGTAAAAAAAAACTTTTACATCAGTCTTTTAGTGTTATTTAATTTTAGTTGCCAGGCCAGCCTGCCACTAGTGCCAGCCTGTGTGTCAGGCTGCCAGCACATACTGTGCCTACTTCTATCCTGAGTGCCATCACTCCTATCTGTTGTAACATTAGTGTAACTTGTTTTAAACAAAACTTTTACATCAGTCTGCTATTGTTATTTAATTGCTGTTGCCTGTTTGCCAGCGTGTGTGCCAGGCCCTCTTTCCAACTAGTGCCACGAATCATATTTGTTATAACAGTAGTGTAAATATTTTAAATAAAAAATGAATCATCAGTCTGCTAGTGTAATCTAATTGCAGTTGCCTGCCTGCCAGCGTGTGTGCCAGGCCCACTTGCCAACTAGTGCCACCAATCATATTTGTTATAACAGTATTGTAAATATTTAAAATAAAAACTTTTTTGACTGAGAAACATCAGTCATCTAGTGTAATCTAATAGCAGTTGCCTGCCTGCCAGCGTGTGTGCCAGGCCCACTTGCCAACTAGTGCCACCAATCATATTTGTTATAACAGTATTGTAAATATTTAAAATAAAAACTTTTTTGACTGAGAAACATCAGTCATCTAGTGTAATCAAATTGCAGTTGCCTTCCTCCCAGCGTGTGTGCCAGGCCCACTTGCCAACTAGTGCCACCAATCATATTTGTTATAACAGTAGTGTAAATATTTAAAAAATATATTTTTTGACTGTGAAACATCAGTCTGCTAGTGTAATGTAATTGAAGTTGCCTTCAATGTATCTATCTATCTATCAAATCTATTTATCTCGTGGTTGTGCAAATGGACTGTTTGCGGTTGTTTGCGGTGCGTTACACAGGGAGTTTGGTCTGTCACTGTGAAGCAGGCGTAACCCTTACACTACCTGATCGATACAACATCATACCTTATGTTTTAAAGCACGTTATTCCAAACAATTTAGGAATGTTAGGTGATTTAGGCCCTTTATGGGTTAAAACCAGACTCTGCATCAACTATGTAATTTTCCGTGGGAGTTTTGCCATGAATCCCCCTCCGGCATGCCACAGTCCAGGTGTTAGTCCCCTTGAAACAACTTTTCCATCACTATTGTGGCCAGAAAGAGTCCTTGTGGGTTTTAAAGTTCGCCTGCCTATTGAAGTCAATGGCGGTTCGCCCGGTTCGCCGGTTCGCGAACATTTGCGGAAGTTCGAGTCCGCCGTTCGCGAACCTAAATTCTTAGGTTCGCGACATCACTACTCACTTTATTTTCAGACCTCTGAAGTTTTACTGAGGTTTTGTGAATCTTGCTTCTTTAATGTCTTCTATAGTTTATATCAAATGGTCCAACCTGCAGCCAATACGTGACTTCAAGATTTCATTTTAGGTTCTGCCCCAACAGAGTAGCCCTGCTCAAATCTATCCTGAATGCCTTGGTGAGACTTCAATTACTTTGTGCCCTCCTGTGCTCCTCTAAATTAGAGCCTACCCTTGTATACACCAACCTCCAGAATCACATATATCACAAAGATCTACTTTCCTAGCTCTTAAAAAATATGTTCCTGGCTCCTCCGTTTTTCATAAAAATTTCACACAAATAAGCCATTTGCAATGGTAATGGTTAAAACATGTTTACATAAAGTCAAGTCAAGGCTTATACAATATGGGTAAAAAAAAATCATATTTAAGTCTTTCAAATATATTTAAATGTTCTAAATAAAACAGTTAAATTGCCTAATTAGACTACCCTAAACACACACAACTTTGTTTTTTTCATTTTGTTTACAAGGTAGGTTTTGTACAATTTGTGTTCTTGTTGGTACACTATGAAAAACAACATATAATACAACATTAAGATGCAAAATATGTTCTTTTAGTTTATTAACCAGTTAGCAACATAGTAATATTAAATTTGGCATCACTTCTGAGAGTCCCTTGAAGGATATTTCCCCTTTGTTGTCATTTTAAACAATGCTACAAATATTGGAATCTTTTGAGAATAAATTTTGTCTTCAGAACTTCTGAATCAAAAGAAATAATAAAAATAAATAAATAATGCCTGTATTTCTGAGTTCCTCTGTGGTAAGTTGTATTCATGGGAAGAATATTTCAGAAGACATGACTCTTTAGAAGATGCCAAAAACATGCAAGTCTTGGCACTTCAACAAAAAGAAAAAAAGACAACACATAATCTTCTTAACTGAAGTCTTTGAATTGAAATAAGCAGTTGTACTATGTAAGAAATAATTTTTTATTTTGGGTAATGAAAAATTCCATTCTACTTAAATCTGACACTTCAAGGGCAATGCACTTTGAAAGTTTGTCAATTTTGGTCATGTTGTGTGAAACAAAAACCTTGTAGTTCATTGAATCATCCTTCACAAACACCCAATATATATTTCCTATTTACTTTTATATCCTTTGTTGAACAGTAAATTTTGGTAGCCTCAGGAGTGTGCTCGTAACTTTAACACTCTATGGCAACAGTATTTGCAACCAAGATTTTAGCAATGCTATACATTATGGGAGGGAGAGGAACAGTTGTATTTCTCCCCTTTTGAACTCTAAGGGCAAAATTACAAGTGGAGCGCTAAAGTATCATGCACCTGTAAATTTGCCCGTTTATGGGCGTACGATATATAACCAGCCTTTTACAAGTGGCTGATTAATGCTACGGCAAGCTCACTGTAGCAATTAGCGCTCTGAAAATTAACCAGAGATCAGATCTCTGGTTAATTTTAAAATGTCCCCCAAGTGTCCCCAAAATAAAGTGTAGTACTGTTTGTTAAAATAAAAATAAAGTCGCATTTTTATTTTTTAAAGCAGTTTTCAGGGCTTAAAGTTTGCAGATGTGGGGTGTTAGGAAAAAAGGGCACTGAAAAGTACCTGTACATTGCAGTCTATGGGAACTGTGTAATTACTGAATATATATATGTATATGCTTATATACATATATATATTTACACTTTACTGCCTATCGCTGCTCAATTTACCTCCTTCTCTATGCTAGGTTCTCTGCCGTTATTATCGGCATGAGAATTAGGGTCCCATAGGAGCCTATAGAAGCTGCCATACAATACGAATGCAAGGTCATGTTCACATTGTGGCTTATTTCTAATACCAGCGCACAATTGCATGCGCTGGTATTACGAGTGGAGTGCAAATATTGCACTTGCATAAGCACAATTTTGCGCTCCACTCGTAATCTAGGCCAAAATTGGTATATAATGGGTTAAGAAATTGATTCTCTGAGGCCTAGATTTGGAGTTTGGCGGGAGCCGTGAAAACCAGCGCTAGAGGCTCCTAACGCTGGTTTTAGGCTACCTCCGGTATTTGGAGTCACTCAAAAAAGGGTCTAACGCTCACTTTTCAGCCGCGACTTTTCCATACCGCAATGGGATTTTTCTAACTCCGGTATTTAGAGTCGTGGCTGAAGTGAGCGTTAGAAATCTAACGACAAAACTCCAGCCGCAGAAAAAAAGTCCGTAGTTAAGAGCTTTCTGGGCTAACGCCGGTTCATAAAGCTCTTAACTACTGTACTCTAAAGTACACTAACACCCATAAACTACCTATGTACCCCTAAACCGAGGTCCCCCCACATCGCCGCTAATCTGCAGACCGCCACCTACGTTATAGTTATGTACCCCTAATCTGCTGCCCCTAACACCGCCGACCCTATATTATATTTATTAACCCCTAACCTGCCCCCCACAACGTCGCAGCCAGCTACCTACAATAATTAACCCCTAATCTGCCAACCGCAAAGAGCCACCACCTACATTATAGCTATGTACCCCTAATCTGCTGCCCCTAACACCGCCGACCCCTATATTATATTTATTATCCCCTAATCTGCCCCCCTCAACGTCGCCTCCACCTGCCTACACTTATTAACCCCTAATCTGCCGAGCGGACCTGAGCGCTACTATAATAAAGTTATTAACCCCTAATCCGCCTCACTAACCCTATAATAAATAGTATTAACCCCTAATCTGCCCTCCCTAACATCGCCGACACCTAACTTCAATTATTAACCCCTAATCTTCCGACTGGAGCTCACCGCTATTCTAATAAATGTATTAACCCCTAAAGCTAAGTCTAACCCTAACACTAACACCCCCCTAAATTAAATATAATTTTAATCTAACGAAATTAATTAACTCTTATTAAATAAATTATTCCTATTTAAAGATAAATACTTACCTGTAAAATAAACCCTAATATAGCTACAATATAAATTATAATTATATTATAGCTATTTTAGGATTAATATTTATTTTACAGGTAACTTTGTAATTATTTTAACCAGGTACAATAGCTATTAAATAGTTAAGAACTATTTAATAGCTAAAATAGTTAAAATAATTACAAATATACCTGTAAAATAAATCCTAACCTAAGTTACAATTAAACCTATCACTACACTATCAATAAATTAATTAAATAAAATACCTATAATTATCTACAATTAAACATAACACTACACTATCAATAAATAAATTAAATACAATTCCTACAAATAAATACAATGAAATAAACTAAAGTACAAAAAATAAAAAAAATATTTACAAACATTAGAAATATATTACAACAATTTTAAACTAATTACACCTACTCTAAGCCCCCTAATAAAATAACAAAGCCCCCTAAAATAAAAAAATGCCCTACCCTATTCTAAATTACTAAAGTTCAAAACTCTTTTACCTTACCAGCCCTGAACAGGGCCCTTTGCGGGGCATGCCCCAAGAAGTTCAGCTCTTTTGCCTGTAAAAAAAAACATATAATACCCCCCCCCAACATTACAAACCACCACCCACATACCCCTAATCTAACCCAAACCCCCCTTAAATAAACCTAACACTAAGCCCCTGAAGATCTCCCTACCTTGAGTCATCTTCACCCAGCCGAGCCAAATTCTTCATCCAAGCGGAGCAAGAAGAGGTCATCCATCAGGTAGAAGTCTTCATCCAAGCGGGGCAGAAGAGGTCTTCCATCCGATTGAAGTCTTCATCCAAGAGGCATCTTCTATCGTCATCCATCCGGAGTGGAGCGGCAGCATCCTGAAGACCTCCGACGCGGAACATCCATCCTGGCCGACGACTGAATGACGAATGACGGTTCCTTTAAATGACGTCATCCAAGATGGCGTACCCTCGAATTCCGATTGGCTGATAGGATTCTATCAGCCAATCGGAATTAAGGTAGGAATATTCTGATTGGCTGATGGAATCAGCCAATCAGAATCAAGTTCAATCCGATTGGCTGATCCAATCAGCCAATCAGATTGAGCTCACATTATATTGGCTGTTCCGATCAGCCAATAGAATGCGAGCTCAATCTGATTGGCTGATTCAATCAGCCAATCAGATTTTTCCTACCTTAATTCCGATTGGCTGATAGAATCCTATCAGCCAATCGGAATTCGAGGGACGCCATCTTGGATGACGTCATTTAAAGGAACCGTCATTCGTCGTTCAGTCGTCGGCCAGGATGGATGTTCTGCGTCGGAGGTCTTCAGGATCCTGCCGCTCCGCTCCGGATGGATGACAATAGAAGATCCCGCTTGGATGAAGACTTCAGCCGGATCATGGACCTCTTCAGCCCCCCGCTTGGGCTTGGATCAGGACATCGGAGGAGCTCTTCTGGATCGATCGGTGAACCTGGTATGGTGAAGATAAGGTAGGAAGATCTTCAGGGGCTTAGTGTTAGGTTTATTTAAGGGGGGTTTGGGTTAGATTAGGGATATGTGGGTGGTGGGTTGTAATGTTGGGGGGGGGGTATTGTATGTTTTTTTTTACTGGCAAAAGAGCTGAACTTCTTGGGGCATGCCCCGCAAAGGGCCCTGTTCAGGGCTGGTAAGGTAAAAGAGCTTTGAACTTTAGTAATTTAGAATAGGGTAGGGCATTTTTTTATTTTGGGGGGCTTTGTTATTTTATTAGGGGGCTTAGAGTAGGTGTAATTAGTTTAAAATTGTTGTAATATTTTTCTTATGTTTGTAAATATTTTTTTATTTTTTGTAACTTAGTTCTTTTTTATTTTTTGTACTTTAGATAGTTTATTTCATTGTAGTTATTTGTAGGTATTGTATTTAATTTATTTATTGATAGTGTAGTGTTAGGTTTAATTGTAGATAATTATAGGTATTTTATTTAATTAATTTATTGATAGTGCAGTGTTAGGTTTAATTGTAACTTAGGTTAGGATTTATTTTACAGGTAATTTTGTAATTATTTTAACTATTTTAGCTATTAAATAGTAAATAACTATTTAATAGCTATTGTACCTGGTTAAAATAAATACAAAGTTACCTGTAAAATAAATATAAATCCTAAAATAGCTATAATATAATTATAATTTATATTGTAGCTATATTAGGATTTATTTTACAGGTAAGTATTTAGCTTTAAATAGGAATAATTTATTTAATAAGAGAAAATTAATTTCGTTAGATTAAAATTATATTTAATTTAGGGGGGTGTTAGTGTTAGGGTTAGACTTAGCTTTAGGGGTTAATACATTTATTAGAATAGCGGTGAGCTCCAGTCGGCAGATTAGGGGTTAATAATTGAAGTTAGGTGTTGGCGATGTTAGGGAGGGCAGATTATGGGTTAATACTATTTATTATAGGGTTAGTGAGGCGGATTAGGGGTTAATAACTTTATTATAGTAGCGCTCAGGTCCGGTCGGCAGATTAGGGGTTAATAAGTGTAGGCAGGTGGAGGCGACGTTGTGGGGGGGCAGATTAGGGGTTAATAAATATAATATAGGGGTCGGCGATGTTAGGGCAGCAGATTAGGGGTACATAGGGATAATGTAAGTAGCGGCGGTTTACGGAGCGGCAGATTAGGGGTTAATAATAATATGCAGGGGTCAGCGATAGCGGGGGCGGCAGATTAGGGGTTAATAAGTATAAGGTTAGGGGTGTTTAGACTCGGGGTACATGTTAGAGTGTTAGGTGCAGACGTAGGAAGTGTTTCCGCATAGCAAACAATGGGGCTGCGTTAGGAGCTGAACGCGGCTTTTTTTGCAGGTGTTAGGTTTATTTTCAGCTCAAACAGCACCATTGTTTCCTATGGGGGAATCGTGCACGAGCACGTTTTTGAGGCTGGCCGCGTCCGTAAGCAACTCTGGTATCGAGAGTTGAAGCTGCGTTAAATATGCTCTACGCTCCTTTTTTGGAGCCTAACGCAGCCTTTATGTGGACTCTCAATACCAGAGTTATTTTTATGGTGCGGCCAGAAAAAAGCCGGCGTTAGCTTTTCGGGTCGTTACCGACAAAACTCTAAATCTAGCCGTAAGTTTCTATGTTGACAGATTTTTGACATATTTGCAACAAGACTGTAGTGAAAATGTTTTCTTAGCAACAATATCGCCAGCTTCACCTGTTAGAGTTAGGAATAGGATATGATTATAGTAGCAGCTGCAAGATTAACCCCTTGCCAAAAAGGACGGTAGGTAGTACATTGTGAAGCAGTGCACCTTGGTATTCAATGGGTTAATATGACTTGTCTCTGATATTGCTGCATGACATTACAGGGGGAATTACTGGCAAGTAAACAATGCACCCATCACTTATAAAGAGATACTGTACTATAATATTTGTTTCCCCTTAATATGTTCCAGGTGGCTTGTTATACCTAGTGGAGAGTGTGGTCAAGATTTCCGTATAGATCTTGTTAGTACATACCGTATATGACAATTAAATAATGCATATACATATTTAAAAAAGTTAAACTGTAGTGACTAAAATACTTTCTTAAAGGATTACTTTCTGTTATAATTTTTAAGCTAAACAACTAACATATTAAAGTTAATAAACATTAATTAAAACCTCATGACCTATATTTTCTCCAAAACGAAGTTTCATAACGTTCTAAAAGTTATATCTTTTATTCGCCGATGATGTCACGTTATCCTGACCACTATTTTCAGCACTGCATGTTCAAAATACTTAAACCAATAACTTTGTGTTTAAAGCGCCATTTTGAAACCTAGGTATTGTAAACGGATTGGTACAGAGCAAAGGATACCCACGGAGTGGGTTTGGAAAACAATTAAATTTGCAGACAAGATTTCTGATATACGGTAGAGATATGTTAATGAAATGCTATTGATAAAAAGCGTATTTGGGGTAGTTAGTTAGTAACAGGCATAGAAAATATTTACTTACAGTGGCCCTTTAAGCGCGCTGGAGAGCTGTGCTAAACCGCTTATCTTCTTCGCATAGCCCCGGCCGTACTAACAAGAGGCTTAGCGTGGTGGCTCCCAGCGCCTGAACTAAAAGAGAAGGAATAGCAATATTATAAATTCTCACTTTCATACTTATAAGCTTGCGATCACACTGTAACAAACGTGTTATTCATATAGAATATGTTTGTTACAGTGTATAACAGTAAGAACTTGTATCAGCAATAAAAAGAAAACTAGAAAGTCACGGCTACTGTCTTTTATGAAACATTAATATCATGAACACAAAATGTTCTTCCTGCAAAAAGAAAAAAGACACTAAAAGAAAAATACACAATTTTTAAGAACACGTCAATAATTATAATACATATGCTAGCATTGTACACTAAAATACATATAACTAAAACACTGTATACATATGTACAATATACCCACAACCCCCCAGCTCCTATAGATGTATTATTGATGTTCTAATTTCCCTATTGTATTGTAACAATGGGTGTTGAGTTTCTGTTGACACTCAATTATACACAAGTATACACAATTATACACAAGTATACTCAATTATACACAAGTATACACAATTATACACAATTATACACAAGTATACACAATTATACACAAGTATACACAATTATACACAATTATACACAAGTATACACAATTATACACAAGTATAGACAAGTATACACAATTATACACAATTATACACAAGTATACACAATTATACACAAGTATACTCAATTATACACAAGTATACTCAATTATACACAAGTATACACAATTATACACAAGTATACACAATTATACACAAGTATACTCAATTATACACAAGTATACTCAATTATACACAAGTATACACAATTATACACAAGTATAGACAAGTATACACAATTATACACAAGTATAGACAAGTATACACAATTATACTCAATTATACACAAGTATACTCAATTATACACAAGTATACACAATTATACACAAGTATACACAATTATACACAAGTATACTCAATTATACACAAGTATACACAATTATACACAAGTATACTCAATTATACACAATTATACACAAGTATACACAATTATACACAAGTATACACAATTATACACAATTATACACAAGTATACACAATTATACACAAGTATACTCAATTATACACAAGTATACACAATTATACACAATTATACACAAGTATACTCAATTATACACAAGTATACTCAATTATACACAAGTATACACAATTATACACAAGTATACTCAATTATACACAAGTATACACAATTATACACAATTATACACAAGTATACTCAATTATACACAAGTATACACAATTATACACAAGTATACACAATTATACACAAGTATACTCAATTATACACAAGTATACACAATTATACACAATTATACACAAGTATACACAATTATACACAAGTATACTCAATTATACACAAGTATACACAATTATACACAAGTATACACAATTATACACAAGTATACTCAATTATACTCAAGTATACACAATTATACACAAGTATACACAATTATAGTGCCAAACAATACTGTCTAATGGGATCATTTACATTACACCTTTAATGTAGGTAGCTATTCTGCTTTGACAATATCGCCAGCATCGCCACGTACTGAGATCTATAGTAAAACAGCTCTCGGCGAGACGACCTTCAGACACTGATGTCAGCAGCTTTGGACATTTCACCAGCAATCTAATTCTTCTCGCAACGATCCATTTTGAATAAATCGCCACATTGTGGATGTTTCGATCTTCAGGGCCATAGTGCTATATAAATATTGTCTGTGGTTTACTAGTTTTGTCTCCCATTGAAATAAAAAGAAACAGATAAACAATAATTTAAATTTTTTACACTGTTCAAATTATGTTGTTTTCTATTGATGCCCAAAAGGAAAATTATAATTTGCATAAAATTCGATAAAGCCGGAGTAACCGGCGAAACATGTCAGGGGAAAGTGCATGTGGGACCCTTCGTTTTTAATGTTCTACTTAAATATCAGGGTTGTAAATTGGATATCTGAGCTGACACAATTTGTATTCTCAGATTAACTAGGTCAGGCTTCGAGAGCTTGACTCCGTGAGTAGCAGACATTGACCGGAGGTCTTATATGTTCTGGCTATCAGATGGGCAATTTACTGCCAACGTGCACTTTATGATTTGAAACTCATATTTACTATAGCTATATATGACACAATTTACTAATAGTTTTTGAACATGTGCTACAGGGGCTGAATGTGCGGTGCATACTACCTATAAGAGCAAGTCAGTGGATTTATTACAGTTAAACTGATAGCGAGTATAAAGGCTGTAGAATTTGGATATGATATATATGTACACTTTCAAAATGAGTCTATGAAACACAAACAACTGTGGCAAAGCAACTTTATAGCCACACAATAAGGTGACTATATAATCTTAAAATCGATACTTAGTTTTCAGCCATAAGAAGACACATTATTACTGTAATATTATATTGCCAAATATAAAACGCCAAATATTCAAGCAATAGTAACTGAATGTATGCGCTATTAACAGCTGAACTGTCAGTAGGAGCAGCATTGCTGGCAACAGTTTATTTAGGGGACATTGTTGATAATTGTATCAGCTTTTTCTTTATTTATATAAGCCAAGAGGGAATATTCAGCTTTCATTTACTGTCCAGATAACTATGGAAACTGCAGCGGCAGATCACTAAACGTATTTCCATACAAACCGATAACTAAGTCTAAATATATGATGCTGCAAGAGCAGTATATTTGTATGTATTTTAGCAACGGTAAAAGCCAACAATAGGCATTTACACTAGACAGTCTAATTTATAATAAGTACAACCGCTATACACTTTAGATATATGTGCCTAGGACACTAAGCACACCACTGTGGCTAACCGTCTATTATGGTGAATGTATATCAATAAGAAAATTTGAAATAAATAAAACTGAAGTGCACAGCTATATGCGGATACACCATCACTAAAAGTTATTTTACCTTACATAAGTTACTAGATGTTATTTATTTGTTCTATAATAAACCCTGATCCTTATGAATGTGGTGTTGTATATAATAAGAGGGTTTCTAATATCATAACACGGACAATACATTTTATCAGATATTTTATATTGAGACCTCTCTCTGATAGCATAGATAATCTAGAGCAATTCTTACTCTGTTTTTTTCTTAAAAGACTGTGGGACCATTTACCCAAGAATTTACAGGATATAGATATAAACACATTATTGCAGTAAAAACTAGTATCACTAGTATCCTCTGTCAATTAAAGTCAACACACGTGTGTTCTAGAATTGCCCACTGTTAGCACGAATGTAAAATATATTGTAAACTGTTCACACCAAACATCAGTACATATTGGGAATTCCCCTTGCCAGAACTTGATATATTTTCTAGCTGTAATACCAACATAGAGGGACCAGTGATATTATAGGTCTCCTACTGTTTATCCCATTACTATAACTGACCGTTACTTGTGCACATTATTGTAAATCCTGGTGGAAATTGTTCCAAGGATAATATATGTCGATGAACCCTATATTTTTCTAGTTGATTTTAAAGCACCCATTTTTAAATATACTTATTAAAGTTTAAATCTTTTAATTTTATTTTTTTGTTGATGTATACCATCCTATACTATAGGATTACCTTACCATATTCCTATAAATCTGACATAATAATCAAGCCTTTAAAAAACATGGATCCTAATGAGGTCTCTAAATAACTTGCAACACTAAACAAAAAGAGTGACTATTTAGCTAGAGGCCTTACAGAGGTCCAGACAGAAAATGCTGCTCTGAAAAGCTTAATTAAAGATATAGCATCTCCAAAACCTACAGAGGTGCCCGAACCCCATATAAATCCCCCAACACCCTTTTCAGGCAAGAGGTCTGAGTTTCACAATTTTAAAAATGCCTGTCAGCTCCTCTTTGCCATGAAGCCTTGCACATACCACTCCAGTAAAATTAAGGTGTGCACAACTATTTCTTTCCTAACTGGGGAACCCAGGGCTTGGGCCAAACGATTCTTTGAATCTAACAGTCCTATATTAGATTGCCTTGATCAATTTTTTGCCTCCATGGCATCTTTATATGAAGACACCAACAAGCAGATAAATGTTGAAACTAAGATACATGCTTTAAGACAAGAGAAAAGACCTGTGGAGGAATACATCACGGAATTCCAAATGTGGTCTACCGATTCCTTATGGAATGATTTTAGTCTTAAAAATCAATTCAGGTTGGGTCTCTGCGAATCCCTGAAAGATGATTTATCTACAGTAGACATGCCTGACACCATTGAAGCATTGATAAAGCTTTCAACTACCCTTGATCGCAGAATGAGGGAACTGCGTGCAGAAACATTTTCCACTGATGTAACCCGAAAGAGAATACCCACTTATCTGACTGAAAGATCTACTTCAAGCACCACTCCCATGGAAATCGGCACTATAAAATGTCCCTTAACACGGGAAGAGAAGAATAGAAGACACATGTCTAACCTATGCTAATATTGTGCTAACAAAGAGCATACTGTTTCTTCCTGTCCTATATTACACCGTCAAAAGAAGGGTAAGCAAAAACGTATAAATAGTCTTATACCCACAAAAATTACATCTCATCTGACTCTCTCTTTCTCCTTATAGTGGGATCAACAGCAGACCAGGACTGAAGCTATAATAGATTCTGGTGCTTTTGATCTATTTATTGATTAAGAATTTGTTAAAAATAATAAAATTCCCTCTTTATTGAAGCAGCATCCACTGTTTGTAAAAGTTATTGATGGGTCTTTAATTCAAAAGGGTTCGATAACTCATCACACAATACCATTACTGATATCCACTTCTTACGGTCACACGGAATACGCCACGTTCAACATAATAATATCCACTTCACTTCATACTATTATACTTGGTTATCTCAGCATAACCCTAAAATTGATTGGTCAAAAAATAGTATTACTTTCCAGTCCCAGTTTTGCATTTCCACCTGTTTTCCTCATCAGGTTATAGGCAGTTTAGAGGTTACCATTCCACTTGAATACCATGACTTGAAAGATGTTTTTGATCTTAAGGAAGCAGAATCTCTTCCCCCACACAGGATATATGACTGTCCTATAGATATTCCTGCAGGCTCTAAGATACCCTATGGTAAGATATACCCACTCTCTCAGAAAGAGCTCCATCCTTTAAGAGAATATCTCAATGAAAACCATAAAAATGGGTTTATCATTCCTTCCACCACCCCAGCAGCTGCAAGATTTTTCTTTGTCAGAAATAAGGATAACACTTTAAGGCCAATTATAGATTATAGGGCTCTTAATTCAATCACCATAAAAAAACGTTATCCGCTTCCACTCATCCCTGAACTTCTTGAACGCCTTAATGGTGCTACAATTTACACTAAGTTGGATCTAAAAGGTGCATATAACTTGATCAGAATGAAGGAGGGAGATGAGTGGAAGAAGGCTTTCAGGACAAGATATGGCCTTTTTGAATATAGGGTAATGCCTTTTGGGCTTTGTAATGCCCCAGCAACTTTCCAGTATTTTGTGAACTATATTTTTAAGGATCTAACTGATATCTGTGTTGTTATCTATCTAGATGACATCCTCATATATTAAAAAAACCATCAAGAGCATGTGAAGCATGTTAGATGGGTCTTGACACGCCTTCAAACTCATAGACTCTTTGCAAAACTGGAGAAATGCCAATTCCATGCCCGAAAAATTAAATTTGTAGGTTACATTATCACTCCTGATAAGATACAGATGAATCCAGATAAATTATCCGCTATCTCAAATTGGCCAAGACCCATTTCTGTTAAATCCCTACAAAGATTTCTGGGGTTTTCCCATTTTTATAGGAGATTTATCTTTAATGTTTCAATCCTCACCAAACCTTTGACTAATCTGACTAAATAACAAAATAAATTTATCTGGTCTTCTGAAGCCAAACAAGCATTTCTTACCCTAAAAAAGGCTTTTGATTCTGCACCTAAATCGGAGAAAAAATAAAACCCTCTCCTCTTGCCAAGTAAGATGGGCACTCTTTCTAGATAGGTTTGATTTTTTGATAACCTATAGACCAGGTACACAAAACACAAAGGCAGATGCTTTATCACGTATTTATGACTCTACACCGCTAGCAAACACCACCATGAAGCTTATACCATGAAACAAAATTATAGGACTATTTAGTCCCCAAGAAAAAGAAGTTCTTAAGACCTTAAAGATGGAACCCCCTCCTACTAACACACACATAGCAAAAGACTCCTCAGGTTTGTACTACCATCAGCACAAATTATACATCCCACTCTCAATAAGAGATTCTATTTTATAGCAATTTCATGATACACCTTTATCTGGACATCCAGGAATATATAAGACTAAAGAGTTAATCAAAAGGTATTTCTGGTGGCCCCATATAGACCAAACCATATACAAGTATGTGATCACATGTGAAACCTGTGCTAGAAACAAATCTGATCATTGATACCCAGTTGGATTCTTAATTCCTATTCCCATTCCAGACATCCCATGGACAACAGTCTCAAAGGATTTCATTGTGGAACTTCCACCGTCCCAACGTCACAATACAATACTTGTTGTAGTGGATCATCTCACCAAATTAGCCCACTTTATTCCATTGAGAAAACTACCAAATGCAAAAGAAACTGCCATTGCTTTTATGACCAACATTATAAAGTTACATGGTTTACATACCTCGATAATAACAGATCGAGGAAGCCAATTCACTTCCCATTTCTGGAAAGCACTTTGCCAGATCCTCAAAATATTTCCCAAGTTCTCTACTTCTTACCATCTACAGACCAATGGGCCTACAGAAAGGGTAAACCAGATCTTCAAACAATACCTCAGATGCTACATAACTCACCTACAAGAGGATTGGTTATCCTATCTACCGATGGCTGAATTCTCATACAATAACTCAATTTCTACTTCCACTAAAACAACTCAGTTTCTTGCCACCTATGGTTACCATCCCAGAATCATTTCCTTATCCCATACTAACATAAATTCTCCAGGAGCAAAGGACTATTCTAGATCTCTAAAAGCAGGATTGGATCTAATAAAACTTAATTTAACAGAAGCTAAATCCGACCAAAAACACTACTATGATCTAAAACACCGTCCAAGTCCAAACTATAAACTGGGAGATTTAGTCTGGCTCTCCACCAAATACTTGAAACTCATCCTTCCCTCCAAAAAATTGGGTCACCGTTTTATAGGTCCTTTTTCTATAAAAAATATATTAAATGCCAGTACAGTTGTATTAGATCTTCCGGAATCTTATAAAATCCATCCATCATTCCACGTTTCACTCCTAAAACCTTATCACTCCAATCGCATCAAACCTCATCAACCTCCTACCCAATTCGATGATCATGAGGAATTTGAGATTGAAACCATCCTTGGAAAAAACTTGAATATTTGATAAGATGGAAGGGTTACGGCCCTGAAGAAGATGCATGGGTCCCTATTAATGATGTACATGCTCCTAAGCTTCTTAAAACTTTTCACATAAGGTACCCACATAAACCTTCTCTTTGATCCTCGGAGAGGATCCCTTGTAAAGGGGGATCTGTAATATCCCTTTAAAATGGGTCCTCCCTTTTTCACTCACCAGCCTATTTAACCTCACTTCCCCCTAGTAACTTTGCTTGATTATTCTGGTCATATTGCCTACAGCTGGAATATCTCTCAGCACTAATCTGAATTGTGGATCTTCAAGCTAACTTTTCATTTTGTACTCTTGCAGACACGGTCTCTGTCCTTTTTCCTTGTGCAAATACTACGGATTTCCCTGAACTCGACTGCAGCAGCTCACAGCACGAAGCCTTCCAGCCTTAACTACATAAGAATCCGCAAGTACTTTTTACCCCTGATACTGGTAACATTCTGATATACCATTTCCTTTTTGTTATGCCATCAACCACCTGTTTGCTGTATGTATCAAGTTAACTGCAAGTACTTTTTACCTCTGATACCGGTAACATTCTGATACACTGTTTCCTTTTTGTTATGCCATCAACCACCTGTTTGCTGTATGTATCAAGTTAACTGCAAGTACTTTGTTACCTTTTTTGCTGCATTTACTACCATCCATCTGTAATGCTGAGCACAGCCTCTTTTTCATCTTATCCTGTATAAAGCATTCTGCAGGTTTCTACGAATACTAATTTACCTGGACATTACACAATCTTTAATCTTATACTCAGATCCATTACTCTCTGTATAAGAATAATACTTTTCTTTATTAATTGAAGAATGCTGATTATCCCAAATTCTGTTTCAGTCTTATTTTTGGGTCCTAGCATAATACAGCTACAAACCAAACATTTTGTTTATTTATAGGATTACCTTACCATATTCCTTTAAATCTGACATATAAATCTGACAGCTTCTTTGCAGAAAGGGTGATTGATACATGGAATAAACTTCCTCAAGAGGTGGTAATGACAAAAACTTTCGGGGACCAAGAAGTCCTGGGACAAGCATAAGGCTATCCTATAAACTAGATAAGTTTATACTTATCGAGATTTTGGGCATACTTGCTGGGCCTTTGACTCTTATCTGCGGTCAATATCTGTTTCTATGTTACTATGGTAAGGAGAGGGTGACACAATGTTACAGATTTTGTCAAATACAATTACTAAAAAAAAAATCTTTAGGATTTCTATTTTTTAATTTTTTTAAAAGCCTAATCAAAAGATTTCAGTCGCCATCAAATGAGAAAGAACAGCACTGTTAAATCCCAATCACAATGATGTGATTACAGATAGAAATCCTGCTTAAAAAGATGAAAGTACTGCTAATCACAATCACAAAAATGCAAGTATGAAATAAAAAGAAACCTTTTTAAGAATGGGATTGCTAAATGCCATTTCTAGATGTTGTGGTTAAGATTTCCATATAGATCTTGTTACTACATTTATGGCAATTAAATAATGCATATATATATGTAAATGTTGGTAACACCCAATACCAACGGACTATATAATAGCCACTTGAAATGTGTAAAAAAATGCCCTTTTTGTGCTTATTCATTGCTGATTATTTTCACAAGCGGATAAAACATAATACAAACGTATGTTAACTACATGTATCAGTATTTTGTGAAGCAAATTTTTTACCATTTTACATCTGCAGGAATTTATAAACAAATGCCTAGATTACGATTTTTGAGCAATATAGGGAAATTAACGAACGCAACAAAATTGGTGTTATTAAATCCCCTATAGCGCTGCTAATACAAGTTTTAAAAAAAACGGCTTGTGCGGGCGATATGAATGAGTGCTGCTTAGCTTAGCAGCTCTAATTCCTATTGGCATTCAAATTTTTCAGCCAATAGGAATGCACAGGACCCCATCTTGGATCACGTACCTTGCATTGAAGATTCAGTGTACAGTGGCGACCATATGAAGAGGATGCTCCGCGCCAGATGTCTTCGGGATGGACCCTCTCCACGCCTCTGGGATCAAAGATGCCGCCTGGATGAAGATTGAAGAGGATGCCTGGATGAAGACTTCTCGCCCCTTGGATGAGGACTTCACTGCCGGGATGAAGATTGAAGAGGCCGTCTGGATGAAGACTTCTCGCCACCTGGATGAGGACTTCTCCGCCGGGATGAAGATCGTTCAAGCAGGACTTCAAAAACTGTAAGTGGATCATCAGGGGTTAGTGTTAGGTCTTTTTAAGGTTTTTTTGGGTGGGTTTTATTTTTAGTTTAGGGTTTGGGCATGTAAAAGAGCTAAATGCCCTTTTAATGGCAATGCCCATCCAAATGCCCTTTTCAGGGCAATGGGTAGTTTAGGTTTTTTTTAGAGTTAGGTTTTTTATTTTGGGGGTTGGTTGGGTGGTGGGTTTTATATTTTTGTTTTACAGGTAAAAGAGCTGTTTAACTTAGGGCAATGCCCTACAAAAGACCCTTTTAATGGCCATTGGTAGATTATTGTAGGCTAGCTTTTTTTTTATTTTGGGTAGGCTTTATTATTTTGATAGGGCTAATAGATTAGGTGTAATTCTTTTTTATTTTTGATAATTTTGTTTGTTATTTTTTATTCTTTAGTGTTATTTTTTGTAATTTAATTAGAAATTAGTAGTGTTAGGATTGGTTTAATGTGTAGTTTAGTTTAATTTAATTGATAGTTCGTTTAATTTTAGTTTAATAATTATATTAGTTTAATTTTTAGTTTAAACTTAGTTTTTTTAATTTGACAGGTAAGTTTTAATTTAATTTAAGGTAGGGAAATTGTAATTTGAATCTAAAGTTAGGGGGGCTTTAGGTTTAGGGATTACAAGTTTAATTTAGTCTATTGTGATGTGGGGGCTTTCGGTTTAGGAGTTAATAGTTTAGTTTAGTATATTTCATTGTGGGGTGGCTTGCAGTTTAGGGGTTATTATAGTGGCGGCGGTGTAGGGCTTAATAACTTTAGTATAGTGGGGGCGATGTGGGCAGACAGCAGATTAGGGGTTAATAATATTTAAATAGTGTTTGCAATGCAAGAGGGTGGCAGTTTAGGGGTTAATACGTTTATTATAGTGGTGACGATGTCAGGGAGCAGTGGAATAGGGGTTAATATTTTTTTTTAGAGTGGCGGCGACATCGGGAGCAGCAGATTAAGGGTTAATATATTTTTTGTAGTATTTACGATGCGGGAGGGCCTTGGTTTAGGGGTTAATAGGTAGTTTATGGGTGTTAGTGTACTTTTTAACACATTAATTGTGAGTTTTATGATACAGCTTTATAGCGTAAAACTCATAACTACTGACTTAAGATGGCGTTACGGATCTTGTCATGTTAGAGTGTAACGTTTGCTTTTTAGCCTCACCGCAAAACTCGTAATACTGGCACTATGGGAATCCCATTACAAAACTTAATTTTTATGAGTGCGGTACTGACATTGCATTACAGGCTAAAAGGCTTGCGGTACACCTATACCGACAAGACTCGTAATGGCTGTGGTGCTGTTTTAACGCTGAAAATACCATATTTTCAGTGTTAAAAGACAAACGCACAAACTTGTAATCTAGCTGAAAGTCTTCTTGTCTCCTTTACATATTTGGTTGTATATACTCATTGGCTGCGCTATTCGCTATTTGCTTTGTTTAAAATGAAACTAATACTGAATGTTCGTTAAACATTTACATTTGTTTTTATAGCAAAGAATGTAAATGTTTAAATGCTACTTATACTAACCTTCATTGTGCTGGATAACCACTTTAACCTGGCCCTCTTCTTCATAGAGCCCTAATAGGAGGCTTTGCGTGGCTGCACCCAGGGCCAGCACTGTAGGACCTTCTTCTTAAGTGCAGGCCCTTGGAGCCGCTGAGCTCCTGTTGGCACGGCTGGGGCTCTGTGAAGAAGGGGACCATGGTAGCGCAGCTCTCCAGTGCACTAAAGGTAAGTATTAACCCCTCAAAAGGAAAAACATGTATACTTATGAATTTTATCAGTATTTTTCATTTTCTTTAATTTTTTTGGTGTATTCATTCAGATAATGCACATCTGTAGTTTATAGTGTAAACTGAATAATACAATATTTAATCATTTGTGTAATTTACATTAGATGGTTTGGGGTGGAAACCATTGGTAGGTGTGATCAATACCACCGTAGAACACTTACCTGTTTGCTCCGCTTAAAATTTTACTGGGAATATTTTTTCCAATATTGCCAGTTATGTTAAGGTAGGTTATGTGTGATCTTTGCCAAAGTATGCCACAGAAATCTGAACTTTGATTTGTATTTAGTTAAGATCCTGTCAACCTTGGTGTAGTTTAGTGAAGCTGAAATATAGCTTTAGTACTAACCATACATTATAATTATTTACTGCTTTAAATTCAGTGCATTACAATGCCAAAATCTCTTCCAGCAAAGACATTAATGCTCTTTTCTATTTAATGGTGGTAACCTCTAAAGACTTTTAAACAGCCCTGCCCAAATCAATAACATACAATTAATGCATACTTTAATATTAATACAATGCAGTTAATTCACATTAACATATTGATACTCCTACAAAACATAGTGTGTATGGTTACCAAAAAAAATGCCATATAGCCTTAACATAAATTATACAGTAAGCTTAATTTTATACAGCAAAGTTTCAGTTTAAAATGTATTTTCCTTGGGTCATTTTAATAGGCAAGTCATTCATGAAATCAAAGTCTATTCTGTGCCTATCTTGGAATTGATGAATATTACCCACATAGACTTTTAAAAATGGTGGTGTCAATGAATGTCAGATGGCTAATAACCAATTAGACAACTGCTCTTGCCAAATTACAACAATATTTGTGTTTAATTACATTGAGACCATTAACTAGTTTGAGTTTGCCATATGCTATTGTAATAGACTCACATTTTCAGCTTCTCTAATAAGAATAAAGGGTTAAGATGTTCTTTAAAACTAGTATGTAGTATGTTGAAAACACCCTCATATTCAATAAAATCATGTGAATATATGACTTACGTTGACTTTGTTTTTTACATATAAAAAAAACTATAAATATAAATATAAAATGGTTAAAATCCTGAAACATTATATTGTACAGTAATAAATAATTATATATATATGTGTGTGTGTGTGTGTGTATAAGGACAAAGTGCACTCCTAACTTGCAAAACCGGGCCTTGGGTGCAGCAAAGAAAATATTCAATATGAGCAGAAGGAAGCGCACTCCAGAGGGCTTGTTTAAATATTCACCTTTATTGTGAACGTTTTCGAGCTTATACAGCTCGTCCTCAGACAGGCAAGATATGAACAGTTACACTTACCACCACCGTGACTAAATACCCATCCTACTGCAACATCACACTCTACACGTTGGACACACCCCCTAAGGGGGAGCGGTCGGCCATGTCAGTGCGGTGAAGCAATAAGAAACCCAGTGACATATAAAATATTAAACTAAAAACAAGTCAACTGTTAATAACAGATGCAAAGCAGGATAGAGCAGATAGTAATACAAAAATGAAGCAGCAAGTGAACTGCCGTAATCGAGTTACCATGGTGACAATACAACAAACACATGCATTGGTCAGTATACGTGAACCAATGAGAGCAGGCAATAACATACCGAACTGACAGCACACAAACAGTGAGAATCGCCATAAGCGGCAAAAAGAAGAACAGACAAACAATCAATATATGTATGATCGTCTAGCTGTGAGAGCTCAGAAATACAGGGCTGGGGGAAAATCAACCCGATAACAAAATCAGAACAAAGTAATTCTGGGTTCCCATACAGCCCACGATCACCATAGTAACCGCCAAACAAAGGCGGTGACAAATAGTAATTTCAAACCAATAGGAGGGAGAGCAATAAAGTCAATACAAACAGATAAAGGAGAATATATCAGGCAGCTAATATGCAATCGTCGGTATGGGGGAGTTCAAAACTAAACATTATAAAGGGCAAACATCGTCCCTGGTGTAGTTTGCACAAGGCAAAAAGTTTGAGCCCACCCATAGCCGACGAGCTATGAAAGGTGAAAAAGTACCACCAGAACCAGCCTAAAAGAGAGTGGGACAAGAACCACAAAATTAGTATGTATAGAATATTGACAGAGCAATAATCTAAAATGAGAACTTATATTTACCGTTCCAAAATTAAACGTTAAAAATAACCAAGAGTACCATTCAGAAGACTAAACGAAAAAAGACAGAATAAACAGAATAGATTGAGGCTCTCAATAGGCATAATCAATGGATTATGGCTCTCAATAGGGCATACTGGTGTGTCTAGAGAAACACCTGCCAATCAAGGAATACATAGAGTCCCTTTGGTGTAATGGTTTCCAGCTTGTACATCCAGCGGGACTCCCTCTGTAGTAACAGTTTGTTGCGATCACCTCCCCTAATTAAGGGTGGAATGTGATCTATTATGGTGTATTTCAGATCGGCAACCCTATGCTGGCAATCCACGAAGTGACGTGCTACCGGCTGTTCAGATTCTCCTCGTTTGAGGGCAGTCCGGATGGCAGAGCGATGATTTGCCATCCGCGTTCTCAAATCATCAGAAGTCTTGCCCACATAGTACAGACCACAGGGGCAGTGTAACAAGTACACAATGTAGGTCGTAGTACATGTAAGGCGGTACTTGTGTCTATATATCTGGCATCTGTGTGGGTGCGTTAACGATGACCCCGTAATCAACCCATTACAGGTTATGCATCCCAGACAGTGGAAGACCCCTGTGTTCTTATTTTGCTCCAGCCAAGTCGTCTGACGGTAGCAATCCATTGGATCTGTTTTAATCAGAAAGTCTCGCAGGGATCTAGATCTGCGGAACCCCAATCTGGGAGTTGACATTTGTGTGAAAGGAAGAGATTTGTCAGACTTCAGGATACTCCAATGTTTCTGGAGTACCCCTGTAATTGCATTTTTGTCTCCCGTATACATGGTGACAAAGGTCATCCGTGGATCAGGCCTTTCTTTATGTGGTCCTGAGGTGAGATCCAAAGTAGATTGTTGTGTAGATATCAAACCCTCAGGATATTCTCTCATCCTGAACCTAGATGACATATCGTCCAGTTGTTGGAGTTTGTTCTTTTCCTCAGTGTTGTTCCTAACGACCCGTAGTAGTTGAGACTTCAGGAGTGATGTTTTGGTTGCCGGAGGATGACAGCTTGAAAAATGTAACAGAGAGTTCCTATCTGTGTTCTTCCGGAACAAGGTAGAATGTATACTGTTCTGTTTCTTATATAGGCGTACATCAAGGAAATCCACTTGTGTCCTGTCAACATGGATCTTAAACTGTAAAGCAGGATTAGCCATATTAAGCTGTTCAAACCATTCCTCCAACTCTATCTGTGATCCAGACCAGAAGAGGAGCAGGTCATCAATATATCTTCTAAAGAATAGAATTTTTTCATGCTTGAAAAGATCTGTGCCAAATTCCTCGAACCACGCCATAAATAAATTAGTGTACGATGGGGCCACAGATTCAATGGATTGCTACCGTCAGACGACTTGGCTGAAGCAAAATAAGAAAACAGGAGTCTTCCGCTGTCTGGGATGCGTAACCTGTAATGGGTTGATTATGGGGTCATCGTTCAGGCACCCACACAGACGCCAGATATATAGACACAAGTACCGCCTTACATGTACTACGACCTACATTGTGTACTTGTTACACTGCCCCTGTGGTCTGTACTATGTGGGCAAGACTTCTGATGATTTAGCATGTCACTTTGTGGATTGCCAGCATAGGGTTGCCGATCTTAAATACACCATAATAGATCACATTCTGCCCTTAAATAGGGGAGGTGATCGCAACAAACTGTTACTACAGAGGGAGTCCCGCTGGATGTACAAGCTGGAAACCATTACACCAAAGGGACTCAATGTATTCCTTGATTGGCAGGTGTTTCTCTAGACACACCAGTATGCCCTATTAAGAGCCATAATCCATTGATTATGCCTATTGAGAGCCTCAATCTATTCTGTTTATACTGTCTTTTTTCGTTTAGTCTTCTGAATGGTACTCTTGGTTATTTTTAACATTTAATTTTGGAACAGTAAATATAAGTTCTCATTTTAGATTATTGCTCTGTCAATATTCTATACATACTAATTTTGTGGTTCTTGTCCCACTCTCTTTTAGGCTGGTTCTGGTGGTACTTTTTCACCTTTCATAGCTCGTCGGCTATGGGTGGGCTCAAACTTTTTGCCTTGTGCAAACTACACCAGGGACGATGTTTGCCCTTTATAATGCCTGATAAGTATATTCTCCTTTATCTGTTTGTATTGACTTTATTGCTCTCCCTCCTATTGGTTTGAAATTACTATTTGTCACCGCCTTTGTTTGGCGGTTACTATGGTGATCGTGGGCTATATGGGAACCCAGAATTACTTTGTTTCGATTTTGTTATCGGGTTGATTTTCCCCCAGCCCTGTATTTCTGAGCTCTCACAGCTAGACGATCATACATATATTGATTGTTTGTCTGTTCTTCTTTTTGCCGCTTATGGCGATTCTCACTGTTTGTGTGCTGTCAGTTCGGTATGTTATTGCCTGCTCTCATTGGTTCACGTATACTGACCAATGCATGTGTTTGTTGTATTGTCACCATGGTAACTCGATTATGGCAGTTCACTTGCTGCTTCATTTTTGTATTACTATCTGCTCTATTCTGCTTTGCATCTGTCATTAACAGTTGACTTGTTTTTAGTTTAATATTTTATATGTCACTGGGTTTCTTATTGCTTCGCCGCACTGACATGGCCGACCGCTCCCCCTTGGGGGGTGTGTCCAACGTGTAGAGTGTGACGTTGCGGTAGGATGGGTATTTAGTCACGGTGGTGGTAAGTGTAACTGTTCATATCTTGCCTGTCTGAGGACGAGCTGTATAAGCTCGAAAACGTTCACAATAAAGGTGAATATTTAAACAAGCCCTTTGGAGTGCGCTTCCTTCTGCTCATATATATAAACCCTGAAAAAATATTAACAGTACAGTATGATATAGATGTAAATTAAATCAATGTTTAAAAACTTTAGTAAACATTTTTAAATATATTTGCTTTGTCTATTGAGTTTAGTTGATCACAGGTTAGAGTTACTAAACAATACCAAATTACTGAACATAGAATGAAATTGGGGTAGTGATATGCTAAAAGTCACAATTAAATGTTTATGTTTCAGATAGAGCTCAAAATTTAGTGCCAATTTGCTTTGTTCTTTTGGTATAATTTGTTGTAGGGTAAATGCAGGTAGGCTTCTAAAAACTTAGGAACATGCATGTGGCCAGTAGTTTTTGCAGCTATGTATAACATTGCTATAAATATTGTTGCAAACACTGCTGCCAGATTTCTAAAGAAATGTGCACAATGCCGAACTCACCTAGGATTGGTCGTTAACAAAGGTACCAAGAAAACTAAGCCAAATTAATAATAGAAGTAAATTGGAGAGTTGTATAACATGTCATGCTCTATCCAATCCCTTTAAGTTTATTTTTTAATTATTGTCCCTTTTAACACCTGACATCATTTTTATAAGCATGTAAAATGTAATGAGGACAAATATAAACCTACAACAAAACAAAAGCAGAAATCACTTTAATCAAGCAGAGTTAGTTAATACTTTAAGTTCTTGCACCAGCAATATAAACTTAACCATACTATTAAGTATCACTGTCAGCTGGATACTTGTACATCTTAGCAGCATACCTCCCAACATTTCAAAATCTAACAGAGGGACACCCACCCCCCATTGAGCAAAAGTGTAATATGTGGTGGGCAGGAGCAGGGATGGGGTCTGGGGAGTGGGCTTAACAAGTGACCTCACATTAATTTAAAAAAAATATATATATAAGTACTCTGATAACTGACTTTTGTTACTAGGGGGGTGCTTTCTGGTTGCCTAGGTAACCACACCATGACTCCTTCCCCAGTCTGCAACCGTTAGCTAACAAATTAAAGCTGCTACCTTTTTTTGTACAGTGTTTTTCTTATGTTTGTACATGATAATCCCGAGGTTTTGCAGGTATTAAGTGCTCTGTGTAAACAAAAGGCATTTGGAGCAATATATAAATCCCACAAAAACTAGCCCTGTATACAACTTTCAAATAATGTACTTGTGCTGCTGAACGGTTCAGAGACCAGTAGAGATCACTCTGAAAAACATTAAACTATTCAGCTGAGCAGCCAGCAAACACATTACCCTGGCTGCTGCACCTCCCTCCCCTGCACCGCTGCTGCCCCCCCCCCCCCCACCGCTACACACAGTGATTTGACTTTTTTCTACTTTTAGTTTTAGTAATTGTTTGATATCACCCTGCCCCTTGTCCCCTCACCCTCCTGCCTGGGTAGTAAGACTGCCTCTCTAACATGCAGGATTAGAGGAAATGCCTGCTTTATGTGACATAATAATGGAGACTAGGTGCGGTCACTCCTCACACTGCTGGGATAGGGCTAGGAGTATTTTACAAAACCCATCGTACAACTGTAAAGAAATAAATTGTGAATAAACAGCCTTGGATTAAAGGGGAGATAAATCTCTAGCGATGCTGATGATCCGACTCTGAGTCTGAACTTCTCTCAGATTTTACCCAGGAGCTGTGCATTTTTTTCGTATGCTTCATATAGCAAGCTCACATTAAATAATAGTTTTATGAGTAAGATCAGGCCGTTAAAATAAATCTGCTATAAGAAATGTGCTATCTCTAGATGTTATGGATGCAGAACTCATGCGAGTTCACATACACTGAAAGTATGTATCTTGTATAGTACAGGTTGTATAAAAAACATCCAAAAGTCTTCACATTAAAAACTTCCAAACAGCGTGTGAGAGATGGAAAGACTTTTGGATGTTTTTATACAACCTGTTCTATACAAGTTACATACTTTCAGTGTATGTGAACTCGCATGAGTTTTTAAACTAAATAAAGCACATTTTTTGATTGTATTGGGGTGCAGGTATAACATCATTACTCTCCCCACAAGAGCCCCTTAACCCCCCTACAACACAGATTCCACATCCACCTTTCAAAGCATTTTATCTTCTGCTGGGGAGGTGAGGACTGAATCCAAGGAGGGGAACGGATGCTGCAATAAGAAGGGGATTGAATTGCCTTCTTCAGTGGCTACTTACCACACAGAGCCCTATCCATACATCATAGGAGTTGAGGTAAAAGCACATGAGTTTTCATTTGGCATTACTCTGCAGAAAAATAGCAAGTGTATTTGATATACTATACCAGGAGGTTTCTGTGCGCCCTTCCCTCTTCTGTTCCATATATATATATATAATGTTGTTCATATAAAAATACATATCTATATCTACAGTTGTAATCAAAATTATTCAATTTCAAATCAGGTTTATTGTCAAAACTTACAGACTTTCAGCTGTTTGCAATGAACAAATCAAACAAAAGCAATTGAAATAGCTCAAGAAGTGCTTCAAGTCGTTTCCCAAAATGTAACTGAAAATGCAAATTTTAATGAATTCTGCAGTCTCAAAATTGTTTAACCCCTTCATGGCAAGCATCTTTAGTACTTAGTAGAGCACCCTTTTGCTGGTATGACCTGCTGCAAACGAAATGCATAGCCAGACACCAGCTTCTGGCAGTGTTCCTGAGGAATCTTAGCCCATTCTATTTAGGGTGGTTGAATAATTTTGAGACTGCAGAATTCATTAAAAAACAAAATGTATGCTTACCTGATAAATTTCTTTCTTTTGCGATGTACCGAGTCCACAGATTCATTCTTACTTGTGGGATATTATCCTTCCTAACAGGAAGTGGCAAAGAGAGCACCACAGCAGAGTTGTCTATATAGCTCCCCCCTTAACTCCATCCCCCAGTCATTCGACCGAAGGCCAAGGAAGAAAAAGGAGAAACTATAAGGTGCAGAGGTGACTGAAGTTTTTAATGAAAAATACCACCTGTCTTGAATAGACAGGGCGGGCCGTGGACTCGGTAAATCGCAAAAGAAAGAAATTTATCAGGTAAGCATAAATTTTGTTTTCTTTTGCATGATGTACCGAGTCCACGGATTCATCCTTACTTGTGGGATACCAATACCAAAGCCTTAGGACACGGATGAAGGAAGGGACAAGACAGGAACCTAAATGGAAGGCACCACTGCTTGCAAAACCTTTCTCCCAAAAATAGTCTCCAAAAAAGCAAAAGTATCAAATTTGTAAAATTTTTAAAAAGTATGGAGCGAAGACCAAGTCGCAGCCTTACAAATCTGTTCAACAGAAGCATAATTTTTAAAAGCCCATGTGGAAGCTACCGCTCTAGTAGAATGAGCTGTAATCCTTTCAGGAGGCTGCTGTCCAGCAGTCTCATAAGCCAAACGGATGATGCGTTTCAGCCAAAAGGAAAGAGAAGTCGCCGTAGCCTTTTGACCCCTACGCTTTCCAGAATAGACAACAAACAAAGAAGATGTTTGACGAAAATCTTTGGTTGCCTGCAAAAAAATTTCAAAGCACGAACCACGTCCAAGTTGTGCAACAGATGTTCCTTCTTAGAAGAATAATTAGGACACAGAGAAGGAACAACAATTTCTTGATTGATATTCCTGTTAGTAACAACCTTAGGTAGGAACCTAGGCTTGGTACGCAAAACCACCTTATCAGCATGGAAAACAAGATAAGGCGAATCACATTGTAATGCAGATAGTTCAGAAACTCTTTGAGCTGAAGAGATAGCAACTAGGAAACAAAACTTTCCAAGATAAAAGCTTAATATCTATGGAATGCATGGGTTCAAACGGAACCCCCTGAAGAACTTTCAGTACTAAATTTAGACTCCATGGCGGAGCAACAGGTTTAAACACAGGCTTAATTCTAGCTAAAGCCTGACAAAAAGCCTGAACATCTGGAACATCTGCCAGACGGTTGTGCAACAGAATAGACAGAGCAGATATCTGTCCTTTTAGGGAACTAGCTGAAAATCCTTTCTCCAATCCCTCTTGGAGAAAAGACAAAATCCTAGGAATCCTGATTTTACTCCAGGAGTAGCCTTTGGATTTGCACCAAAAAAGATATTTATGCCATATCTTATGATAGATTTTCCTGGTAACAGGCTTTCGAGCCTGAATCAAGGTATCTATGACCGACTCAGAGAAACCCCGCTTTGATAGAATCAAGCGTTCAATCTCCAAGCAGTCAGTTGCAGAGAAATTAGATTTGGATGCTGGAATGGACCTTGAATGAGAAGGTCCCGTCTCAGTGGCAGAGTCCATGGTGGCAGAGATGACATGTCCACCAGGTCTGCATACCAAGTCCTGCGTGGCCACGCAGGAGCTATCAAGATCACCGAAGCTCTCTCCTGTTTGATTCTGGCAATCAAACGAGGAAGGAGAGGAAATTGTGGAAACACATAAGCCAGGTTGAACAACCAGGGTACTGCTAGAGCATCTATCAGTACTGCCTGAGGATCCCTTGACCTGGATCCGTAACAAGGAAGTTTGGCATTCTGACGAGATGCCATCAGACCCAATTCTGGTGTGCCCCATAAAACTAACAGCTTAACACCTCTTTCACTTTACCCTTCCTGCTTAGAGCCGGCAAAGAGAATGACTGGGGGGTGGAGTTAAGGGGGGAGCTATATAGACAGCTCTGCTGTGGTGCTCTCTTTGCCACTTCCTGTTAGGAAGGATAATATCCCACAAGTAAGGATGAATCCGTGGACTCGGTTCATCATGCAAAAGAAAGTTACATTTTCAGCTGAATTTATGTAAACCACTTGAAGCGTTTTTTGTATTGAGTTAGTCACAGGAAAGCAAAATACTGTATAGCTGCGGAGAAAAGACAAAGAAGGGCTCACACTCATTAAGTAATGACAATGTTCAGTCTACAATGTGTGTTCCCCCTTACTAACACTGCCATTTCAATAGGCTACTTGTAAAAGCAACTTATGGCGCAGCTGCTGTTGTGACAAATATATTAATGCAGGCAATGACAGGGCCCCCAGCACAACATTGAACAGCTAAAATTCTGGTGATACGAGTATGGTGGCCAGGTTAGAAAAAAACAAAGTAACCTCATATGAAAAGTAATTTCACTAGAATAATACAGAACAGCAAAACTCAAATTGCTTCAAGTTCATAGAAAAGTCCAAGAAGCCGCAAATGCTTCTTCTTTTGTGGGCACAGAGGCTGTGTCCAAATTAGCTGATACCTCTTCTAAAGCCACAGGGAGCGTACTGCACTTGCTGCATAGGTCTCAGCAATGACCACAAATCTGCAACGGTGGCCGAGTTCTGGAGGACCCTGCACAATTGTAGTGAACAGGCTCCAAGTCCATCCAGCCCTAAATTGTCGTCGCTAGATAGTCCATGCACCTCGGGGGAGATCCAGGTAAGTTGGCTGGTAGGCAGAAGTCATGCACGGATCCCACGCCCATATACACCCTTTAATATGCTGAAATGTATCTGTCAGTGGCGCATATCTCAGGCTTTTATAGAGTGCATACAATTGCAAGTCACGCGGCTCATTATCGGTTTCCAATTCCTTACCAGCACCCTGCCCATCTATCTCCTTTATGTTGCATTGTAGTAAAGAATGCCCCAATTTTGATATTAAAGATGGCGACTGCCAGGGGTCAATTACACCTTCTGCACATTTCTCCTCACAAGCAGTTAGGGCAGCTGAAGCAGTAGTATGAACAGCAAGTGGCTTGAAAGCTTCAACCACTGCATCCAAAAAAGCTTCACTGTGACGATCTAGCAATTCCTTCATCTGACTTATAATGAGCGCGGCCATGTCTTCGCACATTCAATATACAAGTGGAAGTTAGAGAACAGGGATTGTAAAAGTTAAAGTATTTAGCACTGCAAAGTTTCCTCAAATGCAGTAAGAAGATAGTTCTCCATATGAATCTCCAGAATAGGATTAAAAGTTGGGAAAATAGGTAATAAAACTTTTAAAGTTATTGTATATATATATATATATATATATATATATATATATATATATATATATATATATATATATATATCATACCATTTCTTGATATTCACTTCACCCCCTTTCATTACCTTTCAGTAGTATAGTGAAGAAATATCAACCACTCTAGACGTAGTAGGTAAAGCACGTCCCTGAGTGGTAGACCAACTGTTAATGCACAGATCCAAGTAAATACTTATATATAGATTACTTTCAGCAAGCCGTGCAGCTAACAAGGCTATTGGAGGAGCAGATCACATGTCATGTATTATAAAAACATATAAGGTAGGGCTGGATGGGGAAAAATGATGTCAATTCATTAATATATTTCAAATATAGTTATGTAAAGGTAAAATATACATATTTATATTTATCTATTCAATAAATACCTATAGTTTACTTACAAGCAAACTATTAAACTTTATTATCACTTTAATATCCAGGCATATACGTATATATATATTTGCATAATGTGAACATAAAGACAAAAAAAAAATTCACATTCTCATGAGGTTTTGGGGGATTTTTTGTGTCTACAACCGACGTTTTCCTTTTTTTTCTCTATTTTATATCAGTTTTGCAGCACACAATTAAAGAAACAGAATCTCATTGATAGGCAGCAGTTGTGCACAAATGTTGATCATATTTACAAATGCTAATTAGAAAAGACAATAATTATTTTATAAAATTGAACTCTATTAGAATAAATAGCTGCCTACACACCTGCAGGGTATGAGAAGCAATGAAAAATGTTTCTGACACTGGATGGAATTTATATAAAAAAAACATATTTTCTGTCTTTTAAACCAAAGGTATTTTGCAACTGTGCAGCCTATGTACCTGGTGCCAGGGATGGTCAAGACTCACATAGAACTTATCCCAGAAATCTCTAATGTAGCTTTGGCTCTCTGTCCAAGATCAGCCATTTCTGACATTTCTGCCTGGCTGCCTTAGATATACAGAAGCCAGGCTCAGTGTTTTCCTCCCCTTTCTTGTGAAGCACACTTAGAATGTGAGCCCTTCTCACCCTTCTTTCTTACAATGGTGTAGCCTCTGAAACAAGATGTAGCCCACCCACTCTCACTGACCAAGCCTCATTATTAGGCACAAGCATTCTCACTCTTGTCTATTGAGTAGATCCATTCAATTGAAACTAATCAGAAAGAGACTGAAAAAAGAGTACAAATGTAGCACTCATAACATTTTCATGTTATATTTGAATAAATATGGTGGCATAAAGCAGAGAAACATAAATAAAACTTAGCGTTTATTATATTAACTTAAAAATGTAAAAAATATAGGAAAAATAATACACTTTTAAAATATGCATATGCCTGTTTATAGGTTAAATAGGACAGAGTATGAGATCTGCGGCTCAAATATTCCTGTCTGTGATTAACCCTGTAATTATATCGGTATTGATATCATGCAATGGCTAAAAATACACTTAAGTGTAGGCATACATCTGCAACCTAGCAGTTATGAATAAATAAAAAATTCCTGTATATTAACTAATTAACCCAATATGAAAGTTGGGGAGAGGTGGGGGATAGGTCTGGGACTACTAGGTAAATTACTTGTCAGAAAGACTCTTGGACACTGAGAGTTATGCAAGTATTGTCTAGTTGAAGCCTGAGCATATTATCAGTAAATGGTTGATTATAGGGACCAGAGACCTATACCTTTGGATTACCATTGGAAATGTAGACCAATCACCTATACCTAGAGGTTGCCATGGGAGATGATAGTGATTATTGAAACACTCGTATAGAGGAGCTCAGTTTGAAAAAACAGTAAACTTGATCCCAGGATCTATACCTATTACTTACCACTGTCTATAATAAGAGAGAAAGTGCTCATATACAAGAGCCAAAGTATAACCCATGTGTGTTCTCAATAAATCGTTAATCTAGGGAGATCAAAAATCTGTACCAATGAATAACTGTTATTAGTTTTATAAGTTTCTTCAAATTATAGCCTGTACAAATTCTCTCCAAAATGTCATTCTAAGGAGACCATGAACCTATACCTGTAAAGTTACCACTAAAAGTAGTTATAGCCTGTACATATGCACAAAGCCTATACCTATTAATTACCGCTATAAGTGAAATGAATACTGGGGCACAAAGTGTGCAGGTGCTAAGTAAATAGTGAATTGCCTTTCTGGAGATACCAAGAAATTGTGCCTATTCAATATCACTATCATAAGTAGAAAGAACAGGATGTGCTTATATAGGAAAGCCAATCTCCGTATGTATCGCTAAAAAAGAGTGTGGTAATCCTCAGAAAAATATAGTAAATACTTATTGCTGGAGCTGCTGTGAAGATTAATAGGTAAGTTTTTTTTCACAACACAAGTGAAATTTTGATAAATTAAAGTGCCCCTGTTTTTAAATTAATTTTTAAAAACCTGGCACTTTAGCTCAAAATTTACATTCACTTTAAGTATGGGTTCAGGGAGCTTTTTTCTTCAGCCTGTTATAAGATCAGATGCAGTTACTGTAAGGAATTTAGTCAACTAAGACATGAATGCACCAACATAATTGTTTTTAATTTGTGCTATAAGTATGTTCATTCATATATCAAGTCCAAATGTTCAGCATATTGCTTATGCTTATGATGTAAATGTATTTTTGCTATAGCGTCAAAATCTCTTTTGAACATAAAAAAAAATGTAAAGGGACAGATTACGGGGTTATAAGGGGGGTTATTGCGGGGGTTTGCAGTCATAGATCTTACCACTGTTATTACGAGTTGAAAGTAAACGCGATTGCTTGATTTACGCTAGAATGATTTCTCTGGTTAACTGTTTAGAAACATAGATATTGACGGTAGATAAGAGCCAAAGGCCCAGCAAGTCTGCCCGACCTTACCTAACAGTATAAACTTATCTAGTTCGTAGGATAGCCTTATGCTTGTCCCATGCATTTTTAAAGTCCCCCACAGTGTTTGTTGCTACTACCTCTTGAGGAAGTTTATTCCATAAATCAATCACTCTTTCTGTAAAGAAGTGCTTCCTCAAATTACTCCTGAATCTACTACCCTTTAGCTTGAGATCATGACCCCTTGTTCTTGAATTTTCCTTTTTATGTAAAATACCCACAGCCTCAGTTTTACTAAACCCTTTAATGTACTTGAAAGTTGCTATCATATCACCTCTTTCCCTTCTCTCCTCTAAGCTATACATATTTAGGTCAATGAGCCTATCCTGGTAAGTTTTATTTTTTAGACCATGTACCATTTTGGTAGCCCTCCTTTGCACAGATTCAAGTTTATTAATATCCTTCTGAAGATATGGCCTCCAGAACTGCACACAATACTCAAGATGAGGCCTAACTAATGATCTATAAAGTAGCATAAGAACCTTACTATTTCTGCTGCAAATACCTCTACCAATACATCCAAGCATTCTGCTAGCCTTACTCGCTGCATTACTACATTGTTTACTAAGTTTTAAATAATCTGAAATAATAATTCCCAAGTCCTGTTTCTCATCTGTAACAGTCAGTAAAGTGTCATTGAGTCTGTAATTAACATTTGGATTTTTCTTCCCTAAATGCATTTTTTTACACTTTGCTGTGTTAAACTTTAGATCCCAGTCGTTTGTCCAATCCTCCAATTGTTGTATATCACTTCTCATTTTGTCTACCCCCCCTGGAACATCCACTCTGTTGCAAGTTTTTGTATCATCTGCAAAGAAACATACTTTCCCCTGTAGCCCTTTGCTGATATCGCTGATAAATATGTTAAACAAAACAGGCCCCAGAACTGACCCCTGAGGAACACCACTAGTAACAGCCCCCTCTGCTGAATGAACTCCATTTACTAAGACACTTTGTTTTCTGTCCTTAAGCCAGCATTCCACCCAGTTCACAATTTTTGAATCTAGACCAAGGAGATATAGTTTGTGAATAAGTTTATTGTGTGGGACGGTGTCAAATGCTTTGCTGAAATCTAGATATGCTACATCAACTGCTCCACCCTTGTCTAATACTTTTGTTACATAATCAAAGAAGTCAATTAGATTAGTCTGACATGATCTCCCTGAAGTAAAACCATGCTGATTAAAACCATGCTGATTTTGGTCCTCTAAATTGTTTGTCTTTATGTAAGTCATAATTCTTTCTTTTAAGAGGCTTTCCATTAATTTCCCTACTACTGAAGTTAAACTAACTGGCCTGTAGTTGCCAGATTCTTCTCTACTGCCCTTTTTATGAAGAGGTATTACATTTGCTATTCTCCAATCATCTCCCTTTCTTTTAGCAAAACATAAAAGTTTAAAAAAACACATAAAAAATACCCAACAGTACAGTTACACTCATAATAACATCATCTAATAAAAATACTGCACACAAAAGTTATAAAGGTTCAAATATATAAGATCGCAGGTGTTAAAAAAAAAGGCAGGCAAAGGGCTTTAACATAGAGATACATACATACACATCTCTAAAGTTGTATGTGTAGTATATATATATATATATATATATATATATATATATATATATATATGTGTGTGTGTGTGTGTGTCTGTGTATATTTATGTATTTATAGGTGGCATATATACACATATAAACACAAATACATATATACACATACAGATAGATATAAGTGCATTGGAGTTAAGAAGATGAAAACATGAAAAAAACATATTTATGCAATATTCATTTTTAATAAAGTGTTATACTGTTTATTAACTGTAAGTATTTCATATTTCAATGTTCTGCTAACAGCTGAATATATATATATATATATATATATATATATATAGGTGTCCACCTGAACTTACACCTGTTATTTGGCAATCTGGCTGAATAAAGATATTTTTTTGCATCAAGTTTCCTGTCTCCGGGTCTCCTATCTTCTCTCCCCGTGGTGGGACTTTCCTTCTTCTAAATATATATATATATATATATATATATATATATATATATATATATATATATATATGTATACTAGTCCTAAAGCCCGTGTACAGGGGCCATTTATTGCAGTACAGCAGTTCCCCCCTTGTTCTCTCTCTATCCCCTCTCTCTTTTGCTCTCTCCCCCTCTCTTTTGCTCTCTCTCTCCACCTCTCTTCTGCTCTCTCTCTCCCCCTCTCTCTATTTTGCTCTCTCTCTCCCCCTCTCTCTATTTTGCTCTCTCTCTACCCCCTCTCTTTTGCTCTCTCTCTCCCCCCTCTCTTTTGCTCTCTCTCTCCCCCTCTCTTTTCCTCCCTCTCTTTTGCGCTCTCTCTCACCCTCTCTTTAGCGCTCTCCCCCCTCTTTTGCGCTCTCCCCCCTCTTTTGCACTCTCTCTCCCCCTCTCTTTTGCTCTCTCTACCCCTCTCTTTTGCTGTCTCTCTCCCTCTCTTTTGCTTTTTCTCTCCCCCTTTCTTTTGCTCTCTCCCACTCTTTTGATCTCTCTCCCCTCTCTTTTGCTCTCTCTATCCCTCCCTCTTTTCCTCTCTCTATCCCTCCTCTTTTGCTCTCTTTCTCTCCCCCTTCTCTTCTGCTCTCTCCCTCCCCCTCTCTTTTGCTCTCTCTCCCCCCCTCTCTTTTGCTCTCTCTATCCCCCTCTTTTGCTCTCTCCCCTTTCTTTTGCTCTCTCCCCCCCTCTCTTTTGCTGTCTCCCTCCCCCTCTCTTTTGCTCTTTCTCTCCCCCTCTCTTTTGCTCTCTCTCTCCCTCCTATCTTATTATCCTTCTCCCCCTCTTTTCTCTCTCCCCCCCTCTCTTTTGCTGTCTCTCTGCCTCTCTTTTGCTCTCTCTATCCCCCCTCTTTGGCTCTCTATCTCCCCCTTTTTTTTGCTCTCTCCCAACTCTCTTTTGCTGTCTCTTTCCCTCTCTTTTGCTCTCTCTATCCCCCCTCTATTATTCTCTCTCTCTCCCCCTCTTTTGCTTTCTATCTCCCCACTCTCTTTTGCTCTCTCTCTCCCCCCTCTCTTTCCACCTCTTCCCCCTCTCTCTCCCCTCTCTTTTGCGTTCTCCCCCCTCTCTTTTGCTCTTTCTCACCCCTCTCTTTTACTCTCTCTCTCCCTCCTCTCTTATTCTCTCTCTCTCTCCCCCTCTTTTGCTCTCTCTCCCCCTCTCTTTTGCTGTCTCTCTGCCTCTCTTTTGCTCTCTCTATCCCCCCTCTTTGGCTCTCTCTCTCCCAGTTTCTTTTGCTCTCTCCCAACTCTCTTTTGCTGTCTCTCTCCCTCTCTTTTGCTCTCTCTATCCCCCCCTTGTTTGCTCTCTCTATCCCTCCATTTTTGCTTTCTCTCCCCTCTCTCTTTTGCTCTCTCTACCCCCTCTCCGTTGTTCTCTCTCTATTTCCCCCTCTCCTTTGCTATCTCTCTCTCTCCCCCCTCTCTTTTGCTATATTTATGTCATCTCTTTTGCTCTCTATATCCCCCCTCTCTTTTGCTCTCTCTCTCCCCCGTCTTTTTCCCCCTCTTGCCCCGCTCTCTCCCCTCTCTTTTGCATTCTCCCTCCTCTCTTTTGCTCTCTCTCTCCTCCTTTCTTATGCTCTCTCTCTCCCTCTCTTTTCTGCTCTCTCTCTCCCCTTCTTTTTGCTCTCTCTCTCTACCCCCTCTCTTTTGCTCCCTCTCTCTCCCCCCTCTCTTTCCCCCTCTCCCCTCTCTTTTGTGCTCTCCCCCTCTCTTTTGCTCTCTCTTCCCCCTCTCTTTTGCTCTCTCTCCCCTATCTTTTAATCTCTCTCTCTCCCCCCTCTCTTCCCCTCTCTCTTTTGCATGCTCTCTCTTCTCTCTTTTGCGCTCTCCCCCCTCTCTTTTGCTCTCTCATCCCTCTCTTTTGCTCTCTCCCCTTTCTCACCCTCTCTTTTGCTGTCTCTCTCCCTCTATTTTGCTCTCTCTATCTCCCCTCTCTTTTGCACTCTCTCCCCTCTCTTTTGCTCTCTTCCCTCTCTTTTGTTCTCTCTCTCCCCCTCTCTTATTTTCTCTCTCTCCCTCCTCTCTTTTGTTCTCTCTCTCCCCTCTCTTTTGCTCTCTCTCTCCCCCCCTCTATTTTGCCCTCTCCCCCTCTCTTTTGCTCTCTCTCCCCCTCTCTTTTGCGCTCTCCCATCTCTTTTGCTCTCTCTCTCTATCTCTTCCTCTCTCTTTTGCTCTCTCTCCCCTCCTCTCTTTTGCTATCTCTCTCCCTCTTTTGCTCTCTCTATCCTTTCTATTTTGCTCTCTCTATCGCCTTCTTTTGCTATGCCCATCTTTTGCTCTCCTCCTCTTTTGCTCTCCCCCCTCTTTTGCTCTCTCTCTCCCCTCCCCTCTTTTTCTCTCTCTCTCCCCTCCTCTCTTTTGCTCTCTCTCTCCCCTCCTCTCTTTTTCTCTCTCCCCCTCTCTTTTGCTGTCTTTCTCCCTCTCTTTTGCTCTATCTATCCCCCCTCTTTTGAGCTCTCTCACCTCTGCAGGGCCCCAACCGGCCCTGCCAAACCACGCCCGCACCACGCCTGGTCCCATCCGCATCATGCCCCCTCACACTCGGTCGGCCCCAGATGCCGGTCAGTCTGACACTCTGTTTTGGTACAATATATATTTTTACCAATATATATAGATGATTATATATAGGTATAGATATATATATATATATTTTTTCCCCCAGGACTGGTACCAACAAGAGGCGGTGTATATCAAGGGGCTTAGCGGCACACAGTAGTGAATAAAGGGTGAAGGGAAGGTGGAGGTATTATTTGCTTATCAAAGGAGTGTGAAGGAGGAAAGCTGCAAAACAAGTACCATTCTACCATATCTAGCTGCTAATTAGAAAAAAAAAAAATATATATATATATATATATACATATCCTATAATATAAAAGGCCAGGTGTGTTTGTCCTCTCGCAGTCTCTACTGCGCATGACAGCTTTGGACAAACACACTTGGCATTTTATATTATAGGATATATGTATATATATGTACTGTATATAATTAGCAGCTAGATATGGTAAAATGGCACTTGTATTGCAGATTTCCTCCTTTACACTCCTTTGAAAAGCAAATAATACCCCACCTTCCCTTCACCCTTTATTCACTACTGTGTGCCGCTAAGCCCCTTGATATACACCTGCCTCTTGTTGGTACCGGTCCTGGGGGAAAAAATATATATATCTATACCTACAGTATATATAATCATCTATATATATTGGTATAAATATATATTGTACCAAAAAAACATCAGATCTATATAAAAACATTTATTTCTGAATAAATAGAACATATTCTTATATGTTCTGGAGAGAGGGGGGTATCAACGGCACTGCTATACAAGTATTTCTTTGATACTCTATATTACTTTTAACACTGTATCGCTATTAGTAAAGTATGGGAACTGTTCCCTTGCAAATTTAGTTGACTGGACTAGGTGCTATGTAGTATTCAACATATGAAACTTTTAGTAGAGAGAGGCTCTAACTAGACAGACTACATTTGTAGCACTCAAAGGGTTAATATAGGGTGCATCAATAAGTAATAAAAAGACTCTATTACATGATGCAAATCAGAGTTGCTGATGATTGAGTGGGCATATGTGCTCTACGTTAAAACATAACTTTTATTAAATCAAAAATAATATATAAAATACTGGAAAATTACTATAAAAACACACTCAGATGCTGAGAATTATTGAACAGCCTGATCACGATGAGTTCAATATAGTAAAGTAGGTAGTATATTGTGCTTATCAACTACTTAAGTTAGACCTAGATTTGGAGTTTGGCGTTAGCCGTGAAAACCAGCGTTAGAGGCTCCTAACGCTGGTTTTAGGCTACCGCCGGTATTTGGAGTCACTCAAAATAGGGTCTAACGCTCACTTTTCAGCCGCGACTTTTCCATACCGCAGATCCCCTTACGTCAATTGCGTATCCTATCTTTTCAATGGGATCTTTCTAACTCCTGTATTTAGAGTCGTGTCTGAAGTGAGCGTTAGACATCTAACGACAAAACTCCAGCCGCAGGAAAAAAGTCAGTAGTTAAGAGCTTTCTGGGCTAACGCCGGTTTCTAAAGCTCTTAACTACTGTACTCTAAAGTACACTAACACCCATAAACTACCTATATACCCCCCACATCGCCGACACTCGAATAAATTTTTTTAACCCCTAATCTGCAGATCGCCACCTACGTTATCCTTATGTACCCCTAATCTGCTCCCCCTAACACCGCCAACCCCTGTATTATATTTATTAACCCCTAATCTGCTCCCTCAACGTCGCCTACATCTGCCTACACTTATTAACCCCTAATCTGCCGACCGCAAAGCGCCGCCACCTACGTTATCCTTATGTACCCCTAATCTGCTGCCCCTAACACCGCCGACCTCTATATTATATTTATTAACCCCTAATCTGCCCCCTTCAATGTCGCCTCCACCTACCTACACTTATTAACCCCTAATCTGCTGAGCGGACCGCACCACTATTATAATAAAGTTATTAACCCCTAATCCGCCTCACTAACCCTTTAATAAATAGTATTAACCCCTAATCTGCCCTCCCTAACATCGCCGACACCTAACTTAAATTATTAACCCCTAATCTGCCGACCAGAGCTCACTGCTATTCTAATAAATGGATTAACCCCTAAAGCTAAGTCTAACCCTAACACCCCCCTAAATTAAAAATAAACGAAATTAATTAACTCTTATTAAATAAATTATTCCTATTTAAAGCTAAATACTTACCTGTAAAATAAACCCTAATATAGCTACAATATAAATTATAATTACATTGTAGCTATTTTAGGATTAATATTTATTTTACAGGCAACTTTGTAATTATTTTAACCAGGTACAATAGCTATTAAATAGTTAAGAACTATTTAATAGTTACCTAGTTAAAATAATTACAAAATTACCTGTAAAATAAATCCTAACCTAAGTTACAATTAAACCTAACACTATACTATCATTAAATTAATTAAATAAAATACCTATAATTACCTACAATTAAACCTAACACTACACTATCAATACATTAATTAAATACAATATCTACCAATAACTACAATGAAATAAACTAACTAAAGTACAAAAAATAAAAAAGAACTAAGTTACAAAAAATAAAAAAATATCTACAAACATAAGAAAAATATTACAACAATTTTAAACTAATTACACCTACTCTAAGCCCCCTAATAAAACAACAAAGCCCCCCAAAATAAAAAATGCCCTACCCTATTCTAAATTACTAAAGTTAAAAGCTCTTTTACCTTACCAGCCCTGACCAGGGCCCTTTGCGGGGCATGCCCCAAGAAGTTCAGCTCTTTTGCCTGTAAAAAAAAAAATACAATACCCCCCCCCCAACATTACAACCCACCACCCACATACCCCTAATCTAACCCAAACCCCCCTTAAATAAACCTAACACTAAGCCCCTGAAGATCATCCTACCTTGTCTTCACCTCACCAGGTATCACCGATCCATCCTGGGTCCAAAATCTTCATCCAACCCAAGCGGGGGTTGGCGATCCATCATCCAGTGGCTGAAGAGGTCCAGAAGAGGCTCCAAAGTCTTCATCCTATCCGGGAAGAAGAGGCGATCTGGACCGGCAACCATCTTGATCCAAGCGGCATCTTCTATCTTCATCCGATGACGACCGGCTCCATCCTGAAGACCTCCACCGCGGACCCATCTGATCGGAACAGCCAATAGAATGCGAGCTCAATCTGATTGGCTGATTGGATCAGCCAATCGGATTGAACTTGATTATGATTGGCTGATTCCATCAGCCAATCAGAATATTCCTACCTTAATTCCGATTGGCTGATAGAATCCTATCAGACAATTGGAATTCGAGGGACGCCATCTTGGATGACGTCCCTTAAAGGAACCGTCATTCTTCAGTTGGACGTCGCCGGAAGAAGATGAGTCCGCGGTGGAGGTCTTCAGGATGGAGCCGGTCGTCATCGGATGAAGATAGAAGATGCCGCTTGGATCAAGATGGTTGCCGGTCCGGATCGCCTCTTCTTCCCGGATAGGATGAAGACTTTGGAGCCTCTTCTGGACCTCTTCAGCCACCGGATGATGGATCGCCAACCCCCGCTTGGGTTGGATGAAGATTTTGGAGCCAGGACGGATCGGTGATACCTGGTGAGGTGAAGACAAGGTAGGATGATCTTCAGGGGCTTAGTGTTAGGTTTATTTAAGGGGGGTTTGACTTAGATTAGGGGTATGTGGGTGGTGGGTTGTAATGTTGGGGGTGGGGGTATTGTATGTTTTTTTTTACAGGCAAAAGAGCTGAACTTCTTGGGGCATGCCCCGCAAAGGGCCCTGTTCAGGGCTGGTAAGGTAAAAGAGCTTTTAACTTTAGTAATTTAGAATAGGGTAGGGCATTTTTTATTTTGGGGGGCTTTGTTGTTTTATTAGGGGGCTTAGAGTAGGTGTAATTAGTTTAAAATTGTTGTAATATTTTTCTTATGTTTGTAGATATTTTTTTATTTTTTGTAACTTAGTTCTTTTTTATTTTTTGTACTTTAGTTAGTTTATTTCATTGTAGTTATTTGCAGATATTGTATTTAATTAATGTATTGATAGTGTATTGTTAGGTTTAATTGTAGGTAATTGTAGGTATTTTATTTAATTAATTTAATGATAGTATAGTGTTAGGTTTAACTGTAACTTAGGTTAGGATTTATTTTACAGGTAATTTTGTAATTATTTTAACTAGGTAACTATTAAATAGTTCTTAACTATTTAATAGCTATTGTACCTGGTTAAAATAATTACAAAGTTGCCTGTAAAATAAACATTAATCCTAAAATAGCTACAATGTAATTATAATTTATATTGTAGCTATATTAGGGTTTATTTTACAGGTAAGTATTTAGCTTTAAATAGGAATAATTTATTTAATAAGAGTTAATTAATTTCGTTAGATTAAAATTATATTTAATTTAGGGGGGTGTTAGTGTTAGGGTTAGACTTAGCTTTAGGGGTTAATCCATTTATTAGAATAGCGGTGAGCTCCGGTCAGCAGATTAGGGGTTAATAATTGAAGTTAGGTGTCGGCGATGTTAGGGAGGGCAGATTAGGGGTTAATACTATTTATTATAGGGTTAGTGAGGCGGATTAGGGGTTAATAACTTTATTATAATAGCGGTGCGGTCCGCTCGGCAGATTAGGGGTTAATAAGTGTAGGCAGGTGGAGGCGACGTTGAGGGGGGCAGATTAGGGGTTAATAAATATAATATAGGGGTCGGCGGTGTTATTGGCAGCAGATTAGGGGTACATAGGGATAATGTAAGTAGCGGCGGTTTACGTAGCGGCAGATTAGGGGTTAAAAATAAAATGCAGGTGTCAGCGATAGCGGGGGCGGCAGATTAGGGGTTAATAAGTGTAAGGTTAGGGGTGTTTAGACTCGGGGTACATGTTAGAGTGTCAGGTGCAGACGTAGGAAGTGTTTCCCCATAGCAAACAATGGGGCTGCGTTAAGAGCTGAACGCGGCTTTTTTGCAGGTGTTAGGTTTTTTTTCAGCTCAAACAGCCCCATTGTTTCCTATGGGGGAATCGTGCACGAGCACGTTTTTTAGGCTGGCCGCTTGCGTTAGCAACTCTGGTATTGAGAGTTGAAGCTGCGTTAAAAATGCTCTATGCTCCTTTTTTGGAGCCTAACGCAGCCTTTATGTGGACTCTCAATACCAGAGTTATTTTTATGGTGCGGCCAGAAAAAAGCCGGCGTTAGTTTTTCGGGTCGTTACCGACAAAACTCCAAATCTAGCCGTTAGATTGTATCAAATTATTCCATATTGATACAGTCTTTTAGTATAAAAGTTTTTACTCAAATAGTTTGTTATAAATAAAAGGATACTTTATTATATTTATTTATTGTGTTATTTGTAAAGCATCTTATATTTATTATTAAACACAAGAGTCACTGAATGATGTGGAGTTGAAATATATCAATACAGCTCTAATATTCAGGTTTAACCCACTAATAGCTTGTATGGGTGTTATACCCTATGTATTTGGAATGAGCTGATAAGTGTGCGGTGCACCCAGTTGGAAGCTACTAGTCACTTATTATTAATCCATGGGGAGTTAACCCCTAGTTTAGATATTTGGATATCATTCTAATGCTCACTGGTTTTGTTAAAAATTCAATACATATACAGGTTGCAGACTATTCCAGTTCAGCTGGAAACTGTGGGTTTGTGTATAATTTGAAACATTAACAGTGCCACAAGCTTATCATAAACTTATGTGTTAGGCGTAACAGTTGTACACAAATATATGGGAGCAATATCCGTTCATTATATTGAGAGCTCAACACAGCTAATTTGATCTTCCTCTTGTGCCGTGAGTGTGTTAACCCACAAGCTTATCATGAACTTATGTGTTTGGCATAAGAGTTGTACACATATATATAGGAGCAATATCCGTACGTGATATTGAGATCTCAACACAGCTGATTTGATCTTTCTTATGCGCTGTGAGTATGTTTACCCGCTGTGCGTGTGGATAGATTATAGCTCTTAGTTGTATCAGCCTTAACCGTCACTCATTAAAGCTTTGTAAGTGTGGTTACACTGTTATTAAACATAGAGCTATGAACAGTGGTTGCTAGTTATGTAGCGATATCAATCAAAGGTCAACCCTCCTGCCCAATGTTAAGCTCTAATAATGATGGTATGTGAGCCCCACTGATATGTGGATAGATGGTTACCGGTAAGTGTGTTAACTCCTACCTATTGCCTAGTAAAGCTATCCGCATATAGTCTGCAATCAGCGTTGCCCAATATATAAAGCAAACTGCTGTATAGAATGATAGCTCATTCCACTGTCGTTTCAAGTACAAGTGAGCCCCACTTCCAAATATTTAGCTTAAATATCAATTGCAAAATAAACTCCACTACTAAATGATTAGCATATAAGGTTAAATGCTATCTTAATATAACAGTAGCTCAGTACCTACAATTACAAATTAGTAAATAAATCAGATCAGGTCTAACATTTCAGCATTATAGCATTCTGAGGCTAATCTAAAAATACAGGAGCTCCAGGACTCCTCACCATTTCCCTAACGTCCCTGACATGTTTCGCCCTAACGGATTTTTCAAGGGGAAATGGAGAGGAGTCCTGGAGCTCCTGTATTTTTAGATGAGCCTCAGAATGCTATAATGCTGAAATGTTAGACCTGATCTGATTTATTTACTAATTTGTAATTGTAGGTACTGAGCTACTGTTATATTAAGATAGCATTTAACCTTATATGCTAATCATTTAGTAGTGGAGTTTATTTTGCAATTGATATTTAAGCTAAATGTTTGGAAGTGGGGCTCACTTGTACTTGAAACGACAGTGGAATGAGCTATCATTCTATACAGTAGTTTGCTTTATATATTGGGCAACGCTGATTGCAGACTATATGCGGATAGCTTTACTAGGCAATAGGTAGGAGTTAACACACTTACCGGTAACCATCTATCCACATATCAGTGGGGCTCACATACCATCATTATTAGAGCTTAACATTGGGCAGGAGGGTTGACCTTTGATCTATATCGCTACATAACTAGCAACCACTGTTCATAGCTCTATGTTTAATAACAGTGTAACCACACTTACAAAGCTTTAATGAGTGACAGTTAAGGCTGATACAACTAAGAGCTATAATCTATCCACACGCACAGCGGGTAAACATACTCACAGCGCATAAGAAAGATCAAATCAGCTGTGTTGAGCTCTCAATATCACGAACGGATATTGCTCCTATATATATGTGTACAACTGTTATGCCAAACACATAAGTTCATGATAAGCTTGTGGGTTAACACACTCACAGCACAAGAGGAAGATCAAATTAGCTGTGTTGAGCTCTCAATATAATGAACGGATATTGCTCCCATATATTTGTGTACAACCGTTACGCCTAACACATAAGTTTATGATAAGCTTGTGGCACTGTTAATGTTTTGAATTATACACAAACCCACAGTTTCCAGCTGAACTGGAATAGTCTGAAACCTGTATATGTATTGAATTTTTAACAAAACCAGTGAGCATTAGAATGATATCCAAATATCTAAACTAGGGGTTAACTCCCCATGGATTAATACTAAGTGACTAGTAGCTTCCAACTGGGTGCACCGCACACTTATCAGCTCATTCCAAATACATAGGGTATAACACCCACACAAGCTATTAGTGGGTTAAATCTGAATATTAGAGCTGTATTGATATATTGCAACTCCACATCATTCAGTGACTCTTGTGTTTAATAATAAATATAAGATGCTTTACAAATAACACAATAAATAAATATAATAAAGTATCCTTTTATTTATAACAAACTATTTGAGTAAAAACTTTTATACTAAAAGACTGTATCAATATGGAATATTTTGATACAATCTAACTTAAGTAGTTGATAAGCACAATATACTACCTACTTTACTATATTGAACTCATCGTGATCAGGCTGTTCAATAATTCTCAGCATCTGAGTGTGTTTTTAAAGTAATTTTCCAGTATTTTATATATTATTTTTGATTTAATAAAAGTTATGTTTTAACGTAGAGCACATATGCTCACTCAATCATCAGCAACTCTGATTTGCCTCATGTAATAGAGTCTTTTTATTACTTATTGATGCACCGTATATTAACCCTTTGAGTGCTACACATGTAGTCTGTCTAGTTAGAGCCTCTCTCTACTAAATGTTTCATATATTCTTATATGTGAAGGAGACTGGAATGTGAAATATTTATATATTCATGTCGGGTTAGCGCACATGAGAATATGCGACAGGGTTAGCGTGAGTAAGGTATTAGGATTCTTCCCATACATGAATTTGCATGTGATATTCTAAGTTTGGCTTTTTGTGATCATCAGGATAGCGTGCAAGCAAAAACAGGTTACTTTCAACTCATAGTATGAGCACAAAAAAGCTTACTTCTAGCGCACTTAACGCTCGAGTGGGAGTGTTAATTAGCGCTCCACTTGTAATCTGGCCCAAAATGTTTTGGGTAGGTTCTTTAGAATCCAAATTCCCTCCACTCCCTGATATTACTGAGGACAAATATATACTTGGTTTTATCTTTAAAAATAAAGGTTCAGCTAAGGTTTGTGTTAAGAAAGTTACTAGATGGAAGTCATGGGAAATGTCCATTTCAAATAGTTTGCAAAAGGTTTAATAAATTATTATTATTTTGCTTCTAATTTTTATTTAAGTTTTGTTTTCCATCCTTCTGAGAAAATGGTGGCTTCAATTTAAAGCCATTTTTCAACTTCTTTAAATATTCTTAAAAGAAATGTAACTTATTTAAAAGATAAAAAATGGAGAATTTGCATGATTGAACTAAGAGATGTGCTTAAAGGAACATAGAACCCAAATTTTTGTTTCATGATTCAGATAGAGCAAATGATTTTATATTATCAAATTTGCTTCATTTTCTTGGTATCCTTTATTAGAAGAAGCAGCAATGTACTACTGGGAGCTACCACACATTGGTAAGCAAATGACAAGAGGCATATATGTGCATACACCAATCAGCAGCTAGCTCCCAACTCATGAGCCTACCTAGGTATGCTTTTTAACAATTGATATCAAGAGAATAAGCAAATTACATAATAAAAGCCAACTGGAAAGTTTGTTAAAATAGTATGTCCACAGTATGCTCTATCAGAATCATGAAATATTTTTTGGGGTTTCATGACCCTTTAAGAAAAAGTTATATGAGTTGCTTTTGGAAAGGATTTTTTTTTTTTTTTTTATATTTTGGATCTTAAGGAATGTACATCCCAAAAACTTCCAGAGGCTTCATGCAATTTATATAATCTGAGAATACGTTCAAAGATAAAAAGTGCTCAGCTTTTTATAGTAAACATTATACCCGTAAGAATGCACACCATGGGAGTTTATTGGATTAAATTTACCCCAGAACCATCTTTGCTAGAATTTTGGAAACTATAAAACATTTCTTAGTACATTGTGGTTTTTTTTTATTGGGGATCCCTGTTTTGGACACCCAGTAATATTATGAGATCATATATTGCAGAAGATGCAGAAGGGTCCTGAGGGAGTTCCTGTCTAGATGTGGCCTGGAAACTCTTACAGGCTGACTAAGAGTGCAGAGATTTTGCTTTACCCTTTAATTAATATTGACCCTATATAATGCAATACAGGCTGATTTAAAACCAGCAACCTCCAGAACACATGCCAAAGGAGAGGTAATCTGTTGAAGAAAAAGCATAGGACTACTAGACAGAGTAGTGATATTTTATTTATTACTAGATATAATAATGCTTATTTGAACTCACTTTTGAGGAAACATTGGCCAGTTTTCTACAAGATCCCCTTCTAATGCCATTTTTTTATTTTTTTATGTGGAAAATGGAACAATACCTATTGCACATATATATATATCTACATTCAAGGAATAAATACTTTGAATCAACAAGTACAGGGAAGGTATTTGAAATTAAAAGTTTCACAAACTGTAGATTTAAATTTGTAGTATACCAATTAGAATGTTTTCATAGAAAAAAATACATAGGGCACGATCCGATATAGATCGCAGTTTGCGGCGCAAGCGAGGGAACCGGCGTCGCCCGCAGTTTCAGCTCGCAACTCGAGCCATCCCATATAAGTCGCCGTCAGATGCTAACGTGCCGTAAGTCTCACAAACCAGCGATGTCCAGAAATCTGCGCAAGTACAAATTTCTGGCGTCGCCAGTGACTTGCGGCACGTTAGAATCTGCCGGCGCCTATAAAACCTGACTAAAGTCTAAAACACCCGCACTGTCTAACACGCCTCCCTAACATAGCCCGCACTGTCTAACCCTCTATCCGCTATCCCCCCTCACTATCCTAACAATAAAAAAGCTATTAACCCCTAAACCGCCGCTCCCGTACCCCGCCGCCAGCTATATTATATCTATAACCCCCTAAAGTGAGCCCCTAACACCGCCGCCATCTATATTAAAATTATTAACCCCTAATGTAAGCCCCTTACACCGCCGCCATCTCTATTAAAATGATTAACCCCTAATTTAATCTACCTACCCCCGCCGCCAGCTATATTATCTATATTAACCCTAAGTATATTATAGTTAATATAGTTATTACATTATATATATTAACTATATTAACCCTAATTATATTAGGGTTAATATAGTTACTATAGTATTTATATTAACTATATTAACTCTATCTAACCCTAACTAAATTTATATTAAATTAATCTAATTCATTTATAAACTAAAATATTCCTATTTAAATCTAAATACTTACCTATAAAATAAACCCTAAGATAGCTACAATATAATTAATAATTACATTGTAGCTATGTTAGGGTTAATATTTATTTTACAGGTAAATTGTTAATTATTTTAACTAGGTATAATAGATATTAAATAGTTATTAACTATTTAATATCTACCTAGTTAAAATAATTACCCAATTACCTGTAAAATAAATCCTAACCTAAGTTACAAATACACCTACACTATCAATAAATTTAATAAACTACAAACATCTATCTAAAAATACAATTAAATTAACTAAACTAAATTACAAAAAAAAAAAAACACTAAATTACAAAAAATAAAAAAAAGATTACAAGATTTTTAAGCTAATTACACCTATTCTAAGCCCCCTAATAAAATAATAAACCCCCAAAATAAAAAAGATTCCCTGCCCTATTCTAAATTAAACAAATTTCAAAGCTCTTTACCTTACCAGCCCTTAAAAGGGCCTTTTGTGGGGCATGCCCCAAAGAATTCAGCTCTTTTGCATACAACAAATACAATCCCCCCCCCCATTACAACCCATCACCCACATACCCCTATTCTAAAACCACCCAAACCCCCCTTAAAAAAGCCTAACACTACCCCCCTGAAGATCTCCCTATCTTGTCTTCACCACACCGGGCCGAACTCCTGATCCGATCCGGGCGATGTCTTCCTCCAAGCGGCAAAGAAGAATTCTTCCTCCGGCGACGTCTTCCTCCAAGCGGCAGCAAAGTCTTCATTCTTCCGGCGGCATCTTCAATCTTCTTTCTTCGCTCCGCCGCCACGGAGCATCCATCCCGGCCGACTGCTGAACTTGGAATGAGGTACCTTTAAATGACGTCATCCAAGATGGCGTCCGCCGAATTCCGATTGGCTGATAGGATTCTATCAGCCAATCGGAATTAAGTTAAAAAAATCTGATTGGCTGATTGAATCAGCCAATCAGATTCAAGTTCAATCCGATTGGCTGATCCAATCAGCCAATCAGATTGAGCTCGCATTCTATTGGCTGATCGGAACAGCCAATAGAATGCGAGCTCAATCTGATTGGCTGATTGGATCAGCCAATCGGATTGAACTTGAATCTGATTGGCTGATTCAATCAGCCAATCAGATTTTTTTAACTTAATTCCGATTGGCTGATAGAATCCTATCAGCCAATCGGAATTCGGCGGACGCCATCTTGGATGACGTCATTTAAAGGTACCTCATTCCAAGTTCAGCAGTCGGCCGGGATGGATGCTCCGCGGCGGCGGAGCGAAGAAAGAAGATTGAAGATGCCGCCGGAAGAATGAAGACTTTGCTGCCGCTTGGAGGAAGACGTCGCCGGAGGAAGAATTCTTCTTTGCCGCTTGGAGGAAGACATCGCCCGGATCGGATCAGGAGTTCGGCCCGGTGTGGTGAAGACAAGGTAGGGAGATCTTCAGGGGGGTAGTGTTAGGCTTTTTTAAGGGGGGTTTGGGTGGTTTTAGAATAGGGGTATGTGGGTGGTGGGTTGTAATGGGGGGGGGGATTGTATTTGTTGTATGCAAAAGAGCTGAATTCTTTGGGGCATGCCCCACAAAAGGCCCTTTTAAGGGCTGGTAAGGTAAAGAGCTTTGAAATTTGTTTAATTTAGAATAGGGCAGGGAATCTTTTTTATTTTGGGGGTTTATTATTTTATTAGGGGGCTTAGAATAGGTGTAATTAGCTTAAAAATCTTGTAATCTTTTTTTTATTTTTTGTAATTTAGTGTTTGTTTTTTTTTGTAATTTAGTTTAGTTAATTTAATTGTATTTTTAGATAGATGTTTGTAGTTTATTAAATGTATTGATAGTGTAGGTGTATTTGTAACTTAGGTTAGGATTTATTTTACAGGTAATTGGGTAATTATTTTAACTAGGTAGATATTAAATAGTTAATAACTATTTAATATCTATTATACCTAGTTAAAATAATTAACAATTTACCTGTAAAATAAATATTAACCCTAACATAGCTACAATGTAATTATTAATTATATTGTAGCTATCTTAGGGTTTATTTTATAGGTAAGTATTTAGATTTAAATAGGAATATTTTAGTTTATAAATGAATTAGATTAATTTAATATAAATTTAGTTAGGATTAGATAGAGTTAATATAGTTAATATAAATACTATAGTAACTATATTAACCCTAATATAATTAGGGTTAATATAGTTAATATATATAATGTAATAACTATATTAACTATAATATACTTAGGGTTAATATAGATAATATAGCTGGCGGCGGGGTAGGTAGATTAAATTAGGGGTTAATCATTTTAATAGAGATGGCGGCGGTGTAAGGGGCTTACATTAGGGGTTAATAATATTAATATAGCTGGCGGCGGTATAGGGGGATTAGATTAGGGGTTAATAATTTTTATATAGGTGGCGGCGGTGTAAGGGGTCAGATTAGGGGATAGATAAGGTAGATGGCGGCGGTTTTAGAGGCTCACAGTAGGGGGTTAGTTTATGTAGATGGCGGCGGGGTCCGGGAGCGGTGGTTTAGGGGGTAATAACTTTATTAGGGATTTTGGGGGGGGGGATCGCGGTTGACAGGGAGATAGACATTGCGCATGCGTTAGGTGTTAGGTTTATTTTAGCAGATCGCGGTTGACAGGGAGATAGACATTGCGCATGCGTTAGGTGTTAGGTTTATTTTCTAGTTAGTTTAGGGAGTTACAGGGCTCCAATAGTCAGCGTAAGGCTTCTTACGGCTGCTTTTTGTGGTGAGGTGAAAATGGAGTAAGTTTTCTCCATTTTCGCCACGTAAGTCCTTACGCTGCATATTGGATACCAAACTGCGCTAGTTTGGTATACCTGCCTATGGCCCAAAAAACTACGGGCGACGGCAGAAATATACGCGCGTAACTTCTAGGTTACGCCGTATATAGGATACCAAATCAGCGTAAATATTGGCGTCGCCGGCTTTTGCGGGCTACGCTTTATATCGGATCGACCCCATAGTAAGGACTAAGAAGCATATTTAAGAAATGTCTTGCAGACCTGATCCGACAGTGTGGATCAGGTCTGCAAGACATCGCTGAATGCGGAGAGCTATACGCTCTCCGCATTTAACATTGCACCAACAGCTCACAAGAGCTGCTGGTGCAACGGTGCCCCCTGCAGACTCGCGGCCAATGGGCCGCCAGCAGGGGGTGTCAATCAACCCGATCGTACTCGATCAGGTTGAATTGTTATGATTCCCGACCGCCTGCTCAGACCGCTGCTTCATAACTGATGTTTCTGGTGAGTCTGAAGACTCGCCAGAAACACGGGCCGTCAAGCTCCTTTCAGAGCTTGATAGATAGGCCCCTAAGAGTTGCTTAAAAACAAGAGGGGGATAACATCTAAGGAATATTGCAAGTGGTTATATGTCTCATGGGGTCTCAGGTTATTTTACATTGGAACATGCTAAAAATATTACTGAATTGAAAGTAAAGGTTTTTAAACTTCTTAGGGCTGCTATCAATATTGGGAGGAGTATTGGGTAAAAGTATTAAAGAAGCTTATTTAGTTCATGATGTGGGGTATTGATTATCATAGATCAATTAGTGATTAGTTATTGTGATCACAAATCAGCATATTAATATTAGTAATAAAGGAAGCATATTTCTGGAGCTTGGAGCAGTAATAAATCTTAAAAAAGAAAATAGTTTTGCAATTCCCTATCTTTGTACATTTGCTGGGTTTACTATGCAAGGTTTGTGTCATTTTTATTTCCAATTTGTAATTTGTTTGATTGTAGCAATTCAAAAATGAATTTATAAAGTGATGTGCTTTATGGGATCATGTGTGTTAAATGTATTAAGTTTATTAATTTCAGGATGCCAGTTTGGTAGCATATGTAATGAAATGTAGGTTTATTGTTACATTGTTTTTATGGTATGTTGTTTTTATGTATCTATTTTTAACTGTTTATTGAACCAAATTAAAATTAATTTTTTTAAGTTTTAACATTTTTTTATACATGTAGCATGGAGAAGTTTCATGAATGTTAATGCCCTTGTGTATGTATTGATATATTCACTAATTTTTATCATGTTTGTTTCTTAATTCTTTAAGATGTATTGGTCTAAATACAGAGGCACTCCAATTAAAGAGCACAACAGGAGAGGACTGTGCATATAAGGCTGAACAAGTGGAGTAGTGGGCAGCCTATGACAATATAGGCAGAAACCCTATGAAAGTGTTAGGCTACACACATTTTCTTCTTAGGCTAAATTTTTACTTTCAAATTATACTACCAGCTCAAACATATGAGTGCTATTGATTTACATTGAGCGCAATTAGTGCTACATTTGTAATCTAGCCCAATATATTTAATAATAATTTCTATAATATATAAATATGAGTCTGTTATATGACATAATATATCTTTATGTTCTATACAGGGAGTGCAGAATTATTAGGCAAGTTGTATTTTTGAGGATTAATTTTATTATTGAACAACAACCATGTTCTCAATGAACCCAAAAAACTCATTAATATCAAAGCTGAATAGTTTTGGAAGTAGTTTTTAGTTTGTTTTTAGTTATAGCTATTTTAGGGGGATATCTGTGTGTGCAGGTGACTATTACTGTGCATAATTATTAGGCAACTTAACAAAAAACAAATATATACCCATTTCAATTATTTATTTTTACCAGTGAAACCAATATAACATCTCAACATTCACAAATATACATTTCTGACATTCAAAAACAAAACAAAAACAAATCAGTGACCAATATAGCCACCTTTCTTTGCAAGGACACTCAAAAGCCTGCCATCCATGGATTCTGTCAGTGTTTTGATCTGTTCACCATAAACATTGCGTGCAGCAGAAACCACAGCCTCCCAGACACTGTTCAGAGAGGTGTACTGTTTTCCCTCCTTGTAAATCTCACATTTGATGAGGGACCACAGGTTCTCAATGGGGTTCAGATCAGGTGAACAAGGAGGCCATGTCATTAGATTTTCTTCTTTTATACCCTTTCTTGCCAGCCACGCTGTGGAGTACTTGGACGCGTGTGATGGAGCATTGTCCTGCATGAAAATCATGTTTTTCTTGAAGGATGCAGACTTCTTCCTGTACCACTGCTTGAAGAAGGTGTCTTCCAGAAACTGGCAGTAGGACTGGGAGTTGAGCTTGACTCCATCCTTAACACGAAAAGGCCCCACAAGCTCATCTTTGATGATACCAGCCCAAACCAGTACTCCACCTCTACCTTGCTGGCGTCTGAGTCGGACTGGAGCTCTCTGCCCTTTACCAATCCAGCCACGGGCCCATCCATCTGGCCCATCAAGACTCACTCTCATTTCATCAGTCCATAAAACCTTAGAAAAATCAGTCTTGAGATATTTCTTGGCCCAGTCTTGACGTTTCAGCTTGTGTGTCTTGTTCAGTGGTGGTCGTCTTTCAGCCTTTCTTACCTTGGCCATGTCTCTGAGTATTGCACACCTTGTGCTTTTGGGCACTCCAGTGATGTTGCAGCTCTGAAATATGGCCAAACTGGTGGCAAGTGGCATCTTGGCAGCTGCACGCTTGACTTTTCTCAGTTCATGGGCAGTTATTTTGCGCCTTGGTTTTTCCACACGCTTCTTGTGACCCTGTTGACTATTTTGAATGAAACGCTTGATTGTTCGATGATCACGCTTCAGAAGCTTTGCAATTTTAAGAGTGCTGCATCCCTCTGCAAGATATCTCACTATTTTTGACTTTTCTGAGCCTGTCAAGTCCTTCTTTTGACCCATTTTGCCAAAGGAAAGGAAGTTGCCTAATAATTATGCACACCTGATATAGGGCGTTGATGTCATTAGACCACACCCCTTCTCATTACAGAGATGCACATCACCTAATATGCTTAATTGGTAGTAGGCTTTCGAGCCTATACAGCTTGGAGTAAGACAACATGCATAAAGAGGATGATGTGGTCAAAATACTCATTTGCCTAATAATTTTGCACTCCCTGTAGAATTTTAAATTTTAATGGCATCTACAGTGAAGTAAAATTGAAGTAAATCAAAAAAAAGTAAAATAAAACTTTTTTTTATTATTTTAGTATTTTTTACTACTGTTTTTAAAACGAGGCTGCTTACAGACAGGGAAAGTGCTTGTGAATAAAATTTATTTTTTCTATAATAAAAAGGGCCTTTGAATGTGATTAATTTTAACTTTAATAAACAACTTTATTTGTATCACAATTTTTATATTGTCTTGTTACTGACACAAAAGTACAAAGCAACTCATTATTGTAAAAACTAAAGTACTTTTCATAGTTTTATGAAAATTTCCTTAAATGTAAATATATTTTTGGTGAAGGATAAAATGTGATTAAATGTGTGGAAAGGTGATAACTAAGCGCCAACTATATAACCTCAAGCTCTAATAAATTGGCACCTAGTTGCCAAGGGTGGATTCAATTTTAAGATTGGATATTAGAGCGCCAAACAACGTAGGCAGGGTCTATGGGCAGATAGTCAAATACCAAAGGTAACAATGGGTTGAAATAATATGATTTAATACATAAGATAAAAAAGTTGGTACATTTAAAATTATACAACAATTAGTCATGGATCCATGTTACACTTTAAAATATATATTGAAACACTTAGAACAATTTAAAAATGCTTGTGTAGAACAATTAATAACAACAACAAAAAAATCTAACAAATAATGTCTATCGCATAAAACTTAAATTCTAATATGTGAATGCTAGGAGCGCTTATGCACACTCTATCTATAAAAACAATGGTTTACAATGCACAGGTGGATAGATTCCAGGTTGCTTGAAACCGGTGGGTGTGAAATGTAAGTGGCTCCGAATTGGGGTTTTGCCTATGTGTTTATCCAAAATTATATAAATCCTAACAGGTGGACAAAAAATGTTACAGGAATGTCTAGAACCTGAATTCAAAGTATAAGACCTGAGGTTGTGCCTATGTATTTATCCAAAAAGGGTGTAAATCCTAACAAGTGAAAAAATGTGAGAAAAATATTGCAGGGGTGTGTGAACCTTATTTTCAAAATAAACAATGAATTCAAAATAAAACGATATACAAGTGAATTTTTGACAAATCAACTAATGCATACATAAAGTATAAATAGAACCAAATAAAAACAACAGCACAACTTTAACGTGTGTTCAAATGTGTTTCTGCTTGCAAACTGTGATGTGATGTGAACAAATTTCTATTATAAACACTGAATAGTGGCAAAACGTTGTGATTGGATTGAAATTGAACACAGGCTCTAAATTGATACCCTAAAATAAAAATCTAAAGGGCTCAGAGTTGCTGAGCTAGATATAAGGGACTTGCTCAAAGAGCCTCAAGATGTTAATTAAAAGAGACCATATAACAACAGTGGTTTAAAAAACGGATGATATAACATAAAATGCTTAAAAGTCCAAATAAATGTTCAAATTGGATAATAAGAATATTGCTATAGTCTATCTCAATATGGATCCCAACTTCTGATTATGTAGAAATCTTCTTGGGCGGTAGTTAACAAATAATTCCAACTTGCAATGTTGTCCCTTACCTGCCAAAAAAGGAAAGGCAAACAATAGTGCAGATGGCTTCTTAATGTGATCACAATGTATGCATTATGTATGCATTAGTTGATTTGTCAAAAATTCACTTGTATATTGTTTTATTTTGAATTCATTGTTTATTTTGAAAATAAGGTTCACACACCCCTGCAATATTTTTCTCACATTTTTTCACTTGTTAGGATTTACACCCTTTTTGGATAAACACATAGGCACAACCTCAGGTCTTATACTTTGAATTCAGGTTCTAGACATTCCTGTAACATTTTTTGTCCACCTGTTAGGATTTACATAATTTTTGGATAAACACATAGGCAAAACCCCAATTTGGAGCCACTTACATTTCACACCCACCGGTTTCAAGCAACCTGGAATCTATCCACCTGTGCATTGTAACCCATTGTTTTTATAAATAGAGTGTGCAAAAGCGCTCCTAGCATTCACATATTAGAATTTAAGTTTTATGCGATAGACATTATTTGTTAGATTTTTTTTTGTTGTTATTAATTGTTCTATAAGCATTTTTAAATTGTTCTAAGTGTTTCAATATATATTTTAAAGTATAACATGGATCCATGACTAATTGTTGTATAATTTTAAATGTACCAACTTTTTTATCTTATGTATTAAATCATATTATTTCAACCCATTGTCACCTTTGGTATTTGACTATCTGCCCATAGATAGTGATGTCCCGAACTGTTCGCCCGCGAACGGTTCACAGCGAACATAGCTTGTTCGCGTTCGCGTTTGTGGGCGAACACATGACGATGTCCGATCCGCCCCTATGTGTCATCATTGTGGAAACTTTGACCCTTTATGTCACAGCCGCCTGACACATTAGAGCCAATCAACATCAGACACTCCCTCACAGACACTCCCAGCTACTCGGAATCTGCCATTTTAGACTCATAACGACCTTGCTTTTTTAATGAGAGGACGTGTTGTGTTTTTGCTCCTGACATTAATAGGAAAAACATAGCTAGGCTAGTGTATTTACAGTCCAGAAGGACTCCACTCATCTCTGCTGCAAGCACAGCACCCCAAAAAGCCCTTTTTAGGGCTATATTTCGTGCCGTTTTTTTTTTTTTTTTCGTTTTTTTTTATTAGCATTTGCCTGGCTTTCAGCTGTGTGTTTAAGGCTCACAGCATATGCTGTGATTACTGCCACCACTGATATCTCCCTAACAACATTAGTTTAAATTTAACTAACCCAAAAATATAATTATTTTTCTAGTGTAATTTTTTTTCATTTTCTATTAGGCCAGTGTCACACAGCATATACTCTGGTTCATTGCTCTGTGCCAGCCAGCAGCCACCAGTGTTAATATCCGTTTATAACATTATTTTAAATAAAAAAAAAATATATTTTGCTAGTGTAATCTAATTACATTTACTATCATGCCTGTGTCTGTCAGGCTCACTCAGCATTAATATACCTCTTTTTTTTAAGTCTTTTGGTTAATTGGTCTGTGCCAGGCAGCCACCCAGCACTCATATCTATTTTTCTTTCACCTTAATTTTAATATAAAAAAAAAAAAGTTTAAATTTGTTTGCTAGTGTAATGTAATATAATTTTCTATCCGGCCTGTGTGTTTTGCTGACATAGAGAGCCTACCGTGTTTACTTGCTGCCCTCCCTAGTCTATGAGCCACGACTCATATGTATGTGCTTAACCTTTTTCTTAAAATTTCCAAAAAAAAGTCTTTAAATCATTATGCTAGTGTAATCTAATTGTATTTTCTATCAGGCCTGTGTCTAACTGTCTATCTGACTTACACAGCATACTGTTGTTATAATTGCTGCCCTTCGTAGCAGCCAGTCAGTGCGACCACTCATAGAGTCATATGTGCATTGCACGTCTTAACATAATTTTAATATTAAAATCTAAAATTTTCAAATATTTTGCTAGTGTAATGTAAATTAATTTTCTATCAGTCCTGTGTTTTTGTCACTTACACAGCATACTGTGTTAAATTGCTGCCCTACCTACCATCCACGACTCATATCTGCCAGCCTGTCTGCCAGGCCCAAGTAGCCAATTAGTGGCACCAATCACAATTCTTGTAACAGTAATAAAAAAAAAAAATCATAATTTTTAGACTGCAAATATTCAGTCTCCTAGTGCCATTGAATTTCATTTACCTCCTGCCTGCCACTGCCAGCCTTTTGTGCCAGGCCGTCTAGCCAACTATTTACACCAATCATAATTGTTGTCATAGTCAGACAGTAAAGTTATTAATTTAAATAAAAAAATTTTTTAGTGTTGATCTTAATCCTCAGTTTGCTCGTGCCTTTGAATTGCACTTTTCTACAGCCTTCCAAGCCTGTGTGCCAGGCCTACTTAAAAAATATTTATACCAATCATATTTGTTGTGACAGTATTCTAATAATTACAAATTAAAATTTTTGGTAATAGTTGCTGTCATTTGAATTCTCAGTTTGCTGGTGCCATTGAATAGCACTTTCCTCCTGCCTTGCAGCCTGCTGTGAGCCAGGCCCACCTAGCCAATTGTTGTCAGCAATCATATTTCTGTTAACAGTATTGCAAAAATTGTCAATCATCACTGTTTAGACTGTCAGTAATCAGTCTCCTAGTGTCCTTGAATTGCATCTACCTCCTGCCTGCCATCCTTTTGTGCCAGGCCGTTTTTCCAACTATTTACACCAATCCTAATTTTTTGTCACAGTATAGTTACTAATTAAAATTAAAAAAATCTTGATTGTTGATGATCTTAATCCTCAGTTTGCTCGTGCCTTTGAATTGCACTTTTCTACAGCCTTCCAAGCCTGTGTGCCAGGCCTACTTAAAAAATATTTACACCAATCATATTTGTTGTGACAGTATTCTAATAATTAAAAATTAAATTTTTTGGTAATATTTGCTGTGATTTGAATCCTCATTTTGCTGGTGCCATTGAATAGCACTTTCCTCCTGCCTTGCAGCCTGCTGTGAGCCAGGCCCACTAAGCCAATTGTTGTCAGCAATCATATTTCTTTTTTTTTTTTTTTTATATAATTTTTATTGCAGTTTACAATTACAGAAAAGGAAAAAACAAAAAAAAACACAAAAGGAACAGCATTCATGAAACAGAGTAATACAATAATCTGAGTCGTCTCACAAAAACCATATTGACAATATACAGATTCTTTTGTTTCTTACTCTGAAAAGAACCTAAACCTAAATTAGCCATACTTTGCTCTAAAAAAAAAAAAAGAGAGAGAAAAAAAAATAGGGAATAACTCCCTAGCTCTCTACCCCCGTCCTCAGAAAAAATGTTGTTTCCAAAATTCGGGATATCTATCTGAGAGTATCAGTTGTAAAAATATCCTAGTAGCTGTAGTTGAACCTCTCTAGGCTGGCCCATGATTACTTTGTCCCATTTTTGTAGATAGTTTTTTAATTTTTTTTCCTCGAATATTAGTGGATCATATTGTTCTATCACCATTTGGTGTTGGATATTACCTACCACAGATGCTATAGTAGGGGCATTTTTGTTCTTCCATACTTTTAAAATCAATTGTCTGACTAATAAAATTACAGTATTAATCAGGGATTTATTCTGAGTCTGGTCATGGACCAGAAAAAAGATAGATAGCGGGCTGAGCAAAACCTTATCGGGCAAAAATCTATTTAACCAGTATTCCACTTGTTTCCATAGTTTAATGATTTTTGGACATGTATAAAACACATGGAATAGGTCAGCCAGGGGAAATTTGCATATATAACATGCCATCTCCCCTTTCCATTTACCCATTCTGCTGGGGGTTAGGTAGGCTCTATTCAAGAGTTTCAGGTGTGATTCTCTTATTGCCATATTATTAGAAAAGTTGTTTATCCTATTTAAGCTTATTTGGAAGAGGTCTGAATCTATTTCAGGAATGTCTAGTTTCCAAATACAGACAAGACTGTCTACCCTTGCCTCTGCCTCCTTAAGTATTAGTAGTCTATAAATAGGTGCAATGGAGTGATCCCCTCTAGAGAATCTTCTAATAATAGTATCCAATGGACCTAATTTCCAGCAGTCTCCTCCCAGATTTTTCTGATTGTAATAAAAGTGTCTAATCTGTAGATATGCAAAGAAAGATCTCCTATCTAAATTTAACTCGTTACTTAAGGATTCAAATGTTCTTATATGATTGGAGACCGGATCTACCATTTGAATCAGGTAGTTCAGATTATCTGCTGACCATTTTCTAAATGCCGCGGATGTACAGCCACTTTCAAATTCCGGATTTCCTCTGATAGGTAAGAATTTGGAGAGGTAATGATTTACCTCCAGAGACTTACAAATCTTATGCCATGCTATAATTACATTGTTTATTGTATATTTTAATGTAGGTTCTGGTAGATTTATATGGTGGGAGACGTGTAACAGTGCTTTGAGGGCATAGAGAAATATTATGTTCTCCTCTATCTCCCTACTTGTGACATAGTTGGCTGTGGTTAGCCAATCCAAGGCGATCCTAGCAAAACATGCTAGATTATAATTTACCAGGTTCGGAAAAGCGAATCCTCCCATATCTTTAGGATGCATTAATCTCGAAAGTGCAATTCGCGGTTTTTTGGGAGCCCAGAGAAAACGAGAGCAAGCTGAGTTAAATTTTTGTATGTCTCCCTTACGTATAAATGTAGGAATGTTTTGTATAACAAATAAAATTTTGGGAAGTGTTCGCATTTTAATTAATGCTATCCTTGCCGAAAGTGTAAGGGGGAGTCTACTCCAATTCTGCATCTCTGCTAGACATTTCTTCCATATATAGGAAAAATTTATATCATACCAATCTTCTGGATTTCTCGAGAGATTTATTCCTAGATATTTAATATATTTATCAGTTAATTTAAAGGGATTCTCTAGAAGGCTAATTTTATTTTTAATTATCCATAGGATCTCAGATTTATTAAGATTTATTTTATACCCAACGAATTTACGGAATTCTGTTAGAATGTCTACTAGGACTGGAATATTTTTGCTTGAGTTCCTTATGAAAAATAGAATGTCATCAGCATATAGTGATAGTACCACCTTATACTGTTTGATCTTAATGCCCTCCAATATTTCTCTACTCTTGATAGCAAGGGGCTCAATAGCTAGATCAAACAGTAAGGGTGAAAGGGGACATCCCTGTCTTGTCCCTTTACAAAGAGTTATAGGGGGAGAGAGAATATTATTTATGCTAAGGTATGAGATTGGATTCTGATATAATATGGAGATATAATTATAAAAATTGCCTTTAAATCCAAAATTATTTAGGGTGGTTGATAAATGATCCCATAGGACAGAGTCAAAGGCTTTTTCTGCATCAACCGTTAATATAGCGAAATCTTGTTTTATGCCTGACCCTGTCCTACGGAATGATAGTATATATTCAATTATCGTCATAACTTTTCTTATATTTTTTTGCGCCGTTCTATGATCTTTTTTAAGCGGACAGCTAATATATTTGCCAAGATTTTATAGTCGCTATTAAGAAGCGAGATTGGTCTATATGAATCCATAGAATTAGGGTCCTTATCCTTTTTTAGGATGAGTAATATTAGATGCAGTAAAAGTTTGAGCAGGCTTAAAATGTAAAAGAAAGTAGTTATTAAATAGCTTGGTCAAAGTTGGGGCTATCTCCTCCAAAAGTATTTTATAAAATTCGATCGGCAATTGATCAGGACCTGGAGCTTTCCCTAGGACTGACTCGTTAACAGCCTTAAGCACCTCCTCTAATGTAATCTGGTTGTTCATTTCGGTCAGCTGAGCATCAGATATTTTTGGGATTTTAATACTATTCCAGAACCTATTTTTTGCCTCCTGATTGACTTTAACAGGGGAGTATATCTTTTGAAAAAATGCATAAAATTGCCTAATAATATCCTTTGGAGCTGTATATTTTTTATCCTCCACTATAATTGACCCTATATAATTATTTTTTTTCTTACTTTTGGAAATATTTGTGAGCATTTTTGCTGATTTTGGGGAGAAGGTGCCATATGTGGCTTTATATTTGGCATCTTCTTGTAGCTGGTTTTGGATTAGGAATACTTCCCTTTCTTTTTTAGCCTTCTGATAGATAGTCCAGTTATCGCTATTTGGGCTATCAATATATTTTATAAATTTATTTTTAAGATAATTCATTAATTGAAGTTCCCTAGCTTTTAGCTTTCTTTTTCTCTTAACCATATAAGCCTTTATCTCGCCTCTGAGAAAAGCCTTAGCGGCCTCCCAGAATATTTCTGTTTTAGAGAAATATTCGTTATTTAAAATAGCATAGCCCCTCCATTTTTGAATTAACCAATTTCTGAAATGCATATTAGAATGCATAAAGGAGGGGAAAAAAACTTGGCGTATAGACTGTCTCTTTTATTCCCCAACTGGATAGACATAGAAATAATGGCATGGTCTGATAGAACTTTGTTTTTAATATCTGTCTTAATTTCTAGATGTAAGAGCCTTTCCGTCACTAAAAACATATCCATTCTCGAAAATGTACGAAATGTTTTAGATTCACATGTAAACATTTTATCGTCCGGGTGTTGGATTCTCCATATATCCCTGTGCCAGGCTTACTTAAAAAATATTTACACCAATCATATTTGTTGCGACAGTATTCTAATAATTAAAAATTAAAATTTTTGGTAATAGTTGCTGTGATTTGAATCCTCAGTTTGCTGGTGCCATTGAATATCACTTTCCTCCTGCCTTGCAGCCTGCTGTGAGCCAGTCCCACCTAGCCAATTGTTGTCAGCAATCATATTTCTGTTAACAGTATTGCAAAAATAGTCAATCATCACTGTTTAGACTGTCAGTAATCAGTCTCCTAGTGTCCTTGAATTGCATCTACCTCCTGCCTGCCATCCTTTTGTGCCAGGCCGTCTTGCCAACTATTTACACCAATCCTAATTTTTTGTCACAGTATAGTTACTAATTACAATTAAAAAAATCTTTATTGTTGATGATCTTAATCCTCAGTTTGCTCGTGCCCTAGAATAGCACTTTTCTACAGCCTTCCAAGCCTGTGTGCCAGGCCTACTTAAAAAATATTTACACCAATCATATTTGTTGTGACAGTATTCTAATAATTAAAAATTAAAATTTTTGGTAATAGTTGCTGTGATTTGAATCCTCAGTTTGCTGGTGCCATTGAATAGCACTTTCCTCCTGCCTTGCAGCCTGCTGTGAGCCAGGCCCACCTAGCCAATTGTTGTCAGCAATCATATTTCTTTTAACAGTATTGCAAAAATTGTCAATCATCACTGTTTTGACTGTCATTAATCAGTCTCCTAGTGTCCTTGAATTGCATCTACCTTTTTTTTGGCTTTGGGTGCGGCTATTCATGCAGGCCATATAGAGCTGCCACCATTCGGTGTCGTATCAGCTATTAAACTAATAAGAACAGTACTACCAAAATACAGCCAATGAAGGGCCTTAGGAAGACTGAGCCAAGGTTGGATTGTAGTATTTGGTTAGGCTAATCATGATGGCCATGTAGACCACCACCACCGAGAGTCCTGGAAGTAACAGGGATGATGAGATGAAAGTGCTAAGAATAGTACTACTTGAAACAACAGAGTTAGCCATGGGTGTTAATCCAAGACCGCTTGGATTTATTTTTGTATTGGGTGCGGCTAATCATGCAGACCATATAGAGCTGCCACCATTCAATGTTGTATCAGCTATAAAAATAATAAGAACTGTACTATCAAAATACAGACAACGAAGGGCCTATGAAGACTGAGCAAAGGTTGGATTGTAGTATTTTGTTCGGCTAATCATGATGGCCATGTAGACCGCGCGTAACAGGGATGAAAGTGCTAAGAATAGTACTAATTGAAACAACCGAGTTAGCCATGGGTGTTAGTCTAAGACCACTCTGCTTTTTTTTGGGTTTGGGTGCAGCTAATCATGAAGGCCAGATAGACCTGTCACAATTTGGTGTTGTAACAGGTATGAAAATGCAAAGAACAGTACTACTTAACAAAACCTACTTACCATGGGTCCCAGAGCATATGTTTGGTTGTTATATTTTGTAAGGGTAATCATGCAGGCCATATAGACTTCCACCGATAGGGGAGTATGAGTAACAGCTATTAAAATGCGAAGGACATTACTAATTAACACAACATAGTTACCTTGGGTCGCAGACCAAGAGCAGATGTCTTATTATTATATTTTGCATGGGTAATCATCCAGGCCGTATAGACCTCACCAAATAGGGGGAGTTACAGAGATTAAAGTGCTAAGAATGGTAGTACTTAAAACACAACCTAGTTAAAATAGGTAGCAGACCACATGTCTTATTATTATAATTTTTCAGGGTAATCTGGCAGGCCATATAGAACTCCCCCAATAGGGGGGGGAACAGGGATTAAAGTGCTAAGAAAAGTACTAATTAACACAAGCTAGTTGGGTCCAAGAACGCATGTTTGATTATTAGAATTTATTAGGGTAATTATATATCTAACAAATCTATCTATTTCTCTTCTATCGATTCTATCTAACTATCAATCTATGTATATCTATCTATCCTATCTATCACTATCAATCTATCTTCTGTCCGGGATGTTTTGAGACAGCCACTTTGGGAATGTTAGTTGATTTAGACCCATTATGGCTTAAAAGCAGACTCTGCGTCAACTATGTAATTTTCCATGGGAGTTTTGCCAGGGATCCCCCTCCAGCATGCAACAGTCCAGGTGTTAGTACCCTTGAAACAACTTTTCCATCACTATTGTGGCCAGAAAGAGTCCTTGTAGGTTTTAAAGTTCGCCTGCCTATTGAATTCAATGGCGGTTCGCGCGGTTCGCGCGTTCGCGAACAATACCGGAAGTTCAAGTCCGCCGTTCGCGAACCGAAAATTTTAGGCTCGCGACATCACTACCCATAGACCCTGCCTACGTTGTTTGGCGCTCTAATATCCAATCATAAAATGTGATTAAATAAAGGATATAAAGTCCAAAGTAAAGTCTTTGGCATCTACTTATCAAGCCGTCAACTTACTTGCATTCGACGGCACCAATACGCTCCCCTAAGATCGCCTAACATCGCTGCCACGGACCTGAATACGTTCTCCAAAGTTACCAAAAAAGCTGTCAAAAGCCGCGCACCAAGTACGGCGCGATGAGCAGCAGACTGTTGTTAACTAACAGTCATCGATCTTGCTGCTCTTCGGCTTTTTCCCAGCTTTATTGGTATCCTGTCACTAAACACCCACACTATACTATATTGTTTACCCCTATACCGCCACTCCCGGAGCCCACCGCAACTCTAATAAATGTATTAACCCCTAAACAGCCGCTCATGGACCCCACCACAACTAAATAAAGTGTTTAACCCCTAAACCGCTACTCCCGAAGCCCACCGCCACCTACATTATACTTATTAACCCCTAATCTGCCGCCCCCTACACCGCCGCCACCTACATTATACTTTTTAACCCCTAATCTGCCCTCCCTACACCGCCGCCACCACCTACATTATACTTATTAACCCCTAATCTGCCCCCCCTACATCGCCGCCACCTACCTACATTTATTAACCCCTAATCTGCCGTCCCCAACGTCGCCGCCACTGTATTAAATTTATTAACCCCTAACCCAAATTCTAACTCTAAATAAATCTAAATAAATATTCCTATCATTAACTAAATTATTCCTATTTAAATCTAAATACTTACCTGTAAAATAAACCCTAAGCTAGCTACAATATAACTAATAATTACATTGTAGCTATCTTAGGGTTTAGTTTTGTTTTACAGGCAAGTTTATATTTATTTTAACTAGGTAGAATAGTTATTAAATATTTATTAACTATTTAATAACTACCTAGTTAAAATAAAGACAAATTTAACTGTAAAATAAAACCTAACCTAAGTTACAATTACACCTAACACTAAACTATAATTAAAAACAATTAAATAAAATTATCTAAAGTATAAACCCCCCCCACTAAATTACAGAAAATAATAAACAAATTACAAGATTTTTAAACTAATTACACCTAATCTAATCCCCCTAACAAAATAAAATGCCCCCCCCCCCAAAATAAAAAAAAAGCCCTACCCTACACTAAATTACATATTGGCTGTTCCAATCAGCCAATAGAATGCGAGCTCAATCCTACTGGCTGATTGGATCAGCCAATAGGATTGAACTTCAATCCTATTTGCTGATTGCATCAGCCAATAGGATTTTTCCTGCCTTAATTCCGATTGACTGATAGAATTCTATCAGCCAATCGGAATTGAAGGGACGCCATCTTGGATGACGTCACTTGTGAAGACTTACATTTTCTGTAAGTCTTCACAAGGTTGTCACACACTGTTGCTGGTATGTTGGCCCATTCCTGCATGCAAATCTCCTCTAGAGCAGTGATGTTTTGGGGCTGTCGCTGGGCAACATGGACTTTCAACTCCCTCCAAAGGTTTTCTATGGGGTTGAAAACTGGAGACTGGCTAGACCACTCCAGGACTTTGAAATGCTTCTAATGAAGCCACTCCTTTGTTGCCTGGGCGGTGTGTTTTGGATCATTGTCATGCTGAAAGACCCAGTCACGTTTCATCTTCAATGCCCTTGCTGATGGAAGGAGGTTTGCACTCAAAATCTCACGATACATGGCCCCATTCATTCTTTCATGTACACGGATCAGTCGTCCTGTTCCCTTTGCAGAGAAACAGCCCAAAAGCATGATATTGCCACCCCATGCTTTACAGTAGGTATGGTGTTCTTTGGTTGCAACTCCGCATTCTCTCTCCTCCAAACATGACGAGTTGTGTTTCTACCAAACAGTTCTACTTTGGTTTCATCTGACCATATGACATTCTCCCAATCCACTTCTGGATCATCCAAATGCTCTCTAGCATAATTCAGATGGGCCCGGACATGTACTGGCTTAAGCAGGGGGATACGTCTGGCACTGCAGGATCTGAGATCTGAGTCCCTGGCGGCGTAGTGTGTTACTGATAGTAGCCTTTGTTACGTTGGTCCCAGCTCTCTGCAGGTCATTCACTAGGTCCCCCCATGTGGTTCTGGGATGTTTGCTCACCGTTCTTGTGATCATTTTGACCCCACGGGGTGAGATCTTGCGTGGAGCCCCAGATCGAGGGAGATTATCAGTGGTTTTGTATGTCTTCCATTTTCTAATTATTTCTCCCACAGTTGATTTCTTCACACCAAGCTGCTTGCCTATTGCAGATTCAGTCTTCCCAGTCTGGTGAAAGTCTATAATTTTGTTTCTGGTGTCCTTCGACAGCTCTTTGGTCTTCACCATAGTGGAGTTTGGAGTGTGACTGTTTGAGGTTGTGGACAGGTGTATTTTATACTGATAACAAGTTCAAACAGGTGCCATTAATACAGGTAATGAGTGGAGGACAGAGGACCCTCTTAAAGAAGAAGATACAGGTCTGTGAGAGCCAGAAATCTTGCTTGTTTGTAGGTGACCAAATATTTATTTTCCACCATAATATGCAAAAAAATTCTTTCCAAATCAGACAATGTGATTGTCTGGATTTGTTTCCACATTTTGTCTCTCATAGTTAAGGTATACCTATGATGAAAATTACAGGCCTCTCTCATCTTTGTAAGTGGGAGAACTTGCACAATTGGTGGCTGACTAAATACTTTTTTGCCCCACTGTATATTATATAAACACATATAATTCTAGGGATCGTGGCACTCAAAATATGTTGTTATAATAATGTTTATGGTGCAAAGTGCATACAGTCACTAACAATAATATATGCACAAAGAGAAGAAAGGACTAATGATAATGATTCAAAAGTCAAAGAATGGCAAGGCCGCACCAATGCAAATTTGTAAACCAATCTTGTATTTATTGTGAGAACAAAGGTAACACTTTCCACCATTTGTTAAGACCAAATATATGCTTAGTATCACATCACATATAATATAATAAGGATATAAACAGAATTAGTTTGCTAGATAGCCACAGTGTAGGAAGCACTTAGTGCATATAGCACGCTCCCAAACAAACTTAAACTGATGAACTAATTTTGCAGCAAAAATAGGAGCACTTAGTGCAACTGCACGCTCCAAAAGTTAGTAACAAGGGTATGATATTTGACACGGTAAATGTACACATCCAAATGTTTACATACTTTGGTGCAATTGTATCAATTGTGGATCAATCCCAAAGGAATTATACTTACAGTGGAGCAAAAAAGTATTTAGTCATCCACCAATTGTGCAAGTTCTCCCACTTAAGAAGATGAGAGAGGCCTGTAATTTTCATCATAGGTATACCTCAACTATGAGAGACAAAATGTGGAAACAAATCCAGACAATCACATTGTCTGATTTGGAAAGAATTTATTTGCAAATTATGGTGGAAAATAAGTATTCAACTACAAACAAGCAAGATTTCTGTCTCTCACAGACCTGTATCTTCTTCTTTAAGAGGCTCCTCTGTCCTCCACTCATTACCTGTATTAATGGCACCTGTTTGAACTTGTTATCAGTATAAAAGACACCTGTCCATAACCTCAAACAGTCACACTCAGTCACACTCAGTAACAGTAATCAAGTGACCCCTCTTGCAAAAGTACCTTATGAATTGTGATCCGTCCGTATAAGGAAAGCTGTTATCAACACAAATCTGCACTTTTGTGATTTTCCTTGAAGTTTGAACATAAGAGTTTCGTAATAAAGCTATGCAAGGTGATCGATAATATTCAAAAGATCTTGTACTGCAACATTATAACAACCTTTTTGCTGCTTGTGATGTTTACTCCAAGATGCGATACTTTATAGCATAACGGCCAGATCAGTCTTCACCAAACAAACACCATGTGTATAATGCCGGATGTCGCGTTTCGCCCCTCCCACTTAGGGTTCGGCCAGGGCTTCGTCAGATGATGGAAAGTGCTACTTTTGTTCTCACAATAAATACAAGATTGGTTTACAAATTTGCATTGGTGCTGCCTTGCCATTCTTTGCCTTTAGAATCATTATCATTGGTCCTTTCTTCTCTTTGTGCATATATATATATATATATATATATATATATACATATACATACACACACACACAAACAAAAAGTGGATCCACCCTCCTGTTACAGCTACATGGGTGCAAATGTAAAGCAAACATCCAACAGAATAAATGCACTCACAAGAATTTTAGATTTCACCAGTGTCAAAAATATGCTCACGTTTCGGAGACTATTGTATTCCCATTCACAATAGTTTCCGTAAAGTTGATATATTTTTGATACTGGTGATATCTGAAATTCCTTCCGAGTGTGTTTATTCTGTAGGATATATATATATATATATATATATATATATATATATATTTCATGTCAAAATGACTTCTGTGAAAAAGGTCTACTACATTCTTGAGCATTACATACACATGTGGTATGAGTTAAATTCATTGGAAGCCGCTAATAAGACCAACTTTCAATCACATCATTCCATTCAAAATGCCAAAGATCACAGAATTTTACATATATAAAATCATACTTTTGCATCAGCAAGGCCACTCTCAAAGGTAAATCAACAAACAAACTGGACACTCAAGAAAGAAATGTGAAGTATCAGGAGAGGTCAAGGACAAAAAAAATAGGACTGGAAGGCCAAGAAAACTTTCAAAATCTGATGAGAAGTTTTTTAGAGTTTCTTCTTTGAGAGACTGAAAGAAGTCCAGAAAGGACCTGGCTCAACACCTGACAGCTTCATTGGGATACCAAGTTGACCCTTCTACAGTCTGAAGAAGCTTGATCAGGAATGGGGCACTCTGGTTGTGTCTTTTTGTTTGTGAGTAGCCATTACCAGGGGGGGTTGTCTGTCTTCCTATCTGTTGTTCCCCTACGTTATTACCCTATGTGGCGCCTCTGTTTATCTTTGCCTCTTTAGGATTTGTTCTACTGCTTCCAACTATTAAGAGTGCTGCCGGATTCTGCTGATTCCTCGAACTCTCAGTAGCGCACCTCTATAGAATTTTAAAGTTCTAGTTTCATTGGATTATCTTTTTGGAAGAGTAGCAGCCAAGAAACCAAATTTTTTTGGAAGGGGAACACGGTGAAAAGGCTATGATAGGCTAAAGCTCACAAAGATTGGAATGAAGATCAGTGGAAAAGAGTATTTTGGATCGACAAATCCAAATTTGAAATTTTTGGGTCCAATGGTTGACAATATTTGAGAAGATGAGTTGGAGAGAGTGCTTGCGGCCTTCAGAGAAACATGGTATTGGGTCTGTCCTGGTTTGAGGCTGCATTTCTGCGAGTGGTGTTGGCAATATTGTCCAAATTGATGGGATCATGAATGGTGAAAAGTACAGTAGTAGCATGATAACGATCCCAAGCACACTGCTAATGCAGAGAAATCATATTTGGAGAGAAAAACATCTGAAAAAAACACTGCCAGTCATGGACTGGTCTCCACAGAGTCCAGACCTGAATATTGTAGAGGCAGTATGGGATCACTTGGAAAGAGAAAGAAATAAAAGACAACTTAAATCTAAAGAAGAACTCTGGGAAGTGCTGAAAGAAGCCTGGTATAATATACCAGAAGATTACTTCAGATAACTTCTGGACAAAGAGTTCAAGATGTGCTTAGTACTATGGGAGGTCACACTAAATACTGACTTTTGCCTGAAGAACCCATTTTTTTCTGAAAATTTAGTTTTTTATATTTTGTGTACATATTTCCTGTGTTTTCTGTTTGTATCTTAATAAAGAGTCTGGAAAATAAATATGGATGGCCAATAAAACTTTGCTAAAACAACAAATCTAATGGTGGCCTAAGTCTTTTGCATAGTACTATATATATATATAATAATATATATATATATATATTATTATACTTTCTTTATAACAACAAATTCTGCAGCGCTGTCCATGGGTACAAAGATAAAAGTGCAGTACAATACAATATAATAGATACCAGACAAAGTTTAACAAACAAATACAGGGGAAATTGAGGGCCCAGTTCCCATGGGAACTTACAATCTAGATGGGTAGGATGGTGAGAAACAGGAGGTGGGGACGGCGAAGGGGGAAATGATGTTAGTGTGGAGTTAGATGAGGGCAGCTATTAGGCAAGTGGAATTCACTTGTTTCTGATTTGGAGATAGGCTTCCCTTAACAAAAAGGTCTTTAGGGAGAGTTTAAAGGAGGAAAGATTAGGGGAAAGTCTGACAGCTCAAGGAAGTGCTTTCCAGATGGTTGGTGCCGCACGAGAGAAGTCCTCTAGTCTAGCATGGGAGGAGGTGATGGTAGGAGATGCAAGGAGCAGGTCATTGTTGGATCTTAGGGGGATGGAGTATATTTGTTGATGAGTGAGGACAGGTAGGGGGGGCTGCGTTGGTAAGGACTTTATATGTCAGGGTGAGAATTTTGAATTTAATTCTGCTGTGAATGGGGAGCCAGTGAAGGGATATATATATTGTCACGGAGTTCAGTGTTTTCGCCGTGTTATTCGACAGAATTTGAAGCTTTTCCAAAGTTATCAAAAATGACTACTTACGCTCCCGTCTCATCCAACGCAGCGTACCTAGTTTTCAATCCGCCGCCTTAGAGGTTGCGGATGCTATAGTAGTCAATGGGAATCGGAAAACAGAAATCTTATGTTCAATGCTGCTAGAGTGAAGCATATCACCTAATAAAACTCAATGGAAAGCATTATTAAATATGTATACCCTTTTATAAATACCATTCCCTTCCTATAATTCAAAGATTGTAAAAAGAAAAACACATTCACACAAAGGATAGCAAGAGAATGAAAACACTGCACAGCAATTAAAAATATTTTTTAAAAGAAAAGCATATTCACACAAAGGATAGCAAGAGAATGAAAACACTGCACAGCAATTAAAAATATTTTTAAAAAGAAAAGCACATTCACACAAAGGATAGCAAGAGAATGAAAACACCTCACAGCAATTAAAAATATTTTTTAAAAGAAAAGCATATTCACACAAAGGATAGCAAGAGAATGAAAACACTGCAAAGCAATTAAAAATATTTTTAAAAAGAAAAGCACATTCACACAAAGGATAGCAAGAGAATGAAAACACTGCACAGCAATTAAAAATATTTTTAAAAAGAAAAGCATATTCACACAAAGGATAGCAAAAGAATGAAAACACTGCACAGCAATTAAAAGATTTTTAAAAAGAAAAGCATATTCACACAAAGGATAGCAAGAGGATGAAAACCCTGCACAGCAATTATAAAGATTTTTAAAAAGAAAAGCACATTCAAACAAAGGATAGCAAGAGAATGAAAACACTGCGCAGCAATTATGCTATCAATTAATTATACACAATACAAATTAGGCCAGACATGTCCAAAGTCCGGCCCGCGGGCCAATTGCAGCACGAGTTCCGGACTGATAAGGCCCCACAGATAATTTGTACAAATATAGATGTTACGGCCCCCCAGTGAGTCTCCGAGCACCACTCAGTGAAGTCCCCGAGCGCCGCTCAGGACTCCTGGGATCTCTGGTTTGAGGTCATCAGCCGGCACAGGAAGAAGGGGAAAGGCCAAATCTCGCGAGATCTCGGACGCATATAGGAATCTGGCCAATTTTTATAATGGCAACTACAAATAAGAAAAGAAAAGTTGACAGTGATGGATGCTGCTTCCAGGACAGGTGGAAAGTGGAATATTTTTTCACTGAAATACAGAATCACTGTGTTTGTCTGATATGCCAAGAGACTGTGGCTGTTTAAAAGGAATTCAATGTCAAGAGACACTAAAAGTCGAGACATAGCACATATTATGACAAGCTAACAGGGTGTGACCGCAGTGAAAAGTTGAAGCAACTTGAAGCTGTTTTAATGTCACAACAGCGATTTTTTACAAAAGGCCGTGAGTCAAATGAAAATGACTAGCTATGAGGTGGCAACGTTAATTGCTAAAATTTGCAAATATTTTGCTGAGGGTGACTTTATCAAAGAATGCGTTATAAAAATGGTGCAGAATATCTGTCCCGAGAAGAAGCAAGAGTTTTCCAAAATATGCCTGGCCGGTAACACACTAGCAAAGAGAATTGAAGAAATTTCATCAGATATTAAGAGACAGTTAACGTCAAAAGGAGTTCAGTTTGACTTATTTTCAATAGCCTGTGATGAAAGCACGGACCTCTCTGACACAGCTCAGTTGCTGATTTTTCTGAGAGGGGTGGACAATGAAATGCATGTGACTGAAGAGCTACTTGACCTCCAGAGCCTTAAGGACCAAACAAGGGGAAATGATTTATTTGTTTCTGTTAGTTCTGCCATAGATGACATGAAAATGCCTTGGAACAAAGTTACCGGGATTATTACTGATGGGGCACCTGCCATGGCTGGTGAACAAAGTGGATTATAAACCCTAATCTATAACAAGGTGATCGAAGAAGGAGGTAAAGCTATTAAACTTCATTGTATCATTCATCAACAAGTTCTCTGTGCTAAACATCTCAAATATGATCATGTTATGAAACCAGTGCAAAAGACCATTCATTTTATTCGCTCTAAAGCCCTGTGCCACCGCCAGTTTAAACAGTTTCTACTGGATATCCAGGCTGAATACGAAGATGTTTTATATCATAATGATGTAAGATGGCTCAGTCGGGGGTCTGCACTGCAGCGTTTCTACTCTCTCAGAAAAGAAATTGGAGAATTTTTGGAAACAAAGGGACAACCGATGCGAGAACTATCTGATCCTATTTGGCTGGCTGATTTGGGGTTTCTAGTCGACATAACAAAGCATCTGAATGTACTGAATACAAGTCTTCAGGGCAAAGATGCAGCGGTGAACCAGCTTTATTCACACCTCAAAGCCTTTGGAACAAAGCTGCAACTTTTCCTAAGGAATTTGTCACAAACACAGCCCAATACCATTAATTGTTGCAGGAAATAATGCAGGAAATAATGAACAGTTTTCCACAGGATGATATCAGTGTGCAAACGAGCAGATATGCAGCAGACATCACATCTCTGGCTGGGGAGTTTAAACATCGCTTTTAAGATTTTGCAGCTATTGAAAAGGAGATCAGCCTTTTCTCCTCTCCATTCTCTGTTGACCACACTGATGCTCCAGATCAGCTGCAGCTCGAGCTCATTGAGCTGCATTGTGACAACGAGTTACGCAGTCGTCACCAACAGCTCTCTCTTGTGAACTTTTACCGCCAACTGGATAAGAGCCGGTTTCAAGAAAAGAAAATGCTAAGAAAATGCTGAGCTTGTTTGGCTCAACATATTTGTGTGAGAAGACATTCTCTGTTATGAACTTTAACAAGAACCGCGTGAAGACAAAACCACGGCCTTTGAACCAGACCTAGTCTATGTGCTGCAGTCCAAATCTCAGTTTCACCCTTCACATTAGTGCAGGCAAGTTTTTTTTTCAATTGAGATGAATACATTGTAAAATCTCAGTTAATGTCAGTTGGTCTAAATCAGTTATACATATATTTGAACACATGTATACTTGGTGTTATGTTCCTGTTCACATTTTCTGAACTTAAAAGTTGACAGACAACCTTTATTACTTTGTGTAATGTACTTTACAATGTTCCTGACATATTTCAGCTTCCTGTTTTTTTACATTAAAGGCAGAGTGATTTAACACCTGTTTAAATTTGTCCAAGTCACAAAATGTAAAAGTATGCCGTTTTCAATAAACTTTGCATAAAATAGTTAATTTGCATTTATTTTAAAATGGTTCAAAGAATGTCAGGCAAAATGGTTGGCCCCTCGCACATGTTTACTTCATCAAATCTGGCACTCTTTGAAAAAAGTTTGGACACTACTGAATTAGGCTATCAATTAATTATGCACAATACAAATTAGGCTATCAATTAATTATGCACAACACCTGCATATTTACATAGGCATGACATGAACTCTGATTTTATGTTTGTATGGCAGCATCGTGGAGGCTTAAAAGGTAAATCACTCATATTACTTTTATAATAATGTCACGGTTTTCATTCAGTTGCTATGATCCTTTTTTGAAGCTAAAATGCCCTTTAAAATATTGCTTTGTCTCATTGTCACTGTTTAACTTTGCGCTTTCAAAATACATTGAAATGATTTGTAAATGGTATTAGGAATCACATAAAGGATATCAAACAATATTTCACATCATAATGTTTGACATTGCATTCTTTTTGTTACTTAGGTTTGCAAATGTTAATACAACACTTTATTTATTTAATATTTAATCTTAAAAACACAGTAATCACTGACCTTTTTGACCTTCTCAATGCTTCACCCATGTCTTGGTGCAGCCTCCCAGTGGTACAGAGGAGCCCTACTGGGACAGGAAATTCAACCACTCGATGAATATCCAGGTCATCTGTGACGCCAGGTTGAGGATAATAAGTGTACAATCCGGACTCCCTGGCTGCAATCATGATTCCTTCATCCTCCAAGAATTTGGCCATATACCATCGCTTCCAGGAGGGCCAAATGCCAGAGGTAATCCTGATAGGTAAATATCTCTTAGATACTCTAACATATGTATATGATATATTTTAATCATTCTGATTGCTAATGTCAATGATCTATTTTGTTTATGCAGGTGATTCTGGATATTCGTGTCTTCCATGGCTGTTCACACCTGTCCAAAACCCCAACGGAGTGGAAAAGGTGCACTACAACCGTGCACACATCGCCACAAGATCGGTGATTGAGCACACCTTTGGCGTACTGAAGAGCCGTTTCCGATGCTTGGACATCTCTGGTGGTGTTCTTCAGTACGCCCCCTCCAAAGTCTCCTTAATTTTTATGGTTTGCTGTATGTTGCATAATATTGCCCTAAAAATCCCGGATATAGATCTGGAGAGCTGGGATAACCAGGAGTATGATGAATACATTGATCCATTCCTCTCAATCTCTCTCTCACAATCTCTCTCTCTCTCTCTCAATCTCTCTCTCACAATCTCTCTCTTTCTCTCAATCTCTCTCTCACAATCTCTCTCTCTCTCAATCTCTCTCTCTCTCTCTCAATCTCTCTCTCAAAATCTCTCTCTCTCAATCTCTCTCTCTCAATCTCTCTCTCAATCTCTCTCTCACAATCTCTCTCTCTCTCAATCTCTCTTTCTCTCTCAATCTCTCTCTCACAATCTCTCTCTCGCTCTCGCTTTCAATCTCTCTCTCTCAATCTCTCTCACAAACTCTCTATCTCTCTCAATCTCTCTCTCTCTCAATCTCTCTCTCACAATCTCTCTGTCTCTCAATCTCTATCTCTCAATTTCTCTCTCACAATCTCTCTCTCGCTCTTTCTCTCAATTTCTCTCTCACAAGCTCTGTCTCACTCTCTCTCTCAATCTCTCTCTCTCTCAATCTCTCTCTCAATCTCTCTCTCACAATCTCTCTATTTCTCACTCAATCTCTCTCTCTCTCTCAATCTCTCTCTCACAATCTCTCTCTCGCTCTTTCTATCAATCTCTCTCTCACAAGCTCTCTCTCGCTCTCTCAATCTCTCTCTCTCTCTCTCTCTCTCTCTCTCTCTCTCAATCTCTCTCTCACAATCTCTCTCTCTCTCAATCTCTCTCTCACAATCTCTCTCTCTCTCTTTCTCATTCTCTCTCTCCCAATCTCTCTCTCTCTCACAATCACTCTCTCTTTTTCACTCTCTTTTATATTAAATATTGAGAAATATAAGGTTTATTTACATGTGCACCCTTCAAGGTACCTGTGCTTGTACCATTTGTCTAAATGGGTTAACTAAAACAATGATACTTTATTTCATCTTTGCTGTGCAATTATGAGTTAGTTATGTATTTCTAATGTTTCTTTATTTTAAAATGTATGGAGGATTCTTTGATATGTTATTGAGCAGAGACCTGTCCATGCTTAAAGTGACTCTTTAAACATCATATATATTTTTTCAAATAAAGGGGTTTAATTGTTTGGTTTATACACATTCCCATTTTTACCATTAACAAGAATGTTATATTTATAGTTTTTACCTCTATGAATAGCTTTTCTATAAGGCCATTGATACAATTTTATTTTATTACTAAACTATTAATTTACATTTTTGAAAGACACAATAATTTTTTAAATATTTATTAATATATATATATATATATATATATATAAATATATATATATATATATATATTAAGATATTTATTTTAATGTTAGAAATAATAAAGAGACACTGAACCTAACAATTTTCTATTTGTGATTCAGATAGAGCATGTAATTTTAAGCAACTTTCTAATTTTCTCCTATTAGAAAAAGTTATTCATTCTCTTGGTATCTTTATTTGAAAATAAATGATGTAACTTTAGATGCCGGCCCATTTTGTTGAACTACAGGGGTTGTGCTTGTGATTAGTGTATACATTCATCCATCAATAAATAAGTGCTGTCCAAGGTTATGGACTTTCTTTTTCAAATAAAGATATCAAGAGAACAATGAAAAATTGATAATAGGAGTAAATTAGAATGTTGCTTAAAATTGAATGCTCAATCTGAATCACGAAAGAAACAAATAGGGTTCATTGTCCCGTTAAATGCTCAATTTTGTTTAAAATAATTTCTTTGTTGGTGTTCACTTTCCTTTTTTTTGTTTTAATTATTTTTTTTTTTAATTTTGAAAATGATTAAATTTACACAATTTAAGAAAAGATACATATAAATGAATATCACATGTTAACGATGAATAGTTAAATTATAATTATTGATTCATGTAACCTTTATTCTAATTAAGTTGTTTATCCAAAAGCTCAATATTATATTTTAATTTCAAAATTCTATATAAATATGTTTATTTAATTTAACCTTTAATAATAAGAGTAGATAATATCTTACACCTGCATTGAATTTGAACATCAGTCATTTGTAATGTGTGAATCAAGTAATAACAAACACATTTATTAATAATAAAAAAATATTTTATTCATATTTTTCTATAAAAAGATATAAAAACATAAATACATTTATTCATAATTAAAAAATATTTGATTCATATTTTTTAATTAAAAATAATAAACACATAAATACAATTATTCATAATTAAAAAATATTTCATTCATATTTTTAATTAAAAATAGTAAAAACATAAATACATTTATTCATAATTAAAAAATATTTAATTCATATTTTTTCATTAAAAATAATAAAAACATAGATACAATTATTAATAATTAAAAAATATTTAATTCATATTTTTAATTAAAAGTAATAATAACATAAATACAATTATTCATAATTTAAAAATATTTGATTCATATTTTTTCATTAAAAAAAATAGAAACATAAATACATACGGATAGACAGAATAAAAACAAATACAAATTACAAATAAAAATAAGGACAGACATAATAAAACTAATATTAAAAATAATGTGCATATTAAACACCCTAATAAAATGAGCAAATTACCCTAATCTCTTTTTTTTGGGTGATGGAGAGAGGGGGGTGATCTCTCCCTTGTTCCCCTTCTCCGAAAAGTTAAAAACAATTGACGATTAAAAACCTTGTTGTCTTCATCTGCCCTCTCCCGATGCTGGTGTTCTAACTGCTCTTCAGCTGCCCTGGCCCTATCTAATTCTAATCTTTCCCTATCAAAGTTTAATCTATCACTATCCCTCTGCCTTTCATAAATAAATCAATCCTTCTCTAATTGTAATCTCGCACTATCCCGATTACGTTCATATACAAATCTTTCCCTCTCTAAATCTATTCTAGCTGATTCTATCCTCAACCTTTCCCTCTCTATATTGAATCTTTCCCTATCTACTCTAATGCCCCTCTTTAATATATTCTGCTGTTGCTCAACAGATGATCTTAATGCCCCATGCAACTCATGGGGATCATCCCAGTACTGCCTGGCCAGATTTAACATTTCCCCAACTGCCTCCTCATCATTGATGGGAGGCAGTTCGTGGCCAGGATCAGCACAGCCATGAGCTGATGGAGCATGACCAACAGGGGCAGGAGGGACACCAGGGTCCAGAGCAGCTGGGTCTTCTGGGTCAGGAGTAGCAGCACAGATGAGAGATTCCAAATCCGATGTCCCCTGGGAGATTCCCTGTTGCTGGGATTCGGGATATTGGGTCTCTCCCAGGGACGACTCCTCTGTCAAATCTCTCACCTGTCGAAGACAACGATTGATCTCCTCCAAAACATTAAATGCATGTTCCATATCTAAAGAAATGAGAAATAAAATATATATTGTTATATAACTTAATGTAAATTGAAGAATTAAATGCATATGATATTAAACATATATCTTCCATAAATCATATCAAGATGGAAAATGTAAGACACTGTATTTTAACATGAAAGCTTTGTATAGTTTATGTTATCTTAAATGGATAAAATAAATACAAATGTTGATATATATATTTAATTTAAAAGGGGCTTATTATAAAACATATATCATATTCAACATTGTATTAAAGTATTCAGCGTGCAACAGCATTTTCAACACATCACTTTTCTTACTTGAACATTTTCTAAATCAGTTTAGACTGTTTCTTAATCACTGACATGATTACAAGCACCACTAATGGTGTGAGAAGCTTGAGTATTGACAATGGTGTTGCACTGATAATATCTTAGAGGCCTATTTATCTTAGGTCTGTTGGAGATGATCCGACAGTGCGGATCATGTCCGCCATACCTCACTGAATGCAGAGAATGCCCCCTTCAGAATCACAGACTATGGCCCATCAGCAGAGGGGGGTCAATAAACAAGATCATACTCGATTGGGGTGAATAGCGGCAAGGGTATGGAGCAGAGTTCTTTATACGGCTGCTTATAACTGCAGTTTCTTGAAAGCCTGCATGCTCTCAAGAAACTGGTTATCTCCATCTCAATTTGTATATTAATACATGAGAGAGAGAGAGGCCAATTTATCAAGCTCCGTATGGAGCTTGAAGGGTCGTGTTTCTGGCGAGTCTTCAGACTCTCCAGAAACACTGGTTATGAAGCAGCGGGCTAAAGACCGAATACGATCGTGTTGATTGACAACTCCCTGCTGGCAGCCCACTGGCCGGGAGTCTGCTGGGGGCGGCGTTGCACCAGCAGATCTTGTGAGCTGCTGGTGCAATGCTGAATATGGAGAACGTATTGCTCTCCGCATTCAGCTATGTCTGTCATACCTGATCCACACTGTTGGATCATGTCCGACAGACATTTGTTAAATAGGCCTCAAAGAAATGTCATGCAATACACAGGTGTTGATCCAAACCTTTGATTTATTTGAAGTTGAAAAGGACTGTCAATTCAAATATGTCCTTTCATCATTAAAGGGATAGTCTAGTAATAAAAAAAACTTTCATGATTCAGATAGATCATGACATTTTAAGCAACATTATTAGTTAATCCTATTATCAATTTTTATTAGTTCTCTTGTTATCTTTCTTTGAAAATAGATATAAAGTAATATTAAAAGCAGGCCCAATTTTTTATTTTAGGAAATGTATACCGTTTGATGATTGGATGTTTACATTTAGACACCAATCAACAAGCGGTACCCAGGTGCTGAACCAAAAATGGACTGTCTTTTTAGTTTACATTCCTGGTTTGCAAATAAAGATAACAAGAAAATAAATAAAAATTGATGATATGAGTAAATTTGAAGCTTTATTTAAATTGTATGCTCTATCTGGACAATTAAATTTTAATGTTAACTATACTATCCCTTTAAGCTATAGAATAAAAAAAATAATTTCAGATTAAATATAGTTCTATTTAATTGTATTCATTTACTCTGTATCTTTTTTTGAAGGAGCAACAATGCACTACTGTTTGCTCACTGAACACATTGGTGAGCCAATCACAATCAGTATATAAGTATATCTATCTATACATGTATGCATGTACCAATCATCATCTATAAGCTTGGTTCTTTGATACTACTGAGCTTTCAAAGTTAACCTTTTAAGCAAAAGTATAAAAATTGAATGATGCAAATTAATTAATATACTTACATTTTCAATATGATTAATCTAGTATTGTCTATCCTAATCCACTGAATAAGGGTTTGTGTTTCATGTCCCTCTAAATTTATGGCTAACTATAAATAATAACAACATTTAAATTTAACAATAGTTAAATTTCCGTATGTGTATCTAAAATAAATTTTCGATGTAAATGAGAACTAAAATAATTTGACTGTACTATTCTTTGAAATACTATGAAATGAGTGATTATCTAAAAAAATCTATGTTATATCACATTAATGTTTATGAAAGTGATATTCTTCATTAATATAAATTTAACTTTCACATTGAGCTTTTGACAACCCTGATAATCTGAGCACACATAACATTCATGTTTGATCTTGTTTTTGTTACCTGAGGAGGAGATTGTAGATCTTGGAGGGGGTCCCAAAGCCCTTCGGACCTCAGCTGTATAATAAAATTAGAATATACATAGTTAGAAATGTGAACAATCATACAAGTAAGAACAATTCAATTAAAAGCAAAGTAACATAAAATATATCTGTAGAACGGCCAATGCTTGCTCCATCAGGGGTGCTGCACATAATGTCCGGGTGTGTGGCGGCCAAGGAGAAGCAGTTGCTGGACTCAGTGTGGATACTGACGGGCAATAGGAGGGTCTCATCTCCAGCCGTGGCAGCATCATCATCAGCTGTAACTGCAGCAGCAGCAGCTGCAGCACTGGTAGATGCTTAAACAAAATACATTAAATAAAAGATTATTATCAATATTATTGCACATCATAATCTCAATAAACTTAAAAATTTTAAACCAATTTTTTTTTTAAAATGTGCGACATCAAATACGCATGTACTAGAATGTTACCTGCCAATTTGTCAGTATCATGCCCCACCAAATCCAGACCGATCGTCATGTTTGCTCCCAGCTTCTCCCTCAGATGAATCTCATACTCGGATAGTTCAGCCACATATGGCGCGCCACCACCAGTCGAACATGCAGCTTGCTTCTCTCTGGCCTGCTTGGCCTTTAAGATTCTCTTAATGTCAGAGAATCTTTTCTTACAGTGCTCAACCGTTTTGGGATGTGTGCCTTCGGCGGAGACACTGCCAGCTATTGCTCTCCAGATCTCTTGTTTTCTGGAGAGCGAGGTCTTTTGGGCTGTGGAACCATAAATAAAATCATAATTCTCTAAAACAAGGGTGACTAAAACTTTGTTTTGCTCAAAATTAAATTGGATATTACGTCCAGACTTTGTCTTCCCAGGCACAAACATAACAAAACAAAATTACACAAATGTCACAAGAATAAATATAATGAAAATAAAGACCTAGAGCTCTTGTAAAAGCTTAAGACAATATACTCCATTTTAAATTCCCTTTTATAGATAGGTAATACATAGACAATCAGCTGTTAACAATTATACATTCATCAGAAAGTTACATTATTAGGAAATCTTTTTTTAAAATACCGCCATTGATGACGCATGTTTAGTATAATCCTCGAACAATAACGATCTATAATTGTGGTCTTGATGTCGCAGTCAAACAATATTATTGAATTTATTCAAATATATTTTTGGCGTAATATAAATTAGTTAGTGACGGTGAATTGGTCATCCTTGTCTACAGGGTGTCATCCTTTTCTACAGGGTGTCATCCTTGTCTACAGGGTGTCATCCTTGTCTACAGGGCGTCAGACTTTTCTACAGGGTGTCATCCTTGTCTACAGGGCGTCAGACTTGTCTACCATTTAACACAGATTATGAGGGGGCTATTGTCTGACAGAGGGATCGCATCTTTTAATATTTGATAATACTCTTAAGACGCATGAATCCAGACAATCATATGATTAAATGTTTGAATTTTATTTTTTGGATACATTTCCATTTACTGACAGTCATTAGTGACGCATGTGTTATGAGTTATTTTAAATGTTTGTATTACATATTAATCGTCATGAACACGTGATAAATATAATCCGCCAACCAAATATTAATATTTTTATTTACACTTGCAAGAACCAATCATATTTCTCTATCATTGCTATATTTGTGTCGCACTTAAAAATGATTTTAGTTAATTATTTTGAGTGAAAAATGGCGCAACCGTTTACTCAGGGAGAGTTATTAATATTAGTATACGGGGTGAATAGGTATTTCCCCCGGCGCATAGGCAGTGTGAGAGGGATCCAGCATGAGGATCGAGACCGCATCATGTACAAAATGATGCATAGAATGAGGAGGGTGTCTGGGGTTTTTATATATATATTTATATTTATATATATATATATATATATATATATATATATATATATATATATATATATATATATATATATATATATATAGTGTATATACAGCACATATATAGAAATATATATAGATATAAATCTCTCTATATATATATCTATATCTATATATATATATATATATATATATATATATATATAAAGCATATATAGATAGCTATCTAGATATATATTGATATCTCTCTCTGTCTCTAAATATATATATATTTGGTTTTCAAAAGAAAAAATAGATTACATGCATTGCTGCTGAAGATACATTACTCACAAATAATATATAACCTGTATTTAATGTGTATATACAACTTTATATTTTCATAGATCGCAGGCGCCCCGCTGCCAGAATCCCCCGGTACATAAGGCCGGTATCGATGGCAACACAGAGGAGCAACCGCTCCTCGCCACCGTTGCCATTGCACCTCCTTACGGGTCGTCAGGAGGATTCAGGGACAGAAGAGGAAGTCCCTGATATCCAAGGTAATTTTCAATTCTCATACTATGTTGGCATTATTTAGCATCCCAATTTGTTTATTTTTAAAGGATCTTTCAGGGTGCATGTTGAAGGGACAATAAACACAAACATTTTCTTTCATGGTTCAGAAAGATATTATAATATGACAAAAGATTACAATTTAGTTATAATATTCTATTTACTTCATTCTGTATCTTTCCTTTGTTGAAGTTAAAACAATGTATATGGGTGAGACAATTATACAAGGCATCTATGATCCTTAAAAATTCTGCAAATACAGAGAATATCTAGATATGCTTTTCATCAAAGTATAATAGAAGAATGAAGCAAATTATAAGTTAAAAACAAATGTATAAATTGTATAAAGATTGAAAACATTATAAAAGCTGAAAGAAAGAATTTGGTTTGCATGTCCATTTTATGTATTTTTTTTTAAATATAATTTATAGAGGAATTTAAAAATAGTTTTTAATGAAAGGTTTGTTGTATAATAATGGAGTTGTCATTGATCATACTAACATTTGTTCATTATTGTGCTTCATCTCTGACAGACGACCATGTACCAGGGGATGATGCTGAACTGGCTTTGTTACCGTCACTAATTCAAGAGGAGATGGCTAGAGTAGAATGTAAGTAAAAAGAATAACATAATTTATGTAAGAACTTACCTGATAAATTCATTTCTTTCATATTAGCAAGAGTCCATGAGCTTGTGACATATGGGATATACATTCCTACCAGGAGGGGCAAAGTTTCCCAAACCTCAAAATGCCTATAAATACACCCCTCACCACACCCACAATTCAGTTTAACGAATAGCCAAGAAGTGGGGTGATAAAAAAGTGCGAAAGCATATAAAATAAGGAATTGGAATAATTGTGCTTTATACAAAATCATAACCACCACAAAAAAAGGGCGGGCCTCATGGACTCTTGCTAATATGAAAGAAATGAATTTATCAGGTAAGTTCTTACAAAAATTATGTTTTCTTTCATGTAATTAGCAAGAGTCCATGAGCTAGTGACGTATGGGATAATGATTACCCAAGATGTGGATCTTTCCACACAAGAGTCACTAGAGAGGGAGGGATAAAATAAAGACAGCCAATTCCTGCTGAAAATAATCCACACCCAAAATAAAGTTTAACGAAAAACATAAGCAGAAGATTCAAACTGAAACCGCTGCCTGAAGTACTTTTCTACCAAAAACTGCTTCAGAAGAAGAAAATACATCAAAATGGTAGAATTTAGTAAAAGTATGCAAAGAGGACCAAGTTGCTGCTTTGCAAATCTGATCAACCGAAGCTTCATTCCTAAACGCCCAGGAAGTAGAAACTGACCTAGTAGAATGAGCTGTAATTCTCTGAGGCGGAGTTTTACCCGACTCAACATAGGCAAGATGAATTAAAGATTTCAACCAAGATGCCAAAAAAATGGCAGAAGCTTTCTGGCCTTTTCTAGAACCGGAAAAGATAACAAATAGACTAGAAGTCTTTCTGAAAGATTTAGTAGCTTCAACATAATATTTCAAAGCTCTAACAACATCCAAAGAATGCAACGATTTCTCCTTAGAATTCTTAGGATTAGGACATAATGAAGGAACCACAATTTCTCTACTAATGTTGTTGGAATTCACAACTTTAGGTAAAAATTCAAAAGAAGTTCGCAACACCACCTTATCCTGATGAAAAATCAGAAAAGGAGACTCACAAGAAAGAGCAGATAATTCAGAAACTCTTCTGGCAGAAGAGATGGCCAAAAGGAACAAAACTTTCCAAGAAAGTAATTTAATGTCCAATGAATGCATAGGTTCACACGGAGGAGCTTGAAGAGCCCCCAGAACCAAATTCAAACTCCAAGGAGGAGAAATTGACTTAATGACAGGTTTTATACGAACCAAAGCTTGTACAAAACAATGAATATCAGGAAGAATAGCAATCTTTCTATGAAAAAGAACAGAAAGAGCAGAGATTTGTCCTTTCAAGGAACTTGCGGACAAACCTTTATCTAAACCATCCTGAAGAAACTGTAAAATTCTCGGAATTCTAAAAGAATGCCAAGAAAAATGATGAGAAATACACCAAGAAATATAAGTCTTCCAGACTCTATAATATATCTCTCTAGATACAGATTTACGAGCCTGTAACATAGTATTAATCACAGCGTCAGAGAAACCTCTTTGACGAAGAATCAAGCGTTCAATCTCCATACCTTTAAATTTAAGGATTTCAGATCCTGATGGAAAAAAGGACCTTGTGACAGAAGGTCTGGTCTTAACGGAAGAGTCCACGGTTGGCAAGAGGCCATCCGGACAAGATCCGCATACCAAAACCTGTGAGGCCATGCCGGAGCTACCAGCAGAACAAACGAGCATTCCTTCAGAATCTTGGAGATTACTCTTGGAAGAAGAACTAGAGGCGGAAAGATATAGGCAGGATGATACTTCCAAGGAAGTGATAATGCATCCACTGCCTCCGCCTGAGGATCCCGGGATCTGGACAGATACCTGGGAAGTTTCTTGTTTAGATGGGACGCCATCAAATCTATTTCTGGAAGTTCCCACATTTGAACGATCTGAAGAAATACCTCTGGGTGAAGAGACCATTCGCCCGGATGCAACGTTTGGCGACTGAGATAATCCGCTTCCCAATTGTCTACACCTGGGATATGAACCGCAGAGATTAGACAGGAGCTGGATTCTGCCCAAACCAAAATTCGAGATACTTCTTTCATAGCCAGAGGACTGTGAGTTCCTCCTTGATGATTGATGTATGCCACAGTTGTGACATTGTCTGTCTGAAAACAAATGAACGATTCTCTCTTCAGAAGAGGCCAAAACTGAAGAGCTCTGAAAATTGCACGGAGTTTCAAAATATTGATCGGTAATCTCACCTCCTGAGATTCCCAAACTCCTTGTGCCGTCAGAGATCCCCACACAGCTCCCCAACCTGTGAGACTTGCATCTGTTGAAATTACAGTCCAGGTCGGAAGCACAAAAGAAGCCCCCTGAATTAAACGATGGTGATCTGTCCACCACGTTAGAGAGTGTCGAACAATCGGTTTTAAAGATATTAATTGAGATATCTTTGTGTAATCCTTGCACCATTGATTCAGCATACAAAGCTGAAGAGGTCGCATGTGAAAACGAGCAAAGGGGATCGCGTCCGATGCAGCAGTCATAAGACCTAGAATTTCCATGCATAAGGCTACCGAAGGGAATGATTGTGACTGAAGGTTTCGACAAGCTGCCATCAGTTTTAGACGCCTCTTGTCTGTTAAAGACAGAGTCATGGACACTGAATCTATTTGGAAACCCAGAAAGGTTACCCTTGTCTGAGGAATCAATGAACTTTTTGGTAAATTGATCCTCCAACCATGATCTTGAAGAAACAACACAAGTCGATTCGTATGAAATTCTGCTAAATGTAAAGACTGAGCAAGTACCAACATATCGTCCAAATAAGGAAATACCACAATACCCTGTTCTCTGATTACAGACAGAAGGGCACCGAGAACCTTTGTAAAAATTCTTGGAGCTGTAGCAAGGCCAAACGGCAGAGCCACAAACTGGTAATGCTTGTCCAGAAAAGAGAATCTCAGGAACCGATAATGATCCGGATGAATCGGAATATGCAGATATGCATCCTGTAAATCTATTGTGGACATATAATTCCCTTCCTGAACAAAAGGCAAGATAGTCCTTACAGTTACCATCTTGAACGTTGGTATCCTTACATAACGATTCAATATTTTTAGATCCAGAACTGGTCTGAAGGAATTCTCCTTCTTTGGTACAATGAAGAGATTTGAATAAAACCCCATCCCCTGTTCCTGAACTGGAACTGGCATAATTACTCCAGTCAACTCTAGATCTGAAACACAATTCAGAAATGCTTGAGCTTTTACTGGATTTACTGGGACACGGGAAAGAAAAAATCTCTTTGCAGGAGGTCTCATCTTGAAACCAATTCTGTACCCTTCTGAAACAATGTTCTGAATCCAAAGATTGTGAACAGAATTGATCCAAATTTCTTTGAAAAAACGTAACCTGCCCCCTACCAGCTGAGCTGGAATGAGGGCCGCACCTTCATGTGGACTTAGAAGCAGGCTTTGCCTTTCTGGCTGGCTTGGATTTATTCCAGATTGGAGATGGTTTCCAAACTGAAACTGCTCCTGAGGATGAAGGATCAGGTTTTTGTTCTTTGTTGAAACGAAAGGAACGAAAACGATTATTAGCTCTGTTTTTACCCTTAGATTTTTTATCCTGTGGTAAAAAAGTTCCTTTCCCACCAGTAACAGTTGAAATAATAGAATCCAACTGAGAACCAAATAATTTGTTACCCTGGAAAGAAATGGAAAGTAGAGTTGATTTAGAAGCCATATCAGCATTCCAAGTCTTAAGCCATAAAGCTCTTCTAGCTAAAATAGCTAGAGACATAAACCTGACATCAACTCTGATAATATCAAAGATGGCATCACAGATAAAATTATTAGCATGCTGAAGAAGAATAATAATATCATGAGAATCATGATGTGTTACTTGTTGCGCTAAGGTTTCCAACCAAAAAGTTGAAGCTGCAGCAACATCAGCCAAAGATATAGCAGGTCTAAGAAGATTACCTGAACACAGATAAGCTTTTCTTAGAAAGGATTCAATTTTCCTATCTAAAGGATCCTTAAACGAAGTACCATCTGACGTAGGAATAGTAGTACGTTTAGTATAATCCTCGAACAATAACGATCTATAATTGTGGTCTTGATGTCGCAGTCAAACAATATTATTGAATTTATTCAAATATATTTTTGGCGTAATATAAATTAGTTAGTGACGGTGAATTGGTCATCCTTGTCTACAGGGTGTCATCCTTTTCTACAGGGTGTCATCCTTGTCTACAGGGTGTCATCCTTGTCTACAGGGTGTCATCCTTGTCTACAGGGCGTCAGACTTGTCTACCATTTAACACAGATTATGAGGGGGCTATTGTCTGACAGAGGGATCGCATCTTTTAATATTTGATAATACTCTTAAGACGCATGAATCCAGACAATCATATGATTAAATGTTTGAATTTTATTTTTTGGATACATTTCCATTTACTGACAGTCATTAGTGACGCATGTGTTATGAGTTATTTTAAATGTTTGTATTACATATTAATCGTCATGAACACGTGATAAATATAATCCGCCAACCAAATATTAATATTTTTATTTACACTTGCAAGAACCAATCATATTTCTCTATCATTGCTATATTTGTGTCGCACTTAAAAATGATTTTAGTTAATTATTTTGAGTGAAAAATGGCGCAACCGTTTACTCAGGGAGAGTTATTAATATTAGTATACGGGGTGAATAGGTATTTCCCCCGGCGCATAGGCAGTGTGAGAGGGATCCAGCATGAGGATCGAGACCGCATCATGTACAAAATGATGCATAGAATGAGGAGGGTGTCTGGGGTTTTTATATATATATTTATATTTATATATATATATATATATATATATATATATATATATATATATATATATATATATATATAGTGTATATACAGCACATATATAGAAATATATATAGATATAAATCTCTCTATATATATATCTATATCTATATATATATATATATATATATATATAAAGCATATATAGATAGCTATCTAGATATATATTGATATCTCTCTCTGTCTCTAAATATATATATATTTGGTTTTCAAAAGAAAAAATAGATTACATGCATTGCTGCTGAAGATACATTACTCACAAATAATATATAACCTGTATTTAATGTGTATATACAACTTTATATTTTCATAGATCGCAGGCGCCCCGCTGCCAGAATCCCCCGGTACATAAGGCCGGTATCGATGGCAACACAGAGGAGCAACCGCTCCTCGCCACCGTTGCCATTGCACCTCCTTACGGGTCGTCAGGAGGATTCAGGGACAGAAGAGGAAGTCCCTGATATCCAAGGTAATTTTCAATTCTCATACTATGTTGGCATTATTTAGCATCCCAATTTGTTTATTTTTAAAGGATCTTTCAGGGTGCATGTTGAAGGGACAATAAACACAAACATTTTCTTTCATGGTTCAGAAAGATATTATAATATGACAAAAGATTACAATTTAGTTATAATATTCTATTTACTTCATTCTGTATCTTTCCTTTGTTGAAGTTAAAACAATGTATATGGGTGAGACAATTATACAAGGCATCTATGATCCTTAAAAATTCTGCAAATACAGAGAATATCTAGATATGCTTTTCATCAAAGTATAATAGAAGAATGAAGCAAATTATAAGTTAAAAACAAATGTATAAATTGTATAAAGATTGAAAACATTATAAAAGCTGAAAGAAAGAATTTGGTTTGCATGTCCATTTTATGTATTTTTTTTTAAATATAATTTATAGAGGAATTTAAAAATAGTTTTTAATGAAAGGTTTGTTGTATAATAATGGAGTTGTCATTGATCATACTAACATTTGTTCATTATTGTGCTTCATCTCTGACAGACGACCATGTACCAGGGGATGATGCTGAACTGGCTTTGTTACCGTCACTAATTCAAGAGGAGATGGCTAGAGTAGAATGTAAGTAAAAAGAATAACATAATTTATGTAAGAACTTACCTGATAAATTCATTTCTTTCATATTAGCAAGAGTCCATGAGCTTGTGACATATGGGATATACATTCCTACCAGGAGGGGCAAAGTTTCCCAAACCTCAAAATGCCTATAAATACACCCCTCACCACACCCACAATTCAGTTTAACGAATAGCCAAGAAGTGGGGTGATAAAAAAGTGCGAAAGCATATAAAATAAGGAATTGGAATAATTGTGCTTTATACAAAATCATAACCACCACAAAAAAAGGGCGGGCCTCATGGACTCTTGCTAATATGAAAGAAATGAATTTATCAGGTAAGTTCTTACAAAAATTATGTTTTCTTTCATGTAATTAGCAAGAGTCCATGAGCTAGTGACGTATGGGATAATGATTACCCAAGATGTGGATCTTTCCACACAAGAGTCACTAGAGAGGGAGGGATAAAATAAAGACAGCCAATTCCTGCTGAAAATAATCCACACCCAAAATAAAGTTTAACGAAAAACATAAGCAGAAGATTCAAACTGAAACCGCTGCCTGAAGTACTTTTCTACCAAAAACTGCTTCAGAAGAAGAAAATACATCAAAATGGTAGAATTTAGTAAAAGTATGCAAAGAGGACCAAGTTGCTGCTTTGCAAATCTGATCAACCGAAGCTTCATTCCTAAACGCCCAGGAAGTAGAAACTGACCTAGTAGAATGAGCTGTAATTCTCTGAGGCGGAGTTTTACCCGACTCAACATAGGCAAGATGAATTAAAGATTTCAACCAAGATGCCAAAAAAATGGCAGAAGCTTTCTGGCCTTTTCTAGAACCGGAAAAGATAACAAATAGACTAGAAGTCTTTCTGAAAGATTTAGTAGCTTCAACATAATATTTCAAAGCTCTAACAACATCCAAAGAATGCAACGATTTCTCCTTAGAATTCTTAGGATTAGGACATAATGAAGGAACCACAATTTCTCTACTAATGTTGTTGGAATTCACAACTTTAGGTAAAAATTCAAAAGAAGTTCGCAACACCACCTTATCCTGATGAAAAATCAGAAAAGGAGACTCACAAGAAAGAGCAGATAATTCAGAAACTCTTCTGGCAGAAGAGATGGCCAAAAGGAACAAAACTTTCCAAGAAAGTAATTTAATGTCCAATGAATGCATAGGTTCACACGGAGGAGCTTGAAGAGCCCCCAGAACCAAATTCAAACTCCAAGGAGGAGAAATTGACTTAATGACAGGTTTTATACGAACCAAAGCTTGTACAAAACAATGAATATCAGGAAGAATAGCAATCTTTCTATGAAAAAGAACAGAAAGAGCAGAGATTTGTCCTTTCAAGGAACTTGCGGACAAACCTTTATCTAAACCATCCTGAAGAAACTGTAAAATTCTCGGAATTCTAAAAGAATGCCAAGAAAAATGATGAGAAATACACCAAGAAATATAAGTCTTCCAGACTCTATAATATATCTCTCTAGATACAGATTTACGAGCCTGTAACATAGTATTAATCACAGCGTCAGAGAAACCTCTTTGACGAAGAATCAAGCGTTCAATCTCCATACCTTTAAATTTAAGGATTTCAGATCCTGATGGAAAAAAGGACCTTGTGACAGAAGGTCTGGTCTTAACGGAAGAGTCCACGGTTGGCAAGAGGCCATCCGGACAAGATCCGCATACCAAAACCTGTGAGGCCATGCCGGAGCTACCAGCAGAACAAACGAGCATTCCTTCAGAATCTTGGAGATTACTCTTGGAAGAAGAACTAGAGGCGGAAAGATATAGGCAGGATGATACTTCCAAGGAAGTGATAATGCATCCACTGCCTCCGCCTGAGGATCCCGGGATCTGGACAGATACCTGGGAAGTTTCTTGTTTAGATGGGACGCCATCAAATCTATTTCTGGAAGTTCCCACATTTGAACGATCTGAAGAAATACCTCTGGGTGAAGAGACCATTCGCCCGGATGCAACGTTTGGCGACTGAGATAATCCGCTTCCCAATTGTCTACACCTGGGATATGAACCGCAGAGATTAGACAGGAGCTGGATTCTGCCCAAACCAAAATTCGAGATACTTCTTTCATAGCCAGAGGACTGTGAGTTCCTCCTTGATGATTGATGTATGCCACAGTTGTGACATTGTCTGTCTGAAAACAAATGAACGATTCTCTCTTCAGAAGAGGCCAAAACTGAAGAGCTCTGAAAATTGCACGGAGTTTCAAAATATTGATCGGTAATCTCACCTCCTGAGATTCCCAAACTCCTTGTGCCGTCAGAGATCCCCACACAGCTCCCCAACCTGTGAGACTTGCATCTGTTGAAATTACAGTCCAGGTCGGAAGCACAAAAGAAGCCCCCTGAATTAAACGATGGTGATCTGTCCACCACGTTAGAGAGTGTCGAACAATCGGTTTTAAAGATATTAATTGAGATATCTTTGTGTAATCCTTGCACCATTGATTCAGCATACAAAGCTGAAGAGGTCGCATGTGAAAACGAGCAAAGGGGATCGCGTCCGATGCAGCAGTCATAAGACCTAGAATTTCCATGCATAAGGCTACCGAAGGGAATGATTGTGACTGAAGGTTTCGACAAGCTGCCATCAGTTTTAGACGCCTCTTGTCTGTTAAAGACAGAGTCATGGACACTGAATCTATTTGGAAACCCAGAAAGGTTACCCTTGTCTGAGGAATCAATGAACTTTTTGGTAAATTGATCCTCCAACCATGATCTTGAAGAAACAACACAAGTCGATTCGTATGAAATTCTGCTAAATGTAAAGACTGAGCAAGTACCAACATATCGTCCAAATAAGGAAATACCACAATACCCTGTTCTCTGATTACAGACAGAAGGGCACCGAGAACCTTTGTAAAAATTCTTGGAGCTGTAGCAAGGCCAAACGGCAGAGCCACAAACTGGTAATGCTTGTCCAGAAAAGAGAATCTCAGGAACCGATAATGATCCGGATGAATCGGAATATGCAGATATGCATCCTGTAAATCTATTGTGGACATATAATTCCCTTCCTGAACAAAAGGCAAGATAGTCCTTACAGTTACCATCTTGAACGTTGGTATCCTTACATAACGATTCAATATTTTTAGATCCAGAACTGGTCTGAAGGAATTCTCCTTCTTTGGTACAATGAAGAGATTTGAATAAAACCCCATCCCCTGTTCCTGAACTGGAACTGGCATAATTACTCCAGTCAACTCTAGATCTGAAACACAATTCAGAAATGCTTGAGCTTTTACTGGATTTACTGGGACACGGGAAAGAAAAAATCTCTTTGCAGGAGGTCTCATCTTGAAACCAATTCTGTACCCTTCTGAAACAATGTTCTGAATCCAAAGATTGTGAACAGAATTGATCCAAATTTCTTTGAAAAAACGTAACCTGCCCCCTACCAGCTGAGCTGGAATGAGGGCCGCACCTTCATGTGGACTTAGAAGCAGGCTTTGCCTTTCTGGCTGGCTTGGATTTATTCCAGATTGGAGATGGTTTCCAAACTGAAACTGCTCCTGAGGATGAAGGATCAGGTTTTTGTTCTTTGTTGAAACGAAAGGAACGAAAACGATTATTAGCTCTGTTTTTACCCTTAGATTTTTTATCCTGTGGTAAAAAAGTTCCTTTCCCACCAGTAACAGTTGAAATAATAGAATCCAACTGAGAACCAAATAATTTGTTACCCTGGAAAGAAATGGAAAGTAGAGTTGATTTAGAAGCCATATCAGCATTCCAAGTCTTAAGCCATAAAGCTCTTCTAGCTAAAATAGCTAGAGACATAAACCTGACATCAACTCTGATAATATCAAAGATGGCATCACAGATAAAATTATTAGCATGCTGAAGAAGAATAATAATATCATGAGAATCATGATGTGTTACTTGTTGCGCTAAGGTTTCCAACCAAAAAGTTGAAGCTGCAGCAACATCAGCCAAAGATATAGCAGGTCTAAGAAGATTACCTGAACACAGATAAGCTTTTCTTAGAAAGGATTCAATTTTCCTATCTAAAGGATCCTTAAACGAAGTACCATCTGACGTAGGAATAGTAGTACGTTTAGCAAGGGTAGAAATAGCCCCATCAACTTTAGGGATTTTGTCCCAAAATTCTAATCTGTCAGACGGCACAGGATATAATTGCTTAAAACGTTTAGAAGGAGTAAATGAATTACCCAATTTATCCCATTCTTTGGAAATTACTGCAGAAATAGCATTAGGAACAGGAAAAACTTCTGGAATAACCACAGGAGATTTAAATACCTTATCCAAACGTTTAGAATTAGTATCAAGAGGACCAGAATCCTCTATTTCTAAAGCAATTAGAACTTCTTTAAGTAAAGAACGAATAAATTCCATTTTAAATAAATATGAAGATTTATCAGCATCAACCTCTGAGACAGAATCCTCTGAACCAGAAGAGTCATCAGAATCAGAATGATGATGTTCATTTAAAAATTCATCTGTAGGGAGAGAAGTTTTAAAAGATTTTTTACGTTTACTAGAAGGAGAAATAACAGACATAGCCTTCTTTATGGATTCAGAAACAAAATCTCTTATGTTATCAGGAACATTCTGCACCTTAGATGTTGAAGGAACTGCAACAGGCAATGGTACTTTACTAAAGGAAATATTATCTGCATTAACAAGTTTGTCATGACAATCAATACAAACAACAGCTGGAGGAATAGCTACCAAAAGTTTACAGCAGATACACTTAGCTTTGGTAGATCCAGCACTAGACAGCGATTTTCCTGTAGTATCTTCTGACTCAGATGCAACGTGAGACATCTTGCAATATGTAAGAGAAAAAACAACATATAAAGCAAAATTGATCAAATTCCTTAAATGACAGTTTCAGGAATGTGAAAAAATGCCAAAGAACAAGCTTCTAGCAACCAGAAGCAATGAAAAATGAGACTTAAATAATGTGGAGACAAAAGCGACGCCCATATTTTTTAGCGCCAAATAAGACGCCCACATTATTTGGCGCCTAAATGCTTTTTGGCGCCAAAAATGACGCCACATCCGTAACGCCAACATTTTTGGCGCAAAATAACGTCAAAAAATGACGCAACTTCCGGCGACACGTATGACGCCGGAAACAGAAAAGAATTTTTGCGCCAAAAAAGTCAGCGCCAAGAATGACGCAATAAAATGAAGCATTTTCAGCCCCCGCGAGCCTAACAGCCCACAGGGAAAAAAGTCAAATTTTTGAAGGTAAGAAAAAATGATTAAATCAAATGCATTATCCCAAATATGAAACTGACTGTCTGAAAAATAAGGAAAGTTGAACATTCTGAGTCAAGGCAAATAAATGTTTGAATACATATATTTAGAACTTTATAAACAAAGTGCCCAACCATAGCTTAGAGTGTCACAGAAAATAAGATTTACTTACCCCAGGACACTCATCTACATGTTTGTAGAAAGCCAAACCAGTACTGAAACGAGAATCAGCAGAGGTAATGGTATATATAAGAGTATATCGTCGAGCTGAAAAGGGAGGTAAGAGATGAATCTCTACGACCGATAACAGAGAACCTATGAAATAGACCCCGTAGAAGGAAATCACTGCATTCAAATAGGCAATACTCTCCTCACATCCCTCTGACATTCACTGCACGCTGAGAGGAAAACCGGGCTCCAACTTGCTGCGGAGCGCATATCAACGTAGAATCTAGCACAAACTTACTTCACCACCTCCATCGGAGGCAAAGTTTGTAAAACTGAATTGTGGGTGTGGTGAGGGGTGTATTTATAGGCATTTTGAGGTTTGGGAAACTTTGCCCCTCCTGGTAGGAATGTATATCCCATACGTCACTAGCTCATGGACTCTTGCTAATTACATGAAAGAGGAGATGGCTAGAGTAGAATGTAAGTAAAAAGAATATAATGTTTTACAAATTGTATCTTGATAAAGAATTGGTCTAACATATGTTCTTTTGGTCTTTTTCTAGATCAAGATCAGGGAACCCAAATTGGTCCATTCCTGGCTGATATTTTTGAGGACTTTGCACAGAGCCTGAATATAGTTTCAAGGGCTGTGTGGGCTATGCAGGAGGCAATTAACAGAATGTAATTTGCAGTTTTATGTATGTTATAAAAAAATATATTTTAAAGAGAGAAAAAAAAGTTTAAAAAAAAATATATAAAAATTTTTGAACAAAAAGAGTTTAATTTTTTATTTTTATTAATAAATCTATATTTAATGTTGATTATTATGTTGCTGTATTCATTTAAATATTAATTTCAATTGAATTGAAACAAAAATATATAAAGAAATATGTATAAATAGCATACAATGTTGTAAATTTCTATATTTATTATACATTTGGTTTCAAAAATTCTTTTACATACAATTTAAAGACGATAATATGCCGATAAACTATATAGCTGCTGATTGATGAATGCACATAGATACATTGAGGCACATTTATTGAGGGACTGTGTTCCTGGCGAGTATTAGGACTCAACAGAAACACAAGTTAGGGAGCAGCGGTCTAAAGACTGCTGCTCAATAACCCTGTCCACATGCTCTGATGAGGCGGACAGGAATCTCAAGAATTCAAAACGATTGAGTACGATCGGGTGGATTGACACCCCCAGCTGGTGTCCAATTGTCGTCAATTCTGCAGGGGGCGGCGTTGCACCAGCAGCTCACAAGAGCTGCTGGAGCAATGCTGAATATGGAGAGCATATTGCTCTCCGCATTCAGCGAGGTCTGTCGGACCTGATCCGCACTGTTGAATCAGGTCCAGCAGATATTTGTTAAATCGGACTCATATGATTGGCTTTCACATGTGCATTGATATTTCAATTAGAAAAGGTTATCTGAGGATTAAAGTGAAAATAAACATCAATTTTATTGTTCATGCTTCAGATAGAGCGTACAATTTAAATAAACTTTGTAAGATAGTCACATTCTCAAATTGTCATCAGTCTATCTGTATTTTAAATCAAACATTTAAATTTATGTATTGTGACCATTTTTAATCAAAACATAAGTTGAGCTTGCTGATTGAACATCAATAAAATAGTGCTTTCCGTGGTGGTTCAATTGAATGCATCTTGCTCCTCAGCCTAGATGCCTTCTTTTTAAAATAAAGATAACAAAAGAACTAATTAAATGTTTAATAGTACTAATTTTGAAAATGGATTTCAATTGAATGTTCAATCATAATTCTGAAAGTACATAAATGTGCTTAGAGTTCCTTTAGTAAAAGTTAAAGGTTTGTATTGTCGCTTGGAATTATATTCTATGATATTGGTGTCCCATTAATTAATAACAAATACATGTAAAAATTAAATAAATAAAAAAGATATATACATAAATACATCTATCATTCTATTTACAATTACATAGATCAATATGTACGTACGTACATACATACATACATAGTTACATACAGATAGAGATATCAAGGAATATATATATATATATATATATATATATATATATATATATATATGTATACAGTATATATGTTTGATGCTGCAAGACAATGAAACATATAACCTAACAAGTCAATTACAAACTATTAAATATGTATACCCTTAAAAAAAAGCAAAATATATTATTGATCTACATTTAATGCATTATTAGATATAGAGATAAAAAAAAGTGCTTTGAACGGATTATGCTCCAAATTTGTCTCTCTTTAAAAATCAGGGATTACATATTTTGTGCACAGTTTTGCACCTAACTTGTTGCAATGATAAATATACAAAGACAACAAAAGAACTACATAAAAGGTTCAATTAGCAGCTAGCTCCCACTATTGTAAATTAAATATTTCCTATCCCTTTCAAATAGTGATAGATTTCAAATAAATACATATTATACTCTGATTATATTTGCAACTTCTATGTGTGTGTATATACATACTAAAATATGTACAGTACATACAATTTTGAAAATAACTAATTCCCTCTCCTTTTTGCTAAGAATATGTCGCTTCTTGCTATCTTTAAAATTCAATTTAAACAAATTACAATATCTATATACAATAATGTGCTGACAAGGTATGTGCTGTTCGTGGATTGTACTGCAATGATATAAATAAAGTTGGGAAAAGCCTGAATAGCTGTGACATCGATGACTGTTAGTTAACACCAGTCCGATCCTCTTCGCACCGTACTTGACGCGCATGTTTTTGACATTTTTTTTTATAATTATGGAGAGCGTATTAAGGTCCGCGGCCACGATGTATGGCGAAGTTTGACAAACGTATTGATACCCGCGAATGCACCATAATTGATGCTTTGATAAATAGAGGCCAAAGTGTTAATGGAAAAAATTTCAACATAATTGTGACCAACTTAAAGGATTACTTTCTGTTATAATTTTTAAGCTAAACAACTAACATATTAAAGTTAATAAACATTAATTAAAACCTACTGACCTATATTTTCTCCAAAACGAAGTTTCATAACGTTCTAAAAGTTATATCTTTTATTCGCCGATGATGTCACGTTATCCTGCCCACTATTTTCAGCACTGCATGTTCAAAATACTTAAACCAATAACTTTGTGTTTAAAGCGCCATTTTGGAACCTAGGTATTGTAAACGGATTGGTACAGAGCATAGGATACCCACAGAGTGGGTTTGGAAAACAATTAAATTTGCAGACAAGATTTCTGATATACGCTAGAGATATGTTAATGAAATGCTATTGATAAAAAGCGTATTTGGGGTAGTTAGTTAGTAACAGGCATAGAAAATATTTACTTACAGTGGCCCTTTAAGGTGCACTATCGTAATAATTTTTTTCTGGATGTAAATTAAAAAAGGTAATTTTGGGGTCAAAATTATTTTTGTCTTAATGGATAAATATAAAAAATAACTTGAAATAGATTAACTTTAAAACTGATAATACTGATATGGATGTTAAATGAACTATGTATTAGGCTTTTTAAATTGCTATTTTTGTGTTGTAAAAATAAAAGGTTGGTGCTATACTTTGTTTACCTCATATTTAATATTCATCCTTGATTGATTGTATTGGTAGACAACAACACAATTAATCAATTAAGTGTAATTACAACACAGGTCATACGTTTGGCTTTTCAATGAAATGTGTATTCGATATACAGACAAATGTTGATTACAGCCTTGTAGCGTGACTTAGTGAGAATTAGAATACATGAAACTGAGTACAATGTTATCCGTACCTTGACAGACAAAATAAATATGTATTAACAGCTTAAAGGGACAGTCTACACTAGAATTTTTATTGTTTTAAGAGATAGATAATCCCTTTATTACCCATTCCCTAGTTTTGCATAACCAACACAGTTATATTAATACATTTTTACCTCTGTGATTATCTTGTATCTAAGCCTCTGCAGACTGCCCCCTTATTTCAGTTCTTTTGACAGACTTGCATTTTAGCCAATCAGTTCTTACTTCTAGGTAACTTCAAGTGAGTGAGAACAGTGTTATCTATATGATTCAAATGCACTAACACCCTCTAGTGGTGAAAAACTGTCAAAATGCATTCAGCTTAGTGGCGGCCTTAAAGGTCTAATAAATTAGCATATTAACCTCCTAGGTTTAGCTTTCAACTAAGAATACCAAGAGAACAAAGGAAAATTGGTGATAAAAGTAAATTGGAAAGTTGTTTAAAATGACATGCCCTATCTGAATCATGAACGTTTATTTTGGACTAGACTGTCCCTTTAATGTTGAGTAATACAATATTAGATCTAAGATATTTTACATGGGGAAAGCTTGTTAAGATACTATTGTTTTGTATTACTGGTTGGTTGCTGTAATTTGTTTAGGTGTTTTTGACCGTCAACCTTGATTGATTGGTAGACAACAATACAATTAATCAATTAAGTGTAATTACAACACAGGTCATACGTTTGGCTTTTCAATGAAATGTGTATTCAATATACAGACAAATGTTGATTACAGCCTTGTAGCATGACTAGACAAAAAAGGCACACATCAAACAGGGCCCATGTTATCAGCACCTTGACAGGAAAAAAAATATGTCTTTGCTTTTACATTGATTGTATTAATGTGCCATTTAGAGTAATACATTTTGCTATAAGCAATAAAAATAAATGTATTATTATTATTTTATTCTTTTTTTTTTCTTAATAATATTATGTGCTATAAAAGATTATGTACAACTTGGCAAAATGTTTAAAAAATCATATATAAATATTTTTTTTTGTTCTAGGAATATATATATATTGTGACGGACACCAGATACTCTGACTGGGTAACTCTGCCAAAAGGACCTTCTTCACTCTGGAAGGAACCTGTAGCAAGTAGCCCACCCTAATAACCAGACAAGACCAGTTATATACTGACTTAAAGGGAGAAAATCCTGAGGCACCACCCGGTAAGCGAACAGGAGGTACGGCAGGTGTGTCTCCCAGTAGTTGTAAAAGGCAGAGAACATCAGAAGCAGCTGCTTCAGTGTCCCGTTAAACCTCTTGCACAACCCATTAGTCTAGTGGTGGTATGGGGAGCTTGGCAGGGGTCTTATCCCACAAAGCCTCCATAGCTGCTGGGTGAGCTCAGCAGTAAACTGAGTCCCCTGGTCCGAAATAATCTCCTGGGGGGAACAAACTCTGGCAAAGATTCGGAGCATAGCATCAACGACTGTATCTGCTTGGATATTGGCCAGGGGGATTGCCTCTGGGTACCGTGTAGTGTAATCTACTACCATCAGTATATATCTTTTACCTGGGTCCCATCTCAAGTGCTTTAGTGCAGAGCCTGGCTTGTTGGCGGGTGGTAACAGGGCCAGCATCTGTTAGGGCATCCATAAGGAAAGAGGATGCAAGATGACCCAAGTAATTCCCTAGTAGAGCTTCAGCCAGCAAATAAACTTTAACAACCCAACTCCATAGCACAGGAACCAGCACCTCAATCCAAGTGGACCTGTGCTTTGGGGATCTGGAGCCCCTTACCCCCAGCCACACGAACAGCAACTGACTTTCCTGTCTGGTCTGAATTGGTGACCAGGTGTGGCTGGATAAGAGGAATGCTGGCCCCACTGTCCCATAACCCTTGGGCCTGATAGCCATTAATCCATACTGGCTGGCAATGATAAAGACGAGTGTCACCAGCTGCCACTTGTACCAGGTCTACCTCGTGTAGGACCCCAAACTCCTCCTCGGTCCAAGCGGCTGGAGTAGCTGAGCTTCCTTACTCCAAGCAATGGGCTGCAGCTCAGGAAACTCCAGCGGTTGCTCGGGTCCAGTTCGTAGGAGGAGGATTCCGTGGGCTGTTAGACCATACATGGTCCACTTGATCACACCCAAAGTACCGGATTCCAGTCCTCTGGGGTGGACTGGGGCCAGAAGGACAGGGTTGAGTCTGTGGGGCTGAACGGTACAACCATACCGTCCAACGGGTCGAACCAATACGTCGGGCATCTAGGAACTGGTCCGCCAGAACTGCTGCTTGATGTACAGTGGCGGGTTTCCAATCCTGGACACATTCACATATCTCTGGGGGGGAAGTGGTCATAAAAGTGCTCCAGAAGTATGAGATGTGAGGCTTGTGCCAGGGTGGTCACTTGGCAACCTGAGAACCAATAGTCCATGGAGTGGTTGAACTGGTGGGTTCACTCTCCTTCTCAGACTCCGGAACTTGAGATGATACACCTCTGGAGTGATGGCATACCGGGCCAGGATGCGCTCCTTCACCTGGTCCTTACTCCACTTATCTTCCAGGGGGATAGCCTCAAAAGCATCCAAAGCCCTCCTCGACAGTTTTCCTATCAGGAGGGTAACCCCGTCTGCCTCACCAATGTCTCAAATACCTGGAGGTACTGATCAATTTATTCCTCTCTGTCTTTAAAGACACGGAAGCCTCATGGGTCACTTCTTTCAGGGTGGAGCAGGCCTTCAGGACCTCCAGCATCTTGAGAAAAGTGGTGTTGGCAATAATCTGAGTTTTTAACTCCTGTGGTGGGGTAGTCCCATGCAGTGCCAGCTGCCACTGGACTTCAGACATATCAGTCCCCCAGGTTAAGGGCTTGCTGACCCAATCACTTGCCCAGCTAATGCCTGGTTCACTGGCCTGATAACTGGTTCAGTTACCCTCCATCAGCCCTGCAATTATAGCTGATTTTTGCTTGTTGCTGGCCACTTGTCTACGAGCTTCCAGCAAGTCTTTCAGGGTACTCCTCTTAAGCCTTGAGTACCATTGCTCCATCCGAAGGAGTCCTGTTGATGGTTTGAATGCTCCAGGTAGAAGGAAATATTCCAACCAGATGTGACGGACACAGGATACCCCAACTGGGTATCTCTGCCAAAAGGACTATCTTCACCCTGGAACCTGTAGCTGTAGAGCTGGAAAGTGATTATAGCTAGTAGCCCAACCTAAGAACCAGACAAGACCAGTATTAAGGTGAAACACAAACTGCTTCATTGAGACAAAAACACAGCTTATATACACAATTCCCATCTGAAAAGAGCCTAATCTGATCAAGAGAGCACCACCCCTCCAGACAGACTGGCAACTCCCTAGGAGCCATAGGCACATAGAGATCCCACAATAGCTGGGTCTTAGTTTCAGGGTGATCCAGAGGGAGTGGTGGCTATTCCAGGGTATCATTGAAGAGCTCAGGGCCCCCAGATGTTACAGTCTAAAAAAAATGACATGATCCATGGCTGGGGACCGGAGCGGCAGCCAGCAAAGGGTACTCAGGAACAGTCCAAGGTGGGGGGGTGTCAAAAAACCCCAGGTTCCCGAGTAAGAATTCTCTTAGTAATCCCCCCAACCCATGCCCATCAAAGGTATGACAAGTCCCCAAAAGAGCGAAGTTCTGGAGTAAAGGGTTTTGGGAACAACCTATGTTAAAGTCCTGTGAAAATCTCTAGCAATCCCAGCCGGCGAATAGCTCCATAAGATCCCGGCTGGGACTTGGCAAGGCAGGAAGGGGGGAATGTGGGGTAGTAACTCAGTTCTTTCAGGGCAAAGTTCCATTAATACACAAACAAAGGGAACTGGTGGAAAACACAATAATCCAAATAGGGGAAGAGGTTGCCCTGGCAGCCTGGTATCCATGACATATATATCTTAGACTTGTGCAGCACTACATAATTGGCTGAATCAATTAGAAGGAATATTCTGAAAAAAAATAGTTTTGCAGAATATTTGTGTGCTGCACTATTTAGTATTCGGTTAATTTAAAAGGAATGCAAATGTTACCTTGGCACAGCATCACTTTTGGATTCTTACCTATAGTGAGCTGAGGAGCTGTGCTAATCCTCTTCCTCTTCATAGACCCCAGGGCCATTCTAATAGGAATATTAGTGCAGCGGATCCCAGAGCTTGCGTTTAAGGACCTTCTCCTTGACCAAAATCAAAAAACAACTATAAGACTCCAATATATATAGTCCATCCAATGATGTTTTATAGTTTTATGTTTCACATACAGTGGAGTCCATAGCATCAATCCATATTCTCTCGTAGAGTGCTGCTGCAGTAATAGCAGATCTGTTTCAAACAGTAGCCAGATGACCGCTGCTTCTTACATTGCAAGAAGCAGGCTCGCATGTGTGAACCTGCTTGCAAGGGCTACAAATCAGCTTACACTGCTTAGTATATGGACCCTAAATGAATAATGAAAGCTATACCCTGATATATAACCATCTTCTGGTCCTACTAAGTTTTAAAATTGATGAATTTCTCTGTTTATCTGTAGCTAGATGTTTCAGTGTCCTGTTAAAACTCTTGCACAACCCATTAGTCTAGTGGTGGTATGGGGAGCTTGACAGGGGTCTTATCCCACAAATAGTGATGTCGCAAATTGTTCGCTGGCGAATAGTTCCCGGCGAACATAGCTTGTTCGCGTTCGCAACGGCGGGCAAACATATGATGTTCGATCCGCCCCCTATTCGTCCTCATTGAGTAAACTTTGACCATGTATCTCACAGTCTGCAGACACATTTCAGCCAGTCAGCAGCAGACCCTCCCTCCCAGACCCTCCCAGCTCCTGAACAGCAGCCATTTTAGATTCATTTGGAAGCTGCATTGTTAGTGAGAGGAGGGACAGTGTAGCTGCTGGTGATTTAATAGGGAAATTGATAGCTAGGCTAGTGTATTCAGTGTCCACTACAGTCCTGAAGGACTCATCTGATCTCTGCTGTAAGGACAGCACCCCAAAAAACCCTTTTTAGGGCTAGAGCATCAGTCTGTTTTTTTCCCCTGTGTAATCTAATTGCAGTTGCCTGCCTGCCTGCCAAGCCACTTGCCCAGTGCCACCACTCATATCTAGTGTAACAGTAGTGTAAATTTAAAAAAAAAACTTTTTTGACTGTGAAACATCAGTCTGCTAGTGTAATCTAATTGCAGTTGCCTGCCTGCCAGCGTGTGTGCCAGGCCCACTTGTCCAGTGCCACCACTCATATCTGGTGTAACAGTAGTGTAAATTTTAAAAAAAAAACTTTTTTGACTGTGAAACATTAGTCTGCTTGTGTAATCTAATAGCAGTTGCCTGCCTGCCTGCCAGCGTGTGTGCCAGGCCCACTTGCCCAGTGCCACCACTCATATCTGGTGTAACAGTAGTGTAAATTAAAAAAAAAAAAAATTGGACTGTGAAACATCAGTCTGCTTGTGTAATCTAATTGCAGTTGCCTGCCTGCCAGCGTGTGTGCCAGGCCCAATTGCCCAGTGCCACCACTCATATCTGGTGTAACAGTAGTGTAAATAAAAAAAAAAAAACGTTTTCGACTGTGAAACATCAGTCTGCTAGTGTAATCTAATTGCAGTTGCCTGCCTGCCAGCGTGTGTGCCTGGCTCACAGCATATACTGTGCCCACTTGCCCAGTGCCACCACTCATATCTGGTGTAACAGTAGTGTAAATTTAAAAAAAAAAAACTTTTTTGACTGTGAAACATCAGTCTGCTTGTGTAATCTAATTGCAGTTGCCTGCCTGCCAGCGTGTGTGCCAGTCTCACGGCATATACTGTGCCCACTTGCCCAGTGCCACCACTCATATCTGGTGTAACAGTAGTGTAAATTAAAAAAAAAAAAAATTTTGGACTGTGAAACATCAGTCTGCTTTTTTGTGTCAGGCTCACAGCGTATACTGTGCCCACTTGCCCAGTGCCACCACTCATATCTTGTTTAATAGTAGTGTAAGTGTACATTTAAAAAAATAAAAACTTTTTGGACTGTGAAACATCAGTCTGCTTTTTTGTGTCAGGCTCACAGCTTATACTGGGCCCACTTGCCCAGTGCCACCACTCATATCTTGTTTAATAGTAGTGTAAGTGTACATTTAAAAAAATAAAAACCTTTTGGACTGTGAAACATCAGTCTGCTTTTTTGTGTCAGGCTCACAGCATATACTGTGCCCACTTGCTCAGTGCCACCACTCATATCTTGTTTAATAGTAGTGTAAGTGTACATTTAAAACAAAAAAAAAACTTTTTGGACTGTGAAACATCAGTCTGCTTTTCTGTGTCAGGCTCACAGCGTATACTATGCCCACTTGCCCAGTGGCACCACTCATATCTTGTTTAATAGTAGTGTAAGTGTACATTTAAAAAAAAATGACAGGCAGAGGCAGGCCACCCCGCAGGTGCCGTTGTGGTCGTGGTGCTGTGATTCCCTTTGGCCCTAGAATAATGCCCAGTGTTCAGAGGCCACGTCCCATGAACTCGAAAAGTTCTGAGGACATAGTTGACTTTTTAACACAGGACACCCAATGTTCTATAGCTTCCGCTCTGAACCTTGACGCACCATCCTCCTCCAGCTTATCCTCCAGCACCTCTCAAGTTACCACTCGCCCGTCTGCCATCAAGACCAACACTAGCACCACAGCCGCTTCACTTGATCTGTCAGAGGAGTTATTTACACATCAGTTGGAAGAAATGTGTGATGCACAACCATCATTTACAGAGGATGTAGATAACAGTGATATGTCACAGTCAGGCAGCATTACAGACATGGACATACGGTGTGATGATGATGATGTTGTACCCACTGCTGCTTCCTTTGTTGATTTGTCAGATACAAGTGAAGCGGTTAATGATGACGATGCGTCCGTGGATGTCACGTGGGTGCCCGCTAGAAGAGAAGAAGAACAGGGGAAAAGTTCAGATGGGGAGACAGAGAGGAGGAGGAGGAGACGAGTTGGAAGCAGGGGGAGGTCGTCGCAAGGAGCTAGTGGCACAGTCAGACAGCATGCATCGGCACCCGGGGTCAGCCAGACAGCATGCCAATCAACGCATGCTGTTGCCACCACCAGAATGCCGTCATTGCAGAGATCAGCAGTGTGGCATTTTTTGTGTGTGTCTGACTCTGACAACAGCGTACAACTGCTTTGTGAAGGCACATGATTGCACATCACAAACGCCTATGGGATCAACAAATGAGTACAAGCAGCACACAAACTCAAAGCCGCTATCCTCCTCCTGGTCCAGCATCTTCCGCCATGTCAACCACTGCTTTCCTCCTTGCCCCCTCTCAACCATCCGCCACTCCGTCTCTCTTCTGGAGCAGTTCCTGCTCATCTGCCCACAGTCAGGTGTCTGTCAAGGACATGTTTGAGCGTCACCCCCTTGCCCGGCATCTGACAGCTGGCTTGTCTGAACTCTTAGCCCGCCAGCTTTTACCATACAAGCTGGTGGAGTCTGAGGCGTTTGAAAAATTTGTAGCTATTGGGACACCGCAGTGGAAGGTACCCGGACAAAATTTCTTTGCACAAAAGACAATCCCCAACCTGTACTCGATATGTGAAAGGAAGTAATGGCATCTCTGGCACACAGTGTTGGGGCAAGGGTCCATCTGACCACTGATACCTAGTCTGCAAAGCATGGTCAGGGCAGGTATATCACCTACACTGTGCATTGGGTAAACCTGCTGACAGCTGCCAAGCATGGAATGCGTGGCTCTGCAGATGAGTTGGTGACACCGCCACGACTTGCAGGCAGGCCTGCTGCCACCTCCTCTACTCCTCCTACTCCATCCTCTTCCATAACCTCCTCGGCTGAGTCCTCTTCTGCTACTGCATCTTGCTCCACATCAATGGCACCCCCCCCCCCCCCAGCTCCCCAGGTACTATTCCACATCCCGGATATGGCAGTGTCACGCCGTCTTGGGGTTGACTTTCCTGAAAGCAGAGAGTCACACCGGACCAGCACTCCTGTCCGCCCTGAATGCACAGGTGGATAAGTGGCTGACTCTGCACCAAATGGAGATCGGCAAAGTGGTTTCTGACCATGGAAGTAATTTGGTGGCGGCATTGAAATTGGGCAAGTTGACACATGTGCCGTGCATGGCACATGTGTGTAATCTGATCGTACATTGCTTTGTGCATAAGTACCCAGGCTTACAGGACGTCCTGAAGCAGGCCAGGAAGGTGTGTGGCCATTTGAGGCATTCCTACATGGCCATGGCGCACTTTTCCAATATTCAGCAAAGAAACAACATGCCAGTGAGGCGCTTGATTTGCGACAGCCCGACACGTTGGAATTCAACACTCCTAATGTTCGACCGCCTGCTCCAACAAGAAAAAGCCGTTAACGAGTATTTGTATGACCGTGGTGCTAGGACAGCCTCTGCGTAGCTGGGGATTTTTTGCCACGTTACTGGACGCTCATGCGCAATGCCTGTAGTCTCATGTGTCCTTTTGAGGAGGTGACAAACCTAGTCAGTCCCACCGAAGGTACCATCAGTGACATCATACCATTTGTTTTCTTCCTGGAGCGTACCCTGCGAAGAGTGCTGGATCAGGCCGTAGATGAGCGTGAAGAGGAAGAGGAAGAGTTGTGGTCACCATCACCACCAGAAACAGCCTTATCAGCATCGCTTGCTGGACCAGCGGCAACTCTGGAAGAGGATTGTGAGGAAGAGGAGTCAGAGGAGGAATGTGGCTTTTGAGGAGGAGGAGGAAGACAAACCACAACAGGCATCCCAGGTTGCTCTGGTACCTGTGGTGTTGTACGTGGCTGGGGGGAAGAAGATACATTCAGTGAGATCACTGAGGACGAGGAACGGGATATGAGTAACTCGGCATCCAACCTTGTGCAAATGGGGTCTTTCATGCTGTCATGCCTGTTGAGGGACCCTCGTATAAAAAAGCTGAAGGAGAACGACCTGTACTGGGTGTCCACGCTACTAGACCCCCGGTATAAGCATAAAGTGCCTGAAATGTTACAGAATTACCGCAAGTCGGAAAGGATGCAGCAGTTCCAAAATAAATGAAAAAGTATGCTTTACACAGCGTATAAGTGTGATATGACAGCACTACGGGAATCTAACAGGGGAAGAGGTGAAAGTAATCCTCCGACTCCCACGACCACGCCGGCAAAGACAGGATGCTTTACAGACGTGTTGTTGATGGAGGACATGCAGAGCTTTTTAAGTCCTATGCATCGCCACAGCCCTTGGGGATCCACCCTCAGAGAACGACTCGACTGACAGGTAGCAGATTACCTCGCCTTAACTGCAGATCTCGACACTCTGAGGAGTGATGAACCCATTGACTACTGGGTGTGCAGGCTTGACCTGTGGCCTGAGCTATCCCAATTTGTGATAGAACTTCTAGCCTGCCCCGCTTCAATTGTCCTGTCAGAAAGGACCTTCGGTGCAGCAGGAGGTATTGTCACTGAGAAAAGAAGTCGCCTAGGTATTTGAAGTAGGAGGCCCGACCAAGCATCTTTTTCCATCTCACAGTTCCTAAAATCCATGCCATATACACGTCCCCTGGCGCCGCAACTGCCTCTGGGAACCTTACCATGGGTCACAGACTGCACGTCTTGAAATTCTCTGTCTGGGAAATGATCTATCTTTCAAATCTATCTATTTATCTATCAAATCTATCTATCTATCTATCGTATCTATCAAATGTATCTATTGCATCTATTGATCAATCTATCTAATCTATGTATCTATCTAGCTATCAAATCTATCTATCTCGTGGCCGGACTGTTATCTGACAGCCACTTGTATTTCGGCCAAATGTCTGTCGGCCAAATGTCCATCTGCCAAATGTCCGTTGGCTAAAAGTCCAGCAATGATTGCACGCGCAGTGCCCCAAATTTGAAGTAGGAGGACCGACCAATCATCTTTTTCCATCTCCCGGTTCCTAAAATCCATGCCATATACATGTCCCCTGATAGGGGACGTAACAGGGATTAAACTGATAAGAATAGAACTACTTAACACACCACTCATATCTGGTGGCAGAGTAGATTGCACGTGCAGTGCCCCAAATTTGAAGTAGGAGGACCGAACAAGCATCTTTTTCCATCTCCCGGTTCCTAAAATCCATGCTATATACACGTCCCCTGGCGCTGCAACTGCCTCTGGGAACCTTACCATGGGTCCCAGACTGCACGTCTTGTAATTCTCTGTCTGGGAAATTATCTATCTATCTATCAAATCTATCTATATCAAATCTATCTATCTATCTATTGTATCTATCAAATGTATCTATCTAGTTACAAATATAGTCTGTATCTAAGAGGATAGAGACTAGAAGAATGCACTTGAGTAGCACTTGAGTTCCTAGAAATAATATGAGGTTTGTATGAGACTTAAACACTTGCTAGGAGTCAATGGGTCGAAAGGAAAATTAAAACATAACTTTTATTAACTAAACATCAAATAAAAAATATATGAAGTGTACGTGTGTGTATTTTAAAAACACATAGCAGCTTTGAAAATATAAGTGGCTCTAAATATCAAGAAAATCAGTTGTCTAGGACTAGAAATATAGGTGGATTGTATAAATACTGATTGATGTAAATCTATCTAACTGATAGTTTTCTTATCCACTATAGTGATATCCAATACTATGGAGTTGTTACTGTATCTGATAGGGTAATCCTGTGTTGAAGATGGATACAGAATTTGTATCAGTAAAGGATACTAGTAACTTAAAGTACTAAAATATGTTTGCACCTTCCATTGTCATAGTGGATGGATTTCTAAATTGAGCTCGATATTTTTAAATTATTACTTCTATTATACTAGGTTATATTTTTGATATGTGTATAAAGCAACAGCATATATTTATTCAATATTCCATTTTTCCATTCACAAATATATTACACTAGCTCAAATAGCTAGAATTTATATATATCAATATATACTGTTTAATTAACCTGTTGTTATAACAAGAGTTTTTTTAATGTATACGGCTCAAGTTTATATCTGGCATGTACAGGTGCTTGGTGTACTTTAACACAATTGCTCTTGAGAGTTTCAAGTTTTGTGTTTACATTAGTAGTGGTGTTAATATTTCACCAATTTTAATACTTATGTAATTTGTACTTAGTGGCAAAAGTTATTTGGCTTATTCTATCACTTAAACTGTCTAGTCATCTAGCAGGCTTTCAGTGTCTTGCTATTTGAAATCTGCAGCATTCACTGAACACAAACTGCGTTTTGAATAATTGTGTAGATAACTTGTGGGTATTATTTTCTAGGTATCCAATATTTTTGTGTATCTATAGTTAGGTACTAGTTGCTAAAATGCAAATTTAAATAGCAAGTATAAACGTTTAACCATAATGCTTAACAGTATCAAGAAACTATTTTATCTTTAGTTTCTTCTAAATCAACTGTTGTAAGCAATTATTAGTTGTGGTTTGGAGACGTTTAAAGTATATATTCTTGTATTATCACAAAGAAGTTTGCTGCTACTAGTACCAACATCTAGCTTATATGCCTTTGAATATCAATAGAAAATTGTTGTTAAATATATATTGAACCTGCCACACTAACTGACTAGCAGTTCTCACTTTAAATATTGTAGCATAATTTACCAACAACACTTCTTACTACCTTGTCGCTATAGCCTTAAAGTGTCATATGTGTATAAGGTGGATTGTTTAAATTCATATAAGGAAGGAAGGAGTAGTGTCGGCGTTTGACGGTTATGGCTTTTGTAATAATAGCTTATGAAATGCCTTTAAAGTCTGCCACAGGTACTTTAGGAATAATGCCTGAAGTCTGGTATTAACCTAGTCCGTTTTTGCCACTTTATCTATATAGTACTTAAAGGTAGCTATGCCATTAAAAAGAACGACAGGGTATTTAACTGATACCCATCCCTAACATGTTTCGCCGATAGCGTTTTCGGCTTTTTGAAAAACATACAAGCCTGAGGAAACGGGGTGTTCCCCGAGAAACGCGTCGCTATATTGTATGGTCTATGGGGAGATAGTTTGTCATCACCCAGCTGTAATCTGTTATACCATTTGGTATTTTTATTGTGTATAATAAAAAACTGATTTTATACTTTTACATAAGTCTGGTGTTGGTGTTACTATCTCCATAACAGTAACCTAAGGGCACCATAGCTCTCCCTCCTCCTTCCACTGCAGTTTTTTGGCCGGTGTTTGACATCCAGGAGACAAGCATTCTTTATCTATTTGGGAGACACACCGCCAGCTGGTTTGCTGTTGAAAACCAGCCTGCCTCTACTGGCACAAGAGAGTGCCGCCTCGTTTGTGAGTACCCTTATTCTACTCCTTTACTGGATTTCTGGTTATATTGATCCACACAAGTGGCGCCTCTGTTTTTTTGTTAAGCCTGCTAGATGACTAGACAGTTTAAGTGATAGAATAAGCCAAATAACTTTTGCCACTAAGTACAAATTACATAAGTATTAAAATTGGTGAAATATTAACACCACTACTAATGTAAACACAAAACTTGAAACTCTCAAGAGCAATTGTGTTAAAGTACACCAAGCACCTGTACATGCCAGATATAAACTTGAGCCGTATACATTAAAAAAACTCTTGTTATAACAACAGGTTAATTAAACAGTATATATTGATATATATAAATTCTAGCTATTTGAGCTAGTGTAATATATTTGTGAATGGAAAAATGGAATATTGAATAAATATATGCTGTTGCTTTATACACATATCAAAAATATAACCTAGTATAATAGAAGTAATAATTTAAAAATATCGAGCTCAATTTAGAAATCCATCCACTATGACAATGGAAGGTGCAAACATATTTTAGTACTTTAAGTTACTAGTATCCTTTACTGATACAAATTCTGTATCCATCTTCAACACAGGATTACCCTATCAGATACAGTAACAACTCCATAGTATTGGATATCACTATAGTGGATAAGAAAACTATCAGTTAGATAGATTTACATCAATCAGTATTTATACAATCCACCTATATTTCTAGTCCTAGACAACTGATTTTCTTGATATTTAGAGCCACTTATATTTTCAAAGCTGCTATGTGTTTTTAAAATACACACACGTACACTTCATATATATTTTTATTTGATGTTTAGTTAATAAAAGTTATGTTTTAATTTTCCTTTCGACCCATTGACTCCTAGCGAGTGTTTAAGTCTCATACAAACCTCATATTATTTCTAGGAACTCAAGTGCTACTCAAGTGCATTCTTCTAGTCTCTATCCTCTTAGATACAGACTATATTTGTAACTAGTAACGTTCCATGCACAAGCATTCAAGCTCATTAGGCACATATGTATATACTGAATAAAAATACAGAGATTCAATAAATTGATACTGATAATCAAATACATTTGGATCACTAATAATTCAAACACATTCTCTGTATACATTTAATTACTAAACTGAGCGTTCCTACTCTACCAGTGTAGTGCTTTTGCTACTTTCTATCCAATTAAATGTATCTATCTATCTATCAAATCTATCTATCTCATGGCCGGACTGTTATCTGTCAGCCACTTGTGTTTCGGCCAAATGTCCGTCGGCCAAATGTCCATTGGCCAAATGTCCGTCGGCTAAAAGTCCGGCCATGATTGCAAGCGCAGTGCCCCAAATTTGAAGTAGGAGGACCGACCAAGCATCTTTTTCCATCACCCGGTTCCTAAAATCCATGCCATATACACGTCCCCTGATAGGGGACAGAACAGGGATTAAACTGATAGGAATAGTACTACTTAACACACCTTATAATAACACAGAGAGAGGCAATGCAGAGAGAGGAATCTGAAGAAGAGGAGTCAGAGGAGGAAGATGGCTTTGAGGAGGTGGAAGACCAAACACAGCAGGCATCCCAGGGGGCTTGTTGTCACCTTTCGGGGACCCTTGGTGTTGTACATGGCTGGCTGGAGGAAGAGACCTTCAATGACATCAGTGAGGACAAGGAACGGGACATGGCTAGCTTGGTATCCAACCTTGTACAAATGGGGAGTTTGCGGTTGTGCAAATGGTCTGTTTGCGGTTGTTTGCCGTGCGTTAAACGGGGAGTTTGGTCTGTCACTGTGAAGCGGGCGTAACCCTTACACTACCTGATCGATACAACATCATACCTGATGTTTTAAAGTGCATTATTCCAAACAATTTAGGAATGTTAGGTGATTTATGCCCTTTATGGATTAAAACCAGACTCTGCATCAACTATGTAATTTTACGTGGGAGTTTTGCCATGGACCCCCCTCCGGCATGCCACAGTCCAGGTGTTAGTCCCCTTGAAACAACTTTTCCATCACTATTGTGGCCAGAAACAGTCCCTGTGGGTTTTAAAATTTGCCTGCCTATTGAAGTCAATGGTGGTTCGCCCGGTTCGACCGTTCGCGAACATTTGAAAATTTTAAGTTCGCAACATCACTACCCAAAAAGCTTTCATAGCTGCTGGGTGAGCTCAGCAGTAAACTGAGTCCCTTGGTCCAAAATAATCTCCTGGGGGGAAGCCACTCTGGCAAAGATTCAGAGCAGAGCATCAACGATTGTATCTGCTTGGATATTGGCCAGGGGGATTGCCTCTGGGTACCGGGTAGTGTAATCTACTACCATCAGTATTTATCTTTTACCTGGGTCCCATCCTCAAGTGCTTTAGTGCAGAGCCTGGCTTGTTGGTGGGTGGTAACAGGACCAGCATCTGTTAGGGCATCATTAAGGAAGGAGGATGCAAGATGACCCAAGTAATTCCCTAGTAGAACTTCAGCCAGAAAATAAACCATGACAACCGACTCCATAGCACAGAAACCAGCACCTCAATCTAAGTGGACCTGTGCTGTGAGGATCTGGAGCCCCTTACCCCCAGCCACATGAACTGCAACTGACTTTCCTGTCTGGTCTGAATTGGTGACCAGGTGTGGCTGGACAAGAGTAATGCTGGCCCCATTGTCCCACAACCCTTGGGCCTGATGGCCATTAATCCATACTGGCTGGCAATGATAGAGACGAGTGTCACCAGCTGCCACTTGTACCAGGTCTACCTCATGTAGGACCCCAAACTTCTCCTCGGTCCAAGCGACTGGAGTAGCTGAGCTTCCTAACTCCAAGTAATGGGCTGCAGCTCAGGAAACTCCAGCGGGTGCTCAGGTCCAGTTCGTAGGAGGAGGATTCCGTGGGCAGTTAGTCTATACATGGACCACTTGATCACACCCAAAGTACCGGATTCCAGTCCTCTGGGGTGGACTGGGACCAGAAGGACGGGGTTGAGTCTGTGGGGCTGAACGGTACCAGCTGGTCGCTGGAATACAAGGAGGTGCTGCAGGAGGACGGACCACTGGTCGGGGTTCGGGTCGAACCATACGTCGGGCATCTAGGAACTGGTCTGCCAGAACTGCTGCTTGATCTACAGTGGCGGGTTTCCAATCCTGGACACATTCACGTATCTCTGGGGGGAAGTGGTCATAAAAGTGATATGATATATAACCATCTTCTGGTCCTACTAAGTTTTAAAATTGATGAATTTCTCTGTTTATCTGTCTCTAGTTACCGTTACATAAGAATACAATGAAAATAACATCTCTACTCCAGCTAAAATCTACATTGGAGAGCAAAATGAGCCCATAAAATTAAACATTAATTTATATGCATAAGACTAATTATAACTGCTTTTAGTCTTTGCATAAGAGCTACTCCAAACTTTTTATATGTAACTCAACCATTTAGTAATTGAAAATCTACATACATAAAATAAAAAATCCTTTGTAGTCTAAGGTTTAATAAACATAACAATTAAAAAAACAACCCACGTCCTATGGCATCTTACTTCCTAAATATGCAGTTTTAACTGTTGGGGGGGGGGGGGGTTGTATTTTTTTTTTACAGGTAAAATAGCTGATTTCTTTGGGGCAATGCCTCGCAAAAGGCCCTTTTAAAGGCCATTGGTAGTTTATTGTAGGCTAGGATTTTTTTTATTTTGGGGAGGCTTTTTTATTTTGATAGGGCTATTAGATTAGGTGTAATTCATTTTTATTTGTGATACTGTGGTTTGTTTGTTTTTGTAACGTAGTGGGTTTTTTGTTTGTAACTTAGTGGGGGGGTTTGTAACAGTAATTTTTAATAGTATATTTAAATCATTTGAGTAGGGTTAGGGTTTTTTAATATGTAAAATAGTTAATTTAATTGCTAGTTTAATGTAATTGTAGTATAATAGTTAGGGTAGGTTAATTAATAGTTTAATATAGTTTATTTTAATTCTAAAGGTAAGTTTTAATTTATTATAAGATAGGGATGTTGTAATTTTAATGTAAAGTTAGCGGGTTGTTAGGTTTAGGGGTTAATGGTAGTGATGTGGGAGGCAAGGGGTTTAGGGGTTAATACATTTATTTAGTGGTGGCGGCGTCCGGGAGCAGTGGGATAGGGGTAATACATTTATTAAGTGGCAGCTGGGTCCGGGAGTGGCGGGATAGGGGTTAATACATTTATTTAGTGGTGGCGGGGTCCGGGAGTGGCGGGATAGTGGTTAATACATTTATTTAGTGGCAGCAGGATCTGGGAGGGGCGGGATAGGGGTTAATACATTTATTTAGTGGTTACGGGGTCCAGGAGCAGCGGGATAGGGGTTAATACCTTTATTTAGTGGTGGCGGGGTACGGGAGCAGTGGGATAGGGGTTAATACCTTTATTTATGGTGGCGGGGTCCGGGAGCGGCGGGATAGGGGTTAATAACTTTATTTAGTTGTGGCGGTATCAGGGAGTTGCAGGATAGGGGTTAATAACATTATGTAGGTGGCGGCGATGTCGGTGCGGCAAATTAGGGGTGTTTAGACTCTGGGCTTATGTTAGGGTGTTAGGTGTAAATGTAACTGGTTTTCTACCATAGAAATCAATATGATATCTGGCAGCATCAAACATAAGCTTTCGCTGCTTTCAGACTCCCATTGATTCCTATGGCATCCGAGGCCTCCAGGTTGGCGGTTTGAAAACCATATATGCTGGGCTGGAATAGCAGCGAGCATACCGGTTAACTATTTGATAACTTTGAAAAAGTGTCAAATAGTGTCGAATGTGTTTCAGAACATCTGTAATGATGTAAGCATCGATCTGTGTCAGATTGAGACCGGCGGATCGTATGTTACGTCACAAATTTCAAATTTTCCCGATCTGTAGGCTTTGATAACTACGTTGAATCAAGCTTGCCACAATTACGCTGCAGAATTCCAGCGTATTTGCGGTTGACGGCTTGATAAATATCCCCCAACGTGTGATAACTGGCCCTTTAAGAGGTGTGAACTTCCTCTTCTCTCACACTATTTAAGGGTCTCTTCCTCACTAATTCATTGCTTGGTATTGAAGTATTGTGCCTATGTGCTTCTGTTGTGCTTAACAACTTTATTGGATTTTTTATAGTGTTACTTGAACACTGTGACTAGGACGTTATTCCTAAAAAAATATTTACTTTTTTGTCACATGATTAAAATATTGCTTCTATTAGGATAAGGGTGTGATAAATTATCATATCCATGTCAAACTTGTTGTCTAAGTTCTCAGTCGTTCTTGTGCTGTCATGCTGAAATTGACGTGGTAAAATCCAGTATTTTTTAAATAGATTTCTCTATCAATTTTGGTTGGCCTTAACTTGATGAAGCTTAAATAAATGGGTGTTTAAGAGCAACTTTACCTTATGGAATGGCCTAACTGTGTAAGCAAATATATGTATTTGTGCACATTGAATTTTTTTTATTTATTTTTTTATGTTAATATTTTGTATATTTTGGTAAATCTGTAAGTTCATGTAATTGTATCAATAAAAATACCCTACATTTAAGTATATGATGGAAATGCATGTAATACAAAAGGATACACAAGAACGTATTAAACAAATATATGAAATAGTTAAATAAAACTGCATTAAAAATGTAGCGAAATTGTTCTGCAAAGATAGTATTTTATGAAAAAAATAAAATAAATTTGCAATGGAATTAAGCAATTAAACTCATGCAATAGAAATAGTAATACAACTACACAAAAAACGCAAAAAACACCCACTGTGTACGTAAATACAAAATTCAAAGCATATTGTTTTCATTTTTGTAAAATGAGTTTCCCACCTCTGCTTGTTGGCTAAACAAAGACGTTCCTTGGGGAAGCTGGAAATTATCATCCAGGTCTCAGAGCATTCTCTATTCATTTTCTCGCTGCAGATATCACTGTTTAATCCTGCAAACTAAAAGGTGACAAGCTATGTCCAAATGCACAAAACATGTATTACAACAATAGAAATATACATGCAAATGAACAAAGGTGAGTGTAAGATACTAGACACTGAAATAGATGCATCTGAGTTGCTCCTTGTTAACATCACTCTTTGGCAAACTCCATTTTTATTTTTAGAGAATTCCATGAGGTCAGTCCTTGTGAGTGTTGACAAGATTTTTTGCATCAAAACAACTTGAGACAAAACATATATGCTTATTACATTTTCAGTTAATGCAGTTTACATAAAAAATGTCTATTTACTTGTGACAAACCCGCCCCCCCCCAAAAAAAGAAAAATCTGAGATGTGCCCAGAAACCAAATAGTTTGCACTAAACAAAATAAAGCTTTGGAAATCATAATACGGCAAGTAATATAATATGCCATCTATCTGATGATTTTTCATCAGTTATGACTATTTATTTATTTATCATTTATCATCTACAGTATCTATCATCTATTTATCTATCTATACAATTTCTGGACTTTGCATTCAACTTGACAAGAACATAAGCAATATTTTTTTTTTAAATTGTGCTATTCAGGAGACTGTATCCACAGTATTTTCATTCCTATCGTGGCAATTCTACTTACTGGCCTAGATTCAATAAAATCCATTGATGAAACAAATATCTTGTGGGGGGGGGGGGGAAACATCAATATTGTAACTTGACAATTGTGTAATTCAAAGAGATCTGTACCCGTCCCTTGTCACAGTTGCGAGTAACTCAGCATTATAGTCAAAGGAGCTGCATTTGACTTGTAATTTTAACCTCCTGATGCCTAGAACAAGTCCACTGTGAAGAATACCAGCATCATGAAAAGCCTTCAAAACATTAAAGAAAAAGTCTAGACAACCTTGACTGCTTTGAAGTAGTAAAACATAATTGTGTAGTGTAAGTGAAACATCCTGACCACCTGACAGCCCCATGTTCATGTCTGCAAGGTCTAGCAGACACCTCTAGTTCTCTCCAGTGAATATTTTATACTTCCCTCTGAGGAAGTGTAAGAGAAACGTGACCAGGTCAGGGGACTTACTGTTATAATTTTAACTTGCTCGACACATTGTTGCCAATTACCAGTTAATATCAGTATTGAAACTTTTCATCTTTATTCAAGCTACCACATTCCTGGCGCAAAGCTAGGGTGGTAGTTAGGTTCAACAGTTTAACTTACAAGGCTAAGATTTCAGTTTAGAACCTTTTAATCCAAATTAGGAGGGCAATTTCAGCTTTGAGAGTTAACTCTAGCTATACCTTGATTGAATTTGAATGTATTCTAGCTCCGGTTCTGGTGTTTTCTAATACAAAGGGATATTATTGTTGGTAGCACACTAACAGTGTGTGCTACAAGATACTCCATTTTAAAACCCTATCGGCTAGATTACAAGTTTTGCGTTAGAAGCTATGCGATCCTAACAAGCAGTTTTTACTCACCGCTCACTTTCCTACAGCACTGGTATTACAAGTTTTTACAAACCCGTCGTTAAAAGACAAGAAGTGAGCGTTGAGCAAAATTTTGCTTCTTACCGCACTTCAATACCAGTGCTGCTTAAGTCAGCGGTGAGCTGGTTGTACGTGCTCGTGCACGATTTCCCCATAGGAATCGATGGGGAGAGCCGGCTGAGAAAAAGTCTAACACCTGCAAAAAAGCAGCGTAAAACTCAGTAACGCAGCCCCATTGATTCCTATGGGGAAATAAAATTTATGTTTACACCTAACACCCTAACATGAACCCTGAGTCTAAACAACCCTAATATTACACTTATTAACTCCTAATCTGCCGCCGCTGACATCCTCGACACCTACATTATTCTTATTAAACCCTAATCTGCTGCTCCGGACACCGCCGCCACCTACATTATATTTATGAACCCACAATCTTCTGCCCCCAACATCGCCGACACCTACATTATATTTATTAACCCCTAATCTGTCGCCCCAACGTCGCCGCAACTATAATAAACATATTAACCCCTAAACCGCCGCACTGCCGCCTCGCAAACATTAGTTAAATATTATTAACCCCTAATCTGCCGTCCCTAACATCGCCACCACCTACCTACATTTATTAACCCCTAATCTGCCGCCCCAATGTCGCCGCCACTATACTAAATGTATTAACCCCTAAACTTAAGTCTAACCCTAACCCTAACACCCCCTAACTTAAATATAATTTAAATAAATCTAAATAAAATTACTATAATTAGCTAAATAATTCCTATTTAAAACTAAATACCTATAAAATAAACCCTAAGCTAGGTACAATATAACTAATAGTTACACTGTAGCTAGCTTAGGGTTTATTTTTATTTTACAGGCAAGTTTGTATTTATTTTAACAAGGTAGAATAGTTATTAAATAGTTATTAACTATTTAATAACTACCTAGCTAAAATAAATACAAAAGCACCTGTAAAATAAAAACTAACCTAAGTTTCAATAACACCTAACACTACACTACAATTAAATAAATTAGCTAAATTAAATACAATTACCTAAATTAAATTAGCTAAAGTACAAAAACAAATTACAAGATATTTAAACTAATTACACCTAATCTAATAGCCCTATCAAAATAAAAAAAACCTAGCCTAAAGTAAACTACCAATAGCCCTTAAAAGGGTCTTTTGCGGGGCATTGCCCCAAAGTAATCAGCTCTTTTACCTGTAAAAAAAAAAAATACAAACAACCCCCCAACAGTAAAACCCACCACCCACACAACCAACCCCCCAAATAAAAGCCTAACTAAAAAAACCTAAGCTCCCCATTGCCCTGAAAAGGGCATTTGGATGGGCATTGCCCTTAAAAGGGCAGTTAGCTCTTTTGCGGCCCAATGTCCCTAACCTAAAAATAAAACCCACCCAATACACTCTTAAAAAAAACTAACACTAACCCCCTGAAGATTTACTTACTGTTCTGAAGATCCGACATCCATACTCAAGGAAACAGCAGAAGTCTTCATCCAACCGGGTAGAAGTCCTCAACAAAGCCAGGATAAGTCTTCATCCAAGTCGGGCGAAGTGGTCCTCCAGACGGGCAGAAGTCTTCATCCAGATGGCATATTCTATCTTAATCCATCCGACGTGGAGTGGCTCCATCTTCAAGACATCCGACGCGGAGCATCCTCTTCATCCGATGGACTAATGACGAATGAAGGTACCTTTAAGTGACGTCATCCAAGATGGCATCCTTAAGATTCCAATTGGCTGATAGAAAAAATCCTATTGGCTATTAGATTAGGTGTAATTATTTTAAATATCTTTTAATTTGTTTATTATTTTCTGTAATTTAGTGTTTTTTTGTACTTTGGCTAATTTAATTTAATTTAGGTAATTGTATTTAATTTAGTTAATTTATTTAATTATAGTGTAGTGTTAGGTGTTATTGTAACTTAGGTTAGGTTTTATTTTACAGGTAGTTTTGTATTTATTTTAGCTAGGTAGTTATTAAATAGTTAATAACTATTTAATAACTATTCTAACTAGTTAAAATAATTACAAACTTGCCTGTAAAATAAAAATAAACCCTAAGATAGTTACAATGTAACTATTAGTTATATTGTAGCTAGATTAGGGTTTATTTTACAGTTAAGTATTTAGTTTTAAATAGGAATTATTTAGGTAATGATAGGAATTTTTAGTTAGATTTATTTTAATTATATTTAAGTTAGGGGGTGTTGGGGTTAGGGTTAGACTTAGATTTAGGGGTTAATACATTTAGTATAGTGGCGGCGACATTGAGAGTGGCAGATTAGGGGTTAATAAATGTAGGTAGGTGGCGGCAATGTTAGGGACGGCAGATTAGGGGTTAATTATATTTAACTAATGTTTGCGAGGCGGGAGTGCGGCGGTTTATGGGTTACTATGTTTATTATAGTGGCGGTGACTTTGGGGGCGGCAGATTAGGGGTTAATAAATATGATGTAGGTGTCGGCGATGTTGGGGCCAGCAGATTAAGGGTTCATAAATATAATGTAAGTGGCGGCGGTGTCCGGAGCGGCAGATTAGGTGTTAAAAAATGTATTTTAGTGTTTGCGATGCGGGAGGGCCTCGGTTTAGGGGTTAATAGGTAGTTTATGGGTGTTAGTGTACATTTTAGCACTTTAGTTATGAGTTTTAAATGCGTTAGAACTCTTTACAGGGTAGGCTGTACCGCTCACTTTTTGGCCTCCCAGGACAGACTCGTAATACCGGCGCTATGGAAGTCCCATAGAAAAAAGACTTTGCGAAGTTTACGTAAGTCATTTTGCAGTAAGGCCAAAGAAATGTGCGGTACACCTATACCTGCAAGACTCGTAATAGCAGCGGGCGTAAAAAAGCAGCGTTAGGACCACTTAACGCTGCCTTTTTACCTTAACGCACAACTCGTAATCTTGCCATATGTTTGGCACATACAGTAAGTGTAAACGTCAGTTTACTTAAATAATTCACAACAAACTATGGCCTAGATTTGGAGTTCGGCGGTAGCCGTCAAAACCAGCGTTAGAGGCTCCTAACGCTGGTTTTGGGCGCCCGCTGGTATTTGGAGTCAGTGATTAAAGGGTCTAACGCTCACTTTTCAGCCGCGACTTTTCCATACCGCAGATCCCCCTACGCCATTTGCGTATCCTATCTTTTCAATGGGATCTTTCTAACGCTGGTATTTAGAGTCGTTTCTGAAGTGAGCGTTAGAGCTCTAACGACAAGATTCCAGCCGCCTGAAAATAGCAGGAGTTAAGAGCTTTCTGGCTAACGCCGGTTTATAAAGCTCTTAACTACTGTACCCTAAAGTACACTAACACCCATAAACTACCTATGTACCCCTAAACCGAGCTCCCCCCACATCGCCGCCACTCGATTAAAATTTTTAACCCCTAATCTGCCGACCGCCACCTACGTTATACTTATGTACCCCTAATCTGCTACCCCTAACACCGCCGACCCCTGTATTATATTTATTAACCCCTAACCTGCCCCCCACAACATCGCCGCCAGCTACTTAAAATAATTAACCCCTAATCTTCTGACCGCAAAGCGCCGCCACCTACGTTATCCCTATGTACCCCTAATCTGCTACCCCTAACACCGCCGACCCCTATATTATATTTATTAACCCCTAATCTGCCCCACACAACGTCGCCGACACCTGCCTACACTTATTAACTCCTAATCTGCCGAGCGGACCTGAGCGCTACTATAATAAAGTTATTAACCCCTAATCCGCCTCACTAACCCTATCATAAATAGTATTAACCCCTAATCTGCCCTCCCTAACATCGCCGACACCTACCTTCAATTATTAACCCCTAATCTTCCGATCGGAGCTCACCGCTATTCTAATAAATGTATTAACCCCTAAAGCTAAGTCTAACCCTAACACTAACACCCCCCTAAGTTAAATATAATTTTTATCTAACGAAATAAATTAACTCTTATTAAATAAATGATTCCTATTTAAAGCTAAATACTTACCTGTAAAATAAACCCTAATATAGCTACAATATAAATTATAATTATATTATAGCTATTTTAGGATTAATATTTATTTTACAGGCAACTTTGTAATTATTTTAACCAGGTACAATAGCTATTAAATAGTTAAGAACTATTTAATAGTTACCTAGTTAAAATAATAACAAATTTACCTGTAAAATAAATCCTAACCTAAGATATAATTAAACCTAACACTACCCTATCAATAAAATAATTAAATAAACTACCTACAATTACCTACAATTAACCTAACACTACACTATCAATAAATTAATTAAACACAATCCCTACAAATAAATACAATTAAATAAACTAGCTAAAGTACAAAAAATAAAAAAGAACTAAGTTACAGAAAATAAAAAAATATTTACAAACATAAGAAAAATATTACAACAATTTTAAACTAATTACACCTACTCTAAGCCCCCTAATAAAATAACAAAGCCCCCCAAAATAAAAAATTCCCTACCCTATTCTAAATTAAAAAAGTTACAAGCTCTTTTACCTTACCAGCCCTGAACAGGGCCCTTTGCGGGGCATGCCCCAAGAATTTCAGCTCTTTTGCCTGTAAAAAAAACATACAATACCCCCCCCCCAACATTACAACCCACCACCCACATACCCCTAATCTAACCCAAACCCCCCTTAAATAAACCTAACACTAATCCCCTGAAGATCTTCCTACCTTGTCTTCACCATCCAGGTATCACCGATCCGTCCTGGCTCCAAGATCTTCATCCAACCCAAGCGGGGGTTGGCGATCCATAATCCGGTGCTGTAGAGGTCCAGAAGAGGCTCCAAAGTCTTCCTCCTATCCGGCAAGAAGAGGACATCCGGACCGGCAAACATCTTCTCCAAGCGGCATCTTCGATCTTCTTCCATCCGGAGCGAAGTGGCAGGATCCTGAAGACCTCCAGCGCGGAACATCCATCCGGACCGACGACTGAACGACGAATGACTGTTCCTTTAGGATTCTATCAGCCAATCGGAATTAAGGTAGGAATTTTCTGATTGGCTGATGGAATCAGCCAATCAGAATCAAGTTCAATCCGATTGGCTGATCCAATCAGCCAATCAGATTGAGCTCGCATTCTATTGGCTGATCGGAACAGCCAATAGAATGCGAGCTCAATCTGATTGGCTGATTGGATCAGCCAATCGGATTGAACTTGATTCTGATTGGCTGATTCCATCAGCCAATCAGAAAATTCCTACCTTAATTCTGATTGGCTGATAGAATCCTATCAGCCAATCGGAATTCGAGGGACGCCATCTTGGATGACGTCCCTTAAAGGAACAGTCATTCGTCGTTCAGTCGTCGGTCCGGATGGATGTTCCGCGCTGGAGGTCTTCAGGATCCTGCCACTTCGCTCCGGATGGAAGAAGATCGAAGATGCCGCTTGGAGAAGATGTTTGCCGGTCCGGATGTCCTCTTCTTGCCGGATAGGAGGAAGACTTTGGAGCCTCTTCTGGACCTCTTCAGCACCGGATTATGGATCGCCAACCCCCGCTTGGGTTGGATGAAGATCTTGGAGCCAGGACGGATCGGTGATACCTGGATGGTGAAGACAAGGTAGGAAGATCTTCAGGGGATTAGTGTTAGGTTTATTTAAGGGGGGTTTGGGTTAGATTAGGGGTATGTGGGTGGTGGGTTGTAATGTTGGGGGGGGGGGTATTGTATGTTTTTTTTTACAGGCAAAAGAGCTGAACTTCTTGGGGCATGCCCCACAAAGGGCCCTGTTCAGGGCTGGTAAGGTAAAAGAGCTTGTAACTTTTTTAATTTAGAATAGGGTAGGGAATTTTTTATTTTGGGGGGCTTTGTTATTTTATTAGGGGGCTTAGAGTAGGTGTAATTAGTTTAAAATTGTTGTAATATTTTTCTTATGTTTGTAAATATTTTTTTATTTTCTGTAACTTAGTTCTTTTTTTTTGTTTGTTCTTTAGCTAGTTTATTTAATTGTATTTATTTGTAGGAATTGTGTTTAATTAATTTATTGATAGTGTAGTGTTAGGTTAATTGTAGGTAATTGTAGGTAGTTTATTTAATTATTTTATTGATAGTCTAGTGTTAGGTTTAATTATATCTTAGGTTAGGATTTATTTTACAGGTAATTTTGTTATTATTTTAACTAGGTAACTATTAAATAGTTCTTAACTATTTAATAGCTATTGTACCTGGTTAAAATAATTACAAAGTTGCCTGTAAAATAAATATTAATCCTAAAATAGCTATAATATAATTATAATTTATATTGTAGCTATATTAGGATTTATTTTACAGGTAAGTATTTAGCTTTAAATAGGAATCATTTATTTAATAAGAGTTAATTTATTTCGTTAGATAAAAATTATATTTAACTTAGGGGGGTGTTAGTGTTAGGGTTAGACTTAGCTTTAGGGGTTAATACATTTATTAGAATAGCGGTGAGCTCCGATCGGAAGATTAGGGGTTAATAATTGAAGGTAGGTGTCGGCGATGTTAGGGAGGGCAGATTAGGGGTTAATACTATTTATGATAGGGTTAGTGAGGCGGATTAGGGGTTAATAACTTTATTATAGTAGCGCTCAGGTCCGCTTGGCAGATTAGGGGTTAATAAGTGTAGTTAGGTGGAGGCGACGTTGTGGGGGGCAGATTAGGGGTTAATAAATATAATATAGGGGTCGGCGATGTTAGGGCAGCAGATTAGGGGTACATAGGGATAACGTAGGTTGCAGCGGTTTACGGAGCGGCAGATTAGGGGTTTAAAAAAATATGCAGGGGTCAGCGATAGCGGGGGCGGCAGATTAGGGGTTAATAAGTGTAAGGTTAGGGGTGTTTAGACTCGGGGTACATGTTAGAGTGTTAGGTGCAGACGTAGGAAGTGTTTCCCCATAGGAAACAATGGGGCTGCGTTAGGAGCTGAACGCTGCTTTTTTGCAGGTGTTAGGTTTTTTTTCAGCTCAAACAGCCCCATTGTTTCCTATGGGGGAATCGTGCACGAGCACGTTTTTGAGGCCGGCCGCGTCCGTAAGCAACTCTGGTATCGAGAGTTGCATTTGCGGTAAAAATGCTCTACGCTCCTTTTTTGGAGCCTAACGCAGCATTTGATTAAACTCTCGATACCAGAGTTAAATTTATGGTGCGGCCAGAAAAAAGCCCGCGGAGCGTTAACAGCCCTTTTACCGCCGAACTCCAAATCTAGGCCTATGAGTACAAGTTTTATTTTTAGCACTCTATATGTATATTATAGTGAACAACATTAACAGTGCAAACGCCAGCTTACCTAAATAATTCACAAGAGTGCAAGCTCTATTTAATTTTAAAGTTCTCTATATGTACATATACTATAGTGAACAACAGATCCACATTGGGATAACATTGCAATAAATAATATATACAACATCGAGACATTTTTGTTGGTATTACACTAACACTGTGTGCTATATGATATTTCTTTATCTCTGTTTCCCAGTTGTGGTATTCAAAATACAAACGCTAATGGAGAGTTTAACTCTTAGCACTCTTGCAGTGAATAATATATGTTAACCTTAGCAACTCAAGTTAACACTATCTGTATTCAACAAAGATCAGATCTGAATCTTTTTCCTAGTATTACTATGATACTGTGATAATACTGTTGGCAACATATAAATATTGTATGCTATACAATATTTTTACTCCTGACATCATAATAAAGGGTTAAATAAATAATTGATAATACTTAGCATTTGATACTCTGTGAATGCGCCAATATATATCACACTATATTTATATTCAAGTGAACAATATTCATTTGGGTTTTATTCACCTTACCTGCCTCTGATTATACTGTTTACACCCTAAGGCCTAGATTTAGAGTTCGGCGGTAAAAGGGCTGTTAACGCTCCGCGGGTTTTTTTCTGGCCGCACCATAAATTTAACTCTGGTATCGAGAGTTCAAACAAATGCTGCGTTAGGCTCCAAAAAAGGAGCGTAGAGCATTTTTACCGCAAATGCAACTCTCGATACCAGAGTTGCTTACGGACGCGGCCGGCCTCAAAAACGTGCTCGTGCACGATTCTCCCATAGGAAACAATGGGGCTGTTTGAGCTGAAAAAAAACCTAACACCTGGAAAAAAGCAGCGTTCAGCTCCTAACGCAGCCCCATTGTTTCCTATGGGGAAACACTTCCTACGTCTGCACCTAACACCCTAACATGTACCCCGAGTCTAAACACCCCTAACCTTACACTTATTAACTCCTAATCTGCCGCCCCCCGCTATCGCTGACCCCTGCATTACACTTTTAACCCCTAATCTGCCGCTCCGTAAACCGCCGCCACCTACGTTATCCCTATGTACCCCTAATCTGCTGCCCTAACATCGCCGACCCCTATGTTATATTTATTAACCCCTAATCTGCCCCCCACAACGTCGCCGACACCTGCCTACACTTATTAACCCCTAATCTGCCGAGCGGACCTGAGCGCTACTATAATAAAGTTATTAACCCCTAATCCGCCTCACTAACCCTATCATAAATAGTATTAACCCCTAATCTGCCCTCCCTAACATCGCCGACACCTACCTTCAATTATTAACCCCTAATCTGCCGACCGGAGCTCACCGCTATTCTAATAAATGTATTAACCCCTAAAGCTAAGTCTAACCCTAACACTAACACCCCCCTAAGTTAAATATAATTTTTATCTAACGAAATAAATTAACTCTTATTAAATAAATGATTCCTATTTAAAGCTAAATACTTACCTGTAAAATAAATCCTAATATAGCTACAATATAAATTATAATTATATTATAGCTATTTTAGGATTTATATTTATTTTACAGGCAACTTTGTAATTATTTTAACCAGGTACAATAGCTATTAAATAGTTAAGAAATATTTAATAGTTACCTAGTTAAAATAATAACAAATTTACCTGTAAAATAAATCCTAACCTAAGATATAATTAAACCTAACACTACCCTATCAATAAAATAATTAAATAAACTACCTACAATTACCTACAATTAACCTAACACTACACTATCAATAAATTAATTAAACACAATTGCTACAAATAAATAAAATTAAATAAACTATCTAAAGTACAAAAAATAAAAAAGAACTAAGTTACAGAAAATAATAAAATATTTACAAAGATAAGAAAAATATTACAACAATTTTAAACTAATTACACCTACTCTAAGCCCCCTAATAAAATAACAAAGCCCCCCAAAATAAAAAATTCCCTACCCTATTCTAAAATACAAATATTACAAGCTCTTTTACCTTACCAGCCCTGAACAGGGCCCTTTGCGGGGCATGCCCCAAGAATTTCAGCTCTTTTGCCTGTAAAAAAAAACATACAATACCCCCCCCCAACATTACAACCCACCACCCACATACCCCTAATCTAACCCAAACCCCCCTTAAATAAACCTAACACTACCCCCCTGATGATCTTCCTACCTTGTCTTCACCATGCCAGGTTCACCGATCCGTCCTGGCTCCAAGATCTTCATCCAACCCAAGCGGGGGCTAGACATCCACTGAAGAAGTCCAGAAGAGGGTCCAAAGTCTTCCTCCTATCCGGCAAGAAGAGGACATCCGGACCGGCAAACATCTTCTCCAAGCGGCATCTTCTATCTTCTTCCATCCGATGACGACCGGCTCCATCTTGAAGACCTCCAGCGCGGATCCATCCTCTTCTTCCGACGACTAGACGACGAATGACGGTTCCTTTAAGGGACGTCATCCAAGATGGCGTCCCTCGAATTCCGATTGGCTGATAGGATTCTATCAGCCAATCGGAATTAAGGTAGGAATTTTCTGATTGGCTGATGGAATCAGCCAATCAGAATCAAGTTCAATCCGATTGGCTGATCCAATCAGCCAATCAGATTGAGCTCGCATTCTATTGGCTGATCGGAACAGCCAATAGAATGCGAGCTCAATCTGATTGGCTGATTGGATCAGCCAATCGGATTGAACTATATTCTGATTGGCTGATTCCATCAGCCAATCAGAAAATTCCTACCTTAATTCCGATTGGCTGATAGAATCCTATCAGCCAATCGGAATTCGAGGGACGCCATCTTGGATGACGTCCCTTAAAGGAACCGTCATTCGTCGTCTAGTCGTCGGAAGAAGAGGATGGATCCGCGCTGGAGGTCTTCAAGATGGAGCCGGTCGTCATCGGATGGAAGAAGATAGAAGATGCCGCTTGGAGAAGATGTTTGCCGGTCCGGATGTCCTCTTCTTGCCGGATAGGAGGAAGACTTTGGACCCTCTTCTGGACTTCTTCAGTGGATGTCTAGCCCCCGCTTGGGTTGGATGAAGATCTTGGAGCCAGGACGGATCGGTGAACCTGGCATGGTGAAGACAAGGTAGGAAGATCATCAGGGGGGTAGTGTTAGGTTTATTTAAGGGGGGTTTGGGTTAGATTAGGGGTATGTGGGTGGTGGGTTGTAATGTTGGGGGGGGGTATTGTATGTTTTTTTTTACAGGCAAAAGAGCTGAAATTCTTGGGGCATGCCCCGCAAAGGGCCCTGTTCAGGGCTGGTAAGGTAAAAGAGCTTGTAATATTTGTATTTTAGAATAGGGTAGGGAATTTTTTATTTTGGGGGGCTTTGTTATTTTATTAGGGGGCTTAGAGTAGGTGTAATTAGTTTAAAATTGTTGTAATATTTTTCTTATCTTTGTAAATATTTTATTATTTTCTGTAACTTAGTTCTTTTTTATTTTTTGTACTTTAGATAGTTTATTTAATTGTATTTATTTGTAGCAATTGTGTTTAATTAATTTATTGATAGTGTAGTGTTAGGTTAATTGTAGGTAATTGTAGGTAGTTTATTTAATTATTTTATTGATAGGGTAGTGTTAGGTTTAATTATATCTTAGGTTAGGATTTATTTTACAGTTAAATTTGTTATTATTTTAACTAGGTAACTATTAAATAGTTCTTAACTATTTAATAGCTATTGTACCTGGTTAAAATAATTACAAAGTTGCCTGTAAAATAAATATTAATCCTAAAATAGCTATAATATAATTATAAATTATATTGTAGCTATATTAGGATTTATTTTACAGGTAAGTATTTAGCTTTAAATAGGAATTATTTATTTAATAAGAGTTAATTTATTTCGTTAGATAAAAATTATATTTAACTTAGGGGGGTGTTAGTGTTAGGGTTAGACTTAGCTTTAGGGGTTAATACATTTATTAGAATAGCGGTGAGCTCCGATCGGAAGATTAGGGGTTAATAATTGAAGGTAGGTGTCGGCGATGTTAGGGAGGGCAGATTAGGGGTTAATACTATTTATGATAGGGTTAGTGAGGCGGATTAGGGGTTAATAACTTTATTATAGTAGCGCTCAGGTCCGCTCGGCAGATTAGGGGTTAATAAGTGTAGGTAGGTGTCGGCGACGTTGTGGGGGGCAGATTAGGGGTTAATAAATATAACATAGGGGTCGGCGATGTTAGGGGTAGCAGATTAGGGGTACATAGGGATAACGTAGGTGGCGGCGATTTGCGGTCGGAAGATTAGGGGTTAATTATTTTAAGTAGCTTGCGGCGACGTTGTGGGGGGCAAGTTAGGGGTTAATAGATATAATACAGGGGTCGGCGGTGTTAGGGGCAGCAGATTAGGGGTACATAAGTATAACGTAGGTGGCGGTCGGCAGATTAGGGGTTAAAATTTTTAATCGAGTGGCGGCGATGTGGGGGGACCTCGGTTTAGGGGTACATAGGTAGTTTATGGGTGTTAGTGTACTTTAGGGTACAGTAGTTAAGAGCTTTATAAACCGGCGTTAGCCAGAAAGCTCTTAACTCCTGCTATTTTCAGGCGGCTGGAATCTTGTCGTTAGAGCTCTAACGCTCACTGCAGAAACGACTCTAAATACCGGCGTTAGGAAGATCCCATTGAAAAGATAGGCTACGCAAATGGCGTAGGGGGATCTGCGGTATGGAAAAGTCGCGGCTGTAAAGTGAGCGTTAGACCCTTTAATCACTGACTCTAAATACCAGCGGTAGCCCAAAACCAGCGTTAGGAGCCTCTAACGCTGGTTTTGACGGCTACCGCCGAACTCTAAATCTAGCCGTAACATAGGTATTCACATACTGATTTCATTTATGCAACAAGTGGCGTAGTGTTTTTAACTTTTTTGTAGGGCAGAATACTCCAGTTCTTTTTGCTGTCTGTTCTCTTTTATAAGCACATCAAATAAAAGTTATATTTGATTTATTTTCATATACTTTTTGCTGGAACTTCATGTCACATTTGTTTCTTTTACCCATTCTTATGGGTTGTGTTGTTAAATATACAGGTTAATAGCAGGAATTACTACCATTCTGTAGAAAATAAAGGTCAAACGATTCTCATGACTTTCAAATATGAACATCATTTATCAGCTTTATAATTTGGAACCATTATTTTTTTTTTTACATATTTGTTCACCCCCTTTCCATAATCCTTAAAAAGGATATAACCCAAAACTTTTTTTCATGATAAAGATAGAGCATGCAATTTTAAACAACTTTCCAATTGACTTCTATTATTAATGGGGGGGTTTCATTCTCTTAGTATCTTTTGTTAAAAAGCAGAGACATATGCTTAAGAGCCTGCTCATTTCTTGGGCAGTACAGTATATGGCAACAGTTTTGTAAGAATGTCATCCATTTGCAAGAGCACTAGATGGCAACACTATTACCTGTCATGTAGTGCTACAGATGCCTACTTAGGTATCTCTTCAACAAAGAATAACATGGTGACAAAACAAATTTGATAACAGAAGTAAATGGTAAACTTTTTTAAAATGATATGCACTGTCTGAAACACAAAAGAAAATGTTTGGGTTTCATATTCCTTTAAGAACTTAAAGTGCCATAATAGTAAAATAAAATGACGTTCTCTAATTCACCAGAGCATATAACTTTAAGACCCTGCACCGCTACTAAAGTATTACATTGAACATTTTATGATTTGTTCCTATAAAATGACCAGCAGGCACTATTGTTGTAGATTTACATTTCCAAATGCAGTAATTCCCTAAAGATTTTTTCAAAATATAACTTATCAGTTGTAAATTGTCCATCTGACCTTTTGTATCCTTGAAATGTATTTTTATGAAAGCGAGACAGTCAAGGGAAATTAAAGCAGCTGATGTTTTCTATAAGAATCTAGCACATACATTAACACTATTGTAGGATACAGAATATTGTTGCAAAATGCTAAATAATATTTACTGGAGAACAAACAATTTTATTACATTTTTCTTCATTGCATGTAGCAGAGACGTGCAAAACATCTGAAAATGAAAAGGATGATTAATTCTGCACTTTATAGACATTTCATATGGATAGAAGAGAGAATATTATATCTGCTTAATACAAAATAACATTTGTATAAGCTGTCACATGAAAATTACTGTCAGATTGTATGACGTTCAGAACATCTTTCAGAAAAAATGCAGCAGTTTCTTAGGCCTAGATTTGGAGTTTGGCGGTAGCCGTGAAAACCAGCGTTAGAGGCTCCTAACGCTGGTTTTAGGCTACCTCCGGTATTTGGAGTCACTCAAAAAAGGGTCTAACGCTCACTTTTCAGCCGCGACTTTTCCATACCGCAGATACCCTTACGTCAATTGCGTATCCTATCTTTTCAATGGGATTTTTCTAACTCCGGTATTTAGAGTCGTGTCTGAAGTGAGCGTTAGAATTCTAACGACAAAACTCCAGCCGCAGAAAAAAGTCAGTAGTTAAGAGCTTTCTGGGCTAACGCCGGTTCATAAAGCTCTTAACTACTGTACTCTAAAGTACACTAACACTCATAAACTACCTATGTACCCCTAAACCGAGGCCCCCCCCACATCGCCGCCACTCAATTTAATTTTTTTAACCCCTAATCTGCCGACCACCACCTACGTTATCCTTATGTACCCCTAATCTGCTGCCCCTAACACCGCCGACCCCTATATTATATTTATTAACCCCTAACCTGCCCCCCACAATGTCGCAGCCAGCTACCTACAATAATTAACCCCTAATCTGCCGAGCGGACCGCACCGCTATCATAATAAAGTTATTAACCCCTAATCCGCCTCACTAACCCTATAATAAATAGTATTAACCCCTAATCTGCCCTCCCTAACATCGCCGACACCTAAATTCAAATATTAACCCCTAATCTGCCGACTGGAGCTCACCGCTATTCTAATAAATGTATTAACCCCTAAAGCTAAGTCTAACCCTAACACTAACACCCCCCTAACTTAAATATAATTTAAATCTAACAAAATAAATTAACTCTTATTAAATAAATTATTCCTATTTAAAGCTAAATACTTACCTGTAAAATACATCCTAATATAGCTACAATATAAATTATAATTATATTATAGCTATTTTAGGATTAATATTTATTTTACAGGTAACTTTGTATTTATTTTAACCAGGTACAATAGCTATTAAATAGTTAAGAACTATTTAATAGCTAAAATAGTTAAAATAATTACAAAATTACCTGTAAAATAAATCCTAACCTAAGTTACAATTAAACCTAACACTATACTATCATTAAATTAATTAAATAAAATACCTACAATTACCTACAATTAAACCTAACACTACACTATCAATACATTAATTAAATACAATACCTAAAAATAACTACAATGAAATAAACTAACTAAAGTACAAAAAATAAAAAGAACTAAGTTACAAAAAATAAAAAAATATTTACAAACATAAGAAAAATCTTACAATTTTAAACTAATTACACCTACTCTAAGCCCCCTAATAAAATAACAAAGCCCCCAAAATAAAAAATGCCCTACCCTATTCTAAATTACTAAAGTTCAAAGCTCTTTTACCTTACCAGCCCTGAACAGGGCCCTTTGCGGGGCATGCCCCAAAGAATTCAGCTCTTTTGCCTGTAAAAAAAAACATACAATAGCCCCCCCCCCCAACATTACAACTCACCACCCACATACCCCTAATCTAACCCAAACCCCCCTTAAAGAAACCTAACACTAAGCCCCTGAAGATCTTCCTACCTTGTCTTCACCTCACCGGGTATCACACCGATCCGTCCTGGCTCCGATATCTTCATCCAACCCAAGAGGGGGCTAGACATCCATCATCCGATGGCTGAAGAAGTCCAGAAGAGGGTCCAAAGTCTTCATCCTATCCGGGAAGAAGAGTAGATCCGGACCGGCAACCATCTTCTTCCAAGCGGCATCTTCTATCTTCATCCGATGAGGATCGGCTCCATCCTGAAGACCTCCACCGCGGACCCATCTTCATTCGGCGACGTCCAACTGAAGAATGACGGTTCCTTTAAGGGACGCCATCCAAGATGGCGTCCCTCGAATTCCGATTGGCTGATAGGATTCTATTAGCCAATCGGAATTAAGGTAGGAATATTCTGATTGGCTGATGGAATCAGCCAATCAGAATCAAGATCAATCCGATTGGCTGATCTAATCAGCCAATCAGATTGAGCTCGCATTCTATTGGCTAATCGGAACAGCCAATAGAATGTGAGCTCAATCTGATTGGCTGATTGGATCAGCCAATCGGATTGAACTTGATTCTGATTGGCTGATTCCATCAGCCAATCAGAATATTCCTACCTTAATTCCGATTGGCTGATAGAATCCTATCAGCCAATCGGAATTTGAGGGACGCCATCTTGGATGACGTCCCTTAAAGGAACCGTCATTCTTCAGTTGGACGTCGCCGGATGAAGATGGGTCCGCGGTGGAGGTCTTCAGGATGGAGCCGGTCCTCATCGGATGAAGATAGAAGATGCCGCTTGGAAGATGATGGTTGCCAGTCCGGATCTACTCTTCTTCCCGGATAGGATGAAGACTTTGGAGCCTCTTCTGGACCTCTTCAGCCGCCGGATGATGGATCGCCAGCCCCCGCTTGGGTTGGATGAAAATTTTGGAGCCAGGACGGATCGGTGAACCTGGTATGGTGAAGACAAGGTAGGATGATCTTCAGGGGCTTAGTGTTAGGTTTATTTAAGGGGGGTTTGGGTTAGATTAGGGGTATGTGGGTGGTGGGTTGTAATGTTGGGGGGGGTATTGGTTTTTTTTTTTACAGGCAAAAGAGCTGAATTATTTGGGGCATGCCCCGCAAAGGGCCCTGTTCAGGGCTGGTAAGGTAAAGGAGCTTTGAACTTTAGTAATTTAGAATAGGGTAGGGCATTTTTTATTTTGGGGGGCTTTGTTATTTTATTAGGGGGCTTAGAGTAGGTGTAATTAGTTTAAAATTGTTGTAAGATTTTCCTTATGTTTGTAAATATTTTTTTATTTTTTGTAACAGTTCTTTTTTATTTTTTGTACTTTAGTTACTTTATTTCATTGTAGTTATTTGTAGGTATTGTATTTAATTAATGTATTGATAGTGTAGTGTTAGGTTTAATTGTAGGTAATTGTAGATATTTTATTTAATTAATTTAATGATAGTGTAGTGTTAGGTTTAATTGTAACTTAGGTTAGGATTTTTTTTACAGGTAATTTTGTTATTATTTTAACTAGGTAACTATTAAATAGTTATCAACTATTTAATAGCTATTGTACCTGGTTAAAATAATTACAAAGTTACCTGTAAAATAAATATTAATCCTAAAATAGCTATAATATAATTATAATTTATATTGTAGCTATATTAGGATTTATTTTACAGGTAAGTATTTAGCTTTAAATAGGAATAATTTATTTAATAAGAGATAATTAATTTCGTTAGATTAAAATTATATTTAACTTAGTGGGGTGTTAGTGTTAGGGTTAGACTTAGCTTTAGGGGTTAATACATTTATTAGAATAGCGGTGAGCTCCAGTCGGCAGATTAGGGGTTAATAATTGAAGTTAGGTGTCGGCGATGTTAGGGAGGGCAGATTAGGGGTTAATACTATTTATTATAGGGTTAGTGAGGCGGATTAGGGGTTAATAACTTTATTATAGTAGCGGTGCGGTCCGGTCGGCAGATTAGGGGTTAATAAGTGTAGGCATGTGGAGGCGACGTTGAGAGGGGCAGATTAGGGGTTAATAAATATAATATAGGGGTCAGCGGTGTTAGGGGCAGCAGATTAGGGGTACATAGGGATAATGTAAGTAGCGGCGGTTTACGGAGCGGCAGATTAGGGGTTAATAATAATATGCAGGGGTCAGCAATAGCAGGGGCGGCAGAATAGGGGTTAATATGTGTAAGGTTAGGGGTGTTTAGACTCGGGGTACATGTTAGAGTGTTAGGTGCAGACGTAGGAAGTGTTTCCCCATAGGAAACAATGGTGCTGCGTTAGGAGCTGAACGCGGCTTTTTTGCAGGTGTTAGTTTTTTTTTCAGCTCAAACAGCCCCATTGTTTCCTATGGGGGAATCGTGCACAAGCACGTTTTTGAGGCTGGCCGCGTCCGTAAGCAACTCTGGTATCGAGAGTTGCAGTTGCGTTAAATATGCTCTACGCTCCTTTTTTAGCCTAACGCAGCCTTTATGTGGACTCTCAATACCAGAGTTATTTTTATGGTGCGGCCAGAAAAAAGCCTGCGTTAGCTACGCGGGTCCTTACCGACAAAACTCTAAATCTAGCCGTTAAATTCTTGTCTAGGACTGGGATATTGACTGGGTTTGCTATTTTTAATATCAAAGTAATGCAATTCTAATAAAATCAAAGCCTGATTCACACTTTTTATTAATTAACAATAAAGAAATTGTGTAATCTATTTATTTTAAAGAACTAAATAATATATAGGTATAGTTTTAACTATTTATTTGATATTCTAATATTACAGGGGGTATTATAGGGGTATAATGTATTTTCATGTTTGCATCTTAAAAGTTGCATTTTATATGTACTTTTTAAAAATATATATATATATCTATGGATACTCCTTTCCCGAAACTTTTGTGTTAAATAACTTTAAAGGGACATTTTCTTGCCTTTAATATGTTCCCATTGGTCCATTTTACCTGCTAGAGTAGTATTGTTTGAAAACAACTCCTTTACCTTTATATTGTTAATTGAAATAGCTATTTTTACCTGTAGAAACCTATACTTAAAAAAGAGATATATTTTTGTGTTCATCGAACCCTGCAGCCATCATTAGAATTTCATTACCTAACTGTTGCTGTGTACTTAGACATAGATAATATTTGCAGTCTGCTTTAACTGCAGGATCAGCCCATTTTTTGGGCACTTCCTATAGAACAACATGTGATGAGTAAAAATGTATATTTTTAATACAAAAATAAGCATGGAATCATTTTCTTTACATTTATTACTCTGCAGTAGGTATAACAAGTCATTTGGAATGTACTAGGAGAAAACAAATTTTATAGTTCTGTGTCCCTTTAAGTAAACCTTGTTTCCTGTAAAAAATCGTTTAACATCCTATAGTGCTGGTTCATAGCTCTATGCTCTGTCAGTGAATATGCTAGTGGATTTTGAAGAGTAGAAATTTTGCAGGTTACTGTAACTTGTTGGTCAGATGTGTTATGGAGCTTATGTGCTGGTGGAGAGCAAACTTTGTTTAAAATATCAAAGCAATTTCACAGTAATAACATTGCATGGATTGCATGAATTCTACAGAACACTCTAAAAGCTTTTTTAAGGCCAACCAAGTACCCAATAAATTGCAAGTACTTAGGGCTAGATTACGAGTGGCGTACAATCGTTTGTGCACAAGCAAACGCAAATACATGTGCACTATCGCAATTTAAGCTAAAATTATTGCAGCAATTTCAAGCTTTGGTTAACTGTTACACGAATCAAAAAAGTATAACGCAACACATGAAAAATTCATTTAAAAGAACAGTTACACTTATAATAACACTGTCTAATAAAAATTATATATATATATATATATATATACATATATATATATATATATATATATATATATATATATATATATAAAGTTTGCAATACAAAGTTATATATATATATATATATATATAGGTAAAAGTTTGTTTGTGGTATATGCACTCTCACCAACAGACCGCAACTTGCCAGGGTGCTATAGCCAGGTATGTAGAAAATGAAAATTAGAAAGCACTCACTGGACTGTAGACAACAATATCAATCAAATATCCTTTATTGTGACGTTTCGGGACCAACAACGTCCCTTCTTCTGACAAGCAAAAAGTGAAAACAAACAAACTTTTAAAGACCCCTAAACCACTCCCCTCGGTGAACTACCAATCAAAATGTGCCGTGTGCAAAGGTAAATAGGCCGTGTGCAAAACCGGCATTCATATAAGTGATTGAATACAAATACAAACTAATATTTTGAAAAGTATACATCGAACCATACACATATGTATACGCTAGTATCTCTGTGTGTGTGTGGTGCTAATATGTCAAAAACTGTATCCGATCATATACATGCTCAAATTTATCCGTGGTGTGCTAAACCTAATGGAAAGGACAACAGAGACCTGATAGGAGGAAAACACACACCCTCGCACTGCGATAGGCTAAGCAAATTCGTCACACAAAATCACACCTACCCCAACAACGCAAACCAACTGCAAGAACAAAAGAGTGTCAACAAATGGCCTGATTGGTTACGCTAGCCTGTCCTCTATGATGCATGGGGGCGTGTTGCCTAACAGACTCAGTGTCAATAGTAGTGTTAAAACCGCTGATCCGAGGGTTACCATGGCACCCACTTACAACTAATCCCCCTGTTACAAAACACGGCCACCGCATTAGCCCTACATGCCACTCACTGTCAGCACTCTGGGTACCATTCAAACCATAACACCATGACACAGACACGGCTTAATTCACCGCGATCGCCCTTCTTAGATACCACGGTTACCATGGTAACCTATATACAAACACCCAAATGCACAGCCTCTCTATTGCCACTAACTGTCAGCACTCTAGGGACCATACCGTCCATAACACCATGACACCGACACAACTTTATTCACCGCGATCGCCCTTACTTGATACCGCGGTTACTATGGTAACCTGTATACAAACACCTAAATACACCGCCTCTATACAGCACCAAATATCAGCGCACCAAGCCCATTCAGGCCACAGCCACATGACCTCGAAAATGCTTAGCTCACTTTTCAAATCATACGCCGCGATCACCCTAGTCTGATATCACGGTAACCATGGTAACCTAAATGCCAAACATCAACACCATTTGGAACTGCACCTCATACCAGATGAGGGCAAGATGGCATGCTGGGGGCCGGCATAAGATAAAGACGGCTATGTTGCTCGCCAAGTGTCACACTTTAAACCGGGAGAAAAACGAAAATAAACTTGTCACCTGCTATATGCATATGCTTAGGTCAAGCAGACCTGTTCCCTATTATATAGAGTCCTGTCTGATACAGTCACCTCTACAGGATCTACAGGGGTGAACCTCCCCTCTCCGGGGGATATTGTCCCAAACGGACAACCCCTTGTCCATAACAACATGCCACCAATCATACACAAAAGAATATATATGTAAATTTAAAAAAATACAAGAATTATATGAGTGTAGCCCTATATATCACAAACTAACCAAAAATAAACCACGACCCTACATCACCATATGTGAATCCCATGGAATCGTAGTTAATAATGTCCAGGCGTCCAACATGGTAAACACAAAGCATCATGGCCTAGCAACACCAAGAAACAAAAAACTAAAAACTATAATCACATAAATTGAGCATGTATAGAAAGCATAACAGTCATAGAAAAGACTCAAAGAGTATTACCAGACAGATAATAGTGAAATAACACCTTTTCGAACACCTGGAACATTTGACCCAAAGTCACAAAACCCATCCATTACCGCATACACGAACTATTTAAGTCATGTCTCCAAAAAGATTCCTAACAGGAGGAGAGTGGATAATCTATTTAAGGAAGAAAGACAGGCACTAAAGATACTAGCGGAAGACACGACCATCATAATACGCCCGGCAGATAAGGGTGGGGCTTTGGTCGTGATGGATGTGCAACAGTACAGATCAGAACTTTTGGGCCAATTAACAGATAGGAAAACCTACAGGACCCTACAAATGGATCCAACTCAGCAACTGAAAAGACGCATTGATGAAAAACTTGACATGTGGTGTACAATGGGATTCATAACCACACAGGAACATAAATTTCTGAAGAGAGATTATCCTATAACACCCATTATTTACACGTTACCAAAAATTCATAAGGATCCTAAAAACCCCCCAGGAAGGCCCATCGTCTCAGCAAGGGGATCACTCCTTCAACCACTTGCTGAGTTTCTGGATTTTCATCTACAGCCAATGGTTAAAAGAATGAAATCATATACACAAGATTCAAATGCCTTCATTCGTGCCATTATCCAACTAGATGATATACAACCAACTGATCTACTTGTGACGATGGATGTCTGTAGTTTGTACATGGTAATTCCCCATAAATTAGGGATTGCAGCCGTGGTTAACCATCTACGAAAAAGTCCATATGTGGGGCCCCCAGAGGACGTGCTGGTTGAGCTCCTAAAGATGTGCTTGGAGAACAACTTTTTCCGGTTCGAAAACACCTTTTACCTACAAATTAAAGGGACCCCCGATGGGGTCAAACATGGCACCATCGTTGGCTAACCTGTTCATGGCGGACTATGAGTCCATACAAATGAAGGTGTACGAAATGGATGCCATTCTATACTACTGTCGATATATAGACGACGTCTTTTTGATATGGCGTGATGGCGAACAGGCACTGAACGACTGGATCCATACCCTAAACGGGATGGATAGCACAATTAAATTTCAACACTCAGTCAACAGTGTTACAGTTGATTTCCTGGACGTCAGGGTGTTCAAAACTTCTAACAGATTGGGTACAACGTTGTTCCGGAAGAAAACAGACCGCAACACATTATTACATGCCAGAAGTTGCCATCAGCCTGCACTCATACGGAATATCCCTAAAGCGCAATATCAAAGGGTGATAAGAAATAATACAAACAGTGATCTGATGCAGACACAGATGTCAGAAATGACACAAAGATTCCTTCAACGTGGATACAGTAAGAAGAACTTAGAGCAACAACGTGAATCGGCTCTCCTATCTCAACAAGAAGAAAGCACCACAGGTATCACATCAAATCCCCAACTCACGTTTGTGACCACGTATAATCCAGACCAACACCAAATTGCCAAAGCAATAAAGGAGGAATGGAAAATTCTCCAGAGTGACCCCACACTGCCATTCACGGAATGGGCAGCACCACGATTGGCATATCGCAGGGGTAGAAGTCTGAGAGATCTGCTAGTAAAGACTGACATCCCCTTAAGAAATGAGAAACAAACATGGCTGAAGAGAAAAATTGGATGCTATAAATGCATTAGTTGTGTAACTTGCAACAGTATGCACACTGGCACGACATTTCAACATCCTGACCGTCGCAAAAGATATCAGATTAAATACTTCCTGACATGCACAACCCAATTTATCGTATACCTACTTAATTGCCCCTGTGGGAAATTCTACACTGGCAAGACGACTGACGACGCCAGGGTGAGGATGGCGAATCACCGCTCCAGCATCAGATCGGCAATTAACACTGGAAAGGCAGAACATCCGGTGGCCCGCCACTTCCTTGAAGCGGGACACACAGTGAGCGACTTACGCTTCAGAATTATCGATCATGTACCGGTCCTACGAAGAGGAGGGAACCGAGCCAAGATACTTCTTAGAAAAGAAGCACGCTGGATACATGAACTGTGTACATTGGCCCCTAGAGGCTTAAATATACAGACGGGATGGCAGAACTTTCTATAGCTAAGATGATGTGTTAGAGTCCACTGATCCATTGATTCTAAAACTAAGACGTGGTGTGAGAGTCCACTGATCCATTGAGTCTAGGCCCGACTGGGCAGGCGATACAGTATGTAGCGCCATTAATGAGAGTCTACTTCCTACTCTTGTGTCATCTTTTGAAATTACTTTACCTATTGGTACCAAATAGGGTGTTCCATGATTTCTACTTAGTTGGTGTTTACCTGTGAATATGTAAATATATGAGGTGTGCTATGTTTTTATTTGTTTTTAATCTTGTTTGTTTACACCCATCACATTTCCATGTTTTGGTTTTTTCTATGACTGTTATGCTTTCTATACATGCTCAATTTATGTGATTATAGTTTTTAGTTTTTTGTTTCTTGGTGTTGCTAGGCCATGATGCTTTGTGTTTACCATGTTGGACGCCTGGACATTATTAACTACGATTCCATGGGATTCACATATGGTGATGTAGGGTCGTGGTTTATTTTTGGTTAGTTTGTGATATATAGGGCTACACTCATATAATTCTTGTATTTTTTTAAATTTACATATATATTCTTTTGTGTATGATTGGTGGCATGTTCTTATGGACAAGGGGTTGACCATTTGGGACAATATCCCCCGGAGAGGGGAGGTTTACCCCTGTAGATCCTGTAGAGGTGACTGTATTTGGGTGGTTTGATTTGTGATTGAGGGTGCTAATAGTTTACTTTGTACACAACACTTTGGAGTAGAATTATGTGGTTATTTTGTAATGTTTTTAATTTACACTATTGCTTTTTACGTGTGAGGCCCTGGAGGGTGTGATCTGGCGACAAGCACTCTTTTGGTTGATGCTTTGTAGGATCTTGCTACAATTTGTTCAAGGATTTCCGACATTGGTTGGTTGTTGCTTTTTCTTTTGGTCTGTATTGTGGATCAAAGTAATTGAGTGTGATTCTAGCTTAGTATCGTTATCAGACAGGACTCTATATAATAGGGGACAGGTCTGCTTGACCTAAGCATATGCATATAGCAGGTGACAAGTTTATTTTCGTTTTTCTCCCGGTTTAGAGTGTGACACTTGGCGAGCAACATAGCCGTCTTTATCTTATGGCGGCCCCCAGCATGCCATCTTGCCCTCATCTGGTATGAGGTGCAGTTCCAAATGGTGTTGATGTTTGGCATTTAGGTTACCATGGTTACCGTGATATCAGACTAGGGTGATCGCGGCGTATGATTTGAAAAGTGAGCTAAGCATTTTCGAGGTCATGTGGCTGTGGCCTCAATGGGCTTGGTGCGCTGATATTTGGTGCTGTATAGAGGCGGTGTATTTAGGTGTTTGTATACAGGTTACCATAGTAACCGCGGTATCAAGTAAGGGCGATCGCGGTGAATAAAGCCGTGTCGGTGTCATGGTGTTATGGACGGTATGGTCCCTAGAGTGCTGACAGTTAGTGGCAATAGAGAAGCTGTGCATTTGGGTGTTTGTATATAGGTTACCATGGTAACCGTGGTATCTAAGAAGGGCGATCGCGGTGAATTAAGCCGTGTCTGTGTCATGGTGTTATGGTTTGAATGGTACCCAGAGTGCTGACAGTGAGTGGCATGTAGGGCTAATGCGGTGGCTGTGTTTTGTAACAGGGGGATTAGTTGTAAGTGGGTGCCATGGTAACCCTCGGATCAGCGGTTTTAACACTACTATTGACACTGAGTCTGTTAGGCAACACGCCCCCATGCATCATAGAGGACGGGCTAGCGTAATCAATCAGGCCATTTGTTGACACTCTTTTGTTCTTGCAGTTGGTTTGTGTTGTTGGGGTAGGTGTGATTTTGTGTGACGAATTTGCTTAGCCTATCGCAGTGCGAGGGTGTGTGTTTTCCTCCTATCAGGTCTCTGTTGTCCTTTCCATTAGGTTTAGCACACCACGGATAAATTTGAGCATGTATATGATCGGATACAGTTTTTGACATATTAGCACCACACACACACAGAGATACTAGCGTATACATATGTGTATGGTTCGATGTATACTTTTCAAAATATTAGTTTGTATTTGTATTCAATCACTTATATGAATGCCGGTTTTGCACACGGCCTATTTACCTTTGCACACGGCACATTTTGATTGGTAGTTCACCGAGGGGAGTGGTTTAGGGGTCTTTAAAAGTTTGTTTGTTTTCACTTTTTGCTTGTCAGAAGAAGGGACGTTGTTGGTCCCGAAACGTCACAATAAAGGATATTTGATTGATATTGTTGTCTACAGTCCAGTGAGTGCTTTCTATATATATATATATATATATATATATATATATATAAGATATGCGATGTCAGGTGTTAGGAAAAAAATGGGCCAAAAGATGCCACTGCGAGAAAGCAAACATTTTACTTGTGACCTGTAATACGTGCTCAACTGGGTGTGCAATGGTAAACAAATGTGAGCGCAGATGAAGCACTCGTGGGAGCGTACATTTGGGTTCCACTTGTAATCTAGCCCTCAATTAGTTTTGTCTTCCTGCAAACAGATTGCAAAAACAAGTTTTAAGAGAGTGTTTATCCCAATGTAACCACATTACTTCAGCAATGCAGAGGTTAACTTGCCATGGTCTACACTTCAGGGTACAATGGGGATCTTTCTTATCAGATTTCTAGCTAAAGGTCAATTACCTATATGAGATTATATGCAATGTGGATCTATGCAATTGCAGAAGCACTTCATTGGCGATCTTGCTGTAAGGGAGAGGCTCTTTAATTGCACCTATGGTGACCCTTCCTTACAAAACAATGGCACATCACCCAGTGCTGCAGGTCTCTTAAAAATAGTAATGATTGTTATTAAACTGACAAGTATCTGCACCACTAGACACATGGGAGGGTTTGTTGAGGTTATTAAACTCTTATGAAGAGAGAAAGTGCATCTTTTGAATTTAGGGTCACATGCCGTCCAAGTATTCAGGTGATCATGTACATTTCTAGACACCAGACATTGAACCAAATTATTTTAGAGACCCTTTTTAGTGCCCACACACAATAGAGGTTTATTATGCACCTCTATAGAAATAAACAGAAGCCTTCTTCTTATCTAGGGGGGCTGAAACCCCAGCAAGTTATTGTGCAGCAATGTAGTGTGTGAGCTCCAGTGGGGAGAGAGTGTAAATGAAAGGGAATATATATATATATTATTATTATCATTTATTTGTATAGCGCCGCCAAATTCCGTAGCACTGGGTACATTGATAGGGGTATACAATGACAGGGATTTGTGATAAAAACAAAACATAACAAAACTAAACAAATCTAGAACAGAAGGAGCCGGTGAGCTCACAGTGTATAGGTTTAGGGTGCAGAGACATAAGTTTGGGGTAGCTTGTCACATCAGTTGTAGTTGCAGCAGTGAGTCAGGTAGTTCATGTATTAGTTTGGTTAGGATGAGAGATGGCGGAGAAATGGTAAGCCTCTCAGAATAGGTGGGTTTTCAAGGAGCGTCTGAAGTTATACAAGGTTGGTACAGTCTTATGGAGCGAGGTAGAGAGTTCCTGAGGAGCAGCATGTGAGAAGAGACGTCTTTGAGACGGGAGTGAGACGTAGAGATAACAGGAGTGGAGAGACGTAGGTCAGAGGTTGATCAAAGAGGATGGGATGGGGAATATTTCACGATGAGAGAGGAAATATAGTTGGGAGTTAGACTGTTGAGCGCTTTTTAAGTTAGGATTATTACTTTAAATTGTATTCTGGAGTGTATGGGGAGCCAGTCTAGAGACTGGCAGAGGGGAGCAGCTGATGTAGATCATCGACTTAGGTGGATGAGTCTAGCAGAAGCATTCATAATAGATTGGAGGGAGGAGAGGCAGTGTTTTGGAAGGCTATTTAGATGTAGATTGCAATAATTAATGCATGACAAAATGAGGGAATTAATTATTATTTTTGTAGCTTTTTGAGTAAAGAAGGGACGAATTCTGGACATGTTGTGTAGGTGAGAATGGCAGGATTTGTTAAGCGCTTGTATATGTCGGTTGAATTTTATTTCTGAGTCAAGTGTGAGCCGAAGACAGCGGACCTGGGGTAATTTGTTGAGAATAGAGTCTCCAACCATCAGAGAAATGTTAGGTGTTGGATGTTTCTAAGAGGGGGGAATAAGAAGCATCTCCATTTTGGACAGATTGAGTTGGAGGTAGTGTGAAAACATCCAAGAGGAAATTGCAGAGAGGCAGTTAGAAATCTGGTTGAGTATAGAGGGAGAGATATCAGGAAAGGAAAGATAGATTTGGGTATCATCAGAATATAAGTGGTACTGGAATCCAAAGGAGGCTGTAAGTTTTCCAAGGGTGGATGTATAGAGAGAAAAAATCAAGGGACCCAAGACAGAGCCTTGCAGTACTCCAACTGAGAGTGGCATAGGGTCAGAAGATATATTGTTAAAGGAAACTGAAAACGAGCAGTTTGAGAGATATGAGGCAAACAAGGAGAGGGCTGCGTCTTGGATGCCAAATGAATGTAGTATTTTTAGGAGGAGAGGATGGTCAACTGTGTCAAAAGCAGTGGGCAGGTCAAATAGAATTAGTAAGGAGTAGTGGCCTTTTGCTTTAGCTAATAACAGGTCATTTGTTACTTTAGTAAGAGCCGTTTCTGTTGAGTGTTTAGAGTGGAAACCAGATTGTAGTGGATCAGGTAAGGAGGTAGTTGTGAGAAATTGAGTTAGCCGATTATAGACCAGTCGTTCCAATAATTTTGAAGCAGTAGGAAATAAGTAGACCGTTCGATAGTTAGAAGGGATGGAGGGGTTAAGCAAGGGCTTTTTTAGAATTGGTATGATTGACGCTTGTTTGAATGTATCAGGAAATGTGCCAGTAGTGTGAGATTGGTTAAAGAGATGAGTTAGGGTAGGGGTTAGTGAAGCAGAGAGAGAGGGAAGAAGTTGTGAAGGAATAGGGTCAAGTGGGCAGGTTGAGAGATGAGACAAATATAGGAGTACAGAAACTTCTTCCTCTATTACAGGAGGGAAGTAGTATAGAGTTTTGTTAATAGAAGGGGTGGGTAGGAGTACTGGGTTTGAGGGGAGTGAGGTGCAGATATCTTTTCTAATGATGTCAATTTTATTTTTAAAGTGATCAGCAATAATCTTAGCAGTGAGGTTGGTAGTGTGTGTGGGTACAGGCGGATGTAGAAGGGAGTTAAAAGTTGAGAACAGTTTTCTGGGGTTGCATGCGTGACTTGACACAAGGGAGGAGAAATAGACTTGTTTGGCCAGGCTTAGCACAGCGTTGTAGGACTTAAGGATGAATGTATAATGACGAAAATCAGCATAGGTGCGTGATTACCTCCACTGCCATTCAGCAGCCTGTGAACATCGCCGAAGATATCTGGTCTGTTTGGTGTGCCAAGTTTCCTGTTGAGTGATTGGTGTACGATGAACAGTGGAGGGTGCAGCTTTGTCAAGTGTTGATTTTAGTGCCAAATTATACTGTAAAGCCATGAGATTTGGGTAAGAGAGGGAGGAAATGTTGGAAAGCAGAACATTCTGTTGAGTGGAAAAGTCTGTGAGATCCAAGTCATTTAAATTCTTGTAAGGTAGCAGTTTTTTGGGGACTTGCAAAGATGCAGCAGGTAGAGTAAGAGAGAAAGTTAGTAGATGGTGGTCAGAGAGAGGAAAGGGGAAGTTAAAGAAGTTGGAAATGGCACAAAGTTTAGTGAAGACCAGGTCTATGGAGTTGCCTTCACAGTGTGTTGTAGATGTTGCCCATTGGGACAGGCATAAAGAGGTGGTAAGGGATAAAAGTTACAGGCAGCAGGCATGTTAGGATTATCAAGGGGTATGTTAAAGTCACCTAAGATGAGAGAAGGGACATTACAAGAGAGAAAATGTGGAAGCCAAGCTTCAAAGTGGTCCAGAAATTGTGATGCTGGGCCAGGGGGCCGATAGATAACTGCAACATGAAGAGCTACGGGGGAGAAGAGGTGGGTAGCATGAACTTCAAAATATTAAAAGGAAATAGAGGGGGGGGTGAAGGAATGCAGTGAAAGGTACTGTGTGGAGACAGGATAATTCCTACTCCCCCTCCTTGTTTGTCTCCTGGCCTGGGAGTGTGACTGAAGTGCAGGCCACCATAGGACAGAGAGGCTACAGCAGTTGTGTTAGAGGAGGAAAGCCAAGTTTCAGTGAGGGCTAACAGTTTAGGTTAACATGGAATAAATAGGTTGTGAATAGATGTAAGCTCATTGCATACAGAGCATGCATTCCAAAGGGCACAAGAGAATTGTGGTGTACTAACAGAGGTGCAGTTACTGAGGTTTGGAGAGTTACATGGGCAAGGTGTATGAGGTGTCATATAGGGTAGTGAAATGAGGAAAGCAGGGGTGGACTTGGGTTAGGTGAGACATCCCCAGCTGCAAGAAGAAGAAAGATGGTAAGCGAGAGTATGTCTTATGTGAGTGTTTAAGTCTAGAATCAGTGAAGCATGGCTGGCTGAGGGATGTGAGATTGGAATAGAGTTCATGCGTGTTGAAGAGGGGGGAAGGTAGAAGAGAAGGAAATATATGAATTGTTCTGTTTGCGAAAGGAAGAGCTGTGACTTTAAGGAGAGGGGAGGAAAAGGTTAATGCAGACATTAGAAAGTGTAGCATGTTTGCAGTTAATTTAGGGAGATTTGAAAGTATTTGTTTCTGTGTTGTCCACTCCTTTGTCTAACTCCTTGTTATAACTCCTTACACTTATGAACTAACACACTCCTTGTTATAACTCCTTACACTTATGAACTAACACACTCCTTGTTATAACTCCCTACACTTATGAACTAACACACTCCTTGTTATAACTCCTTACACTTATGAACTAACACACTCCTTGTTATAACTCCCTACACTTATGAACTAATACACTTAGAGGACTACACATGCTGCAATGATCTCACAAGCTCGCTTGATGTAACAAGCTAAGGGTATTCAATTTAAAGGTAATAACATTCACATGCTCCTAATTAGCAAAGGTCAAGATTAAACAAGACCCGAACAAACAATGCAGATGACACTTATCAAAGTGGAAGACAGAGAAAGGAAACTTTTTAAGGTAATAAACAGATACCATAGATTTAAGATTTATAGGGAAACAAAGGCAGCTATATTGTGTGATGCAGGAAGACAGACAGGGTTAATGTGGATTCTGTCCTGTTACACATACCTTAGATTTAAGATTCGTAGGGAAACAAAGGCAGCTATATTGAGTGATGCAGAAAGATAGATGGGGTTAATGTGCATTCTGTCCTGTTACATATACCATTGATTTAAGATTTGTAGGGAAAAAAAGCTGCTATATTGTGTGATGCAGGAATACAGACAGGGTTAATGTGGATTCTGTCCTGTTACACATACCATATATATATATATATATATATATATATATATATATATATATATATATATATATATATATATATATATATATATTCATTAAAATTACGGTGGGGATAAAAGCATGAGATTAAAATCCTCCTTATCGCAAAAGTAAATCAATAGAAATTATTGCACAGAAAATTTGCACATCTAGACAAGTATCCCCGCTTGCCTTCAACCAGTAAAACTCTATATACATTGTTACCAGTGCACATGAGTTCTACTACTGATGAGTTCTAATAAGAATGAAACAGCTGTCTAGTAGTGATTTTTGTATTTGCTGCAATCACACCATTAGGGGCCGCTGTGTGTTAACACAGTATTTGAGGCAAAGAGTTTGAGATGATGCATATCTAATTTGCATATCTTACCCAGAATCTTCTTGTGTATTGGTAACAATGTATATGGAGTTTTACTGGGTAAAGGCAAGCGTGGATACTTGCGTAGATGTGCTAATTTCCTGGCAATGATTTCTATAGATTTACTTTTGCAATAAGGAAAATTTTAATCTCATGCTTTTATCTCCATCATAATTTTAATGAATTTTGATTTTGCCCTGGAATGAGCTTTACCTAGCAGCAATAATAAAAAAAAAAATAATCTAACTACTACTGATGATTTCTAATAAGAATGAAACAGCTGTCTAGCAGTGATTTTTGTATTTGCTGCACTCACTCCATTAGAGAACCCCTGTATGTTAACACAGTATTTGAAGCAAAAAGATGAGATTTTGCAAATCTTACCCAGAATCTTCTTGTGTATTGGTAACAATGTATATGAAGCTTTACTGGGTAAAGGAAAGCAGGGATACTTGTCTAAATGTGCTAATTTCCTGCGCAATAATTTCTATTGATTTATTTATATATATATATATATATATATATATATATATATATATATATATATAAATTAGCCCTCAGTTTACGCCAGGGTTAGGTTCCAGAAGGAATGGTTGTAAATCGAAACTGTTGTAAATTGAAACCCAGTTTATAATGTAAATTAATGGGAAGTGAGGGAGATAGGTTCCAGGCCCCTCTCAAATTGTCATAAGTAACACCTAATACATTATTTTTAAAACTTTGAAATGAAGACTTTAAATGCTAAACGGCATTATAAACCTAATAAAATAATCACACAACACAGACTTCACTTGCATTTTTCTGCAAACAATTATTTCTATGCATTCCAATTTGGACTGATTTGTAGACAGGAAGATATTGTTCCTTTGAAATATGCTCGATAGCTCAGGTCTGGTTAAACTGATTCATTTCAGCTTGCTTGGCTTTGCTGCAACACAAGCGGACAGCTCCACCTACTGGCTATTTTAATAAATGCACTGCTTCTCAATGCTTTTCAATAGCAGTCACATGACTGGAAAAAAAGGTTGTTATTCTGAAACGGTGTAAATTGAACCATTGTAAAACGAGGGCCACCTGTATATATATATATATATATATATATATATATATATATATATATATATATACTGTGTGCGTGTATATACAGGGAGTGCAGAATTATTAGGCAAATTAGTATTTTGACCACATCATCCTCTTTATGCATGTTGTCTTACTCCAAGCTGTATAGGCTCGAAAGCCTACTACCAATTAAGCATATTAGGTGATGTGCATCTCTGTAATGAGAAGGGGTGTGGTCTAATGACATCAACACCCTATATCAGGTGTGCATAATTATTAGACAACTTCCTTTCCTTTGGCAAAATGGGTCAAAAGAAGGACTTGACAGGCTCAGAAAAGTCAAAAATAGTGATATATCTTGCAGAGGGATGCAGCACTCTTAAAATTGCAAAGCTTCTGAAGCACGATCATCGAACAATCAAGCGTTTCATTCAAAATAGTCAACAGGGTCGCAAGAAGCGTGTGGAAAAACCAAGGTGCAAAATAACTGCCCATGAACTGAGAAAAGTCAAGCGTGCAGCTGCCAAGATGCCACTTGCCACCAGTTTGGCCATATTTCAGAGCTGCAACATCACTGGAGTGCCTAAAAGCACAAGGTGTGCAATACTCAGAGACATGGCCAAGGTAAGAAAGGCTGAAAGACGACCACCACTGAACAAGACACACAAGCTGAAACGTCAAGACTGGGCCAAGAAATATCTCAAGACTGATTTTTCTAAGGTTTTATGGACTGATGAAATGAGAGTGAGTCTTGATGGGCCAGATGGATGGGCCCGTGGCTGGATTGGTAAAGGGCAGAGAGCTCCAGTCCGACTCAGACGCCAACAAGGTGGAGGTGGAGTACTGGTTTGGGCTGGTATCATCTAAGATGAGCTTGTGGGGCCTTTTCGGGTTGAGGATGGAGTCAAGCTCAACTCCCAGTCCTACTGCCAGTTTCTGGAAGACACCTTCTTCAAGCAGTGGTACAGTAAGAAGTCTGCATCCTTCAAGAAAAACATGATTTTCATGCAGGACAATGCTCCATCACACGTGTCCAAGTACTCCACAGCGTGGCTGGCAAGAAAGGGTATAAAAGAAGAAAATCTAATGACATGACCTCCTTGTTCACCTGATCTGAACCCCATTGAGAACCTGTGGTCCATCATCAAATGTGAGATTTACAAGGAGGGAAAACAGTACACCTCTCTGAACAGTGTCTGGGAGGCTGTGGTTGCTGCTGCACGCAATGTTGATGGTGAACAGATCAAAACACTGACAGAATCCATGGATGGCAGGCTTTTGAGTGTCCTTGCAAAGAAAGGTGGCTATATTGGTCACTGATTTGTTTTTGTTTTGTTTTTGAATGTCAGAAATGTATATTTGTGAATGTTGAGATGTTATATTGGTTTCACTGGTAAAAATAAATAATTGAAATGGGTATATATTTGTTTTTTGTTAAGTTGCCTAATAATTATGCACAGTAATAGTCACCTGCACACACAGATATCCCCCTAAAATAGCTATAACTAAAAACAAACTAAAAACTACTTCCAAAACTATTCAGCTTTGATATTAATGAGTTTTTTGGGTTCATTGAGAACATGGTTGTTGTTCAATAATAAAATGAATCCTCAAAAATACAACTTGCCTAATAATTCTGCACTCCCTGTACATATATATATATATATATATATATATATATATATATATATATATATACAGGGGCAGAACTACAGGGGTGCAGTGGTTGCAACTGCGATCGGGCCCAGCTTAAAAAAAAAATTGGTTCTTACACCTGGACCCTGTGGTTTCTAGATATGCCTGTATATATGCATATATATATAGTTGGAGGAGGAGTTTTTGATACCCAATTAACTTACAGACAGTGCTTTTTAACAGAGGGTGTCTAGCAGAGTAACAGGCTATGACTACGGCTATAAGCTGAAACGTGTAAGCCTATTTTTGCTTCACTCACTCTAACCACGATTTTTCTGGGTACTACTGTTCTGTACCTTTTTAAGTTTTTGTAATAAAGATACAAGTTTTAACCTACAGCGGTGTGTTTTTGTCTTCATTTGATACTTCTATACTGCCGTTGCACCACGCTAAATACCTCTGAAGGAATACTACACTAGCCACTGAACAGCCAGTAGTGAGAACAAAAGTACAACAACCACATTCTAGTAAAAACACTGGAAATAAATATGCCCCTGCAGCCTCTAGTGTAGGGTCACATACATCAGACATAGAACAGGTTTTTCCCAAGGATCCAGCACTATCTGCCGTCCCAGAGTTACAACACAAACCACAGGACAGGTACCCATTGAGGGGACAGAAGGTAACAAGCAAATACAAATAGGCAATGTTATCAATCTTTCAAAAAAAATCTTAAGTAAAGAACAAATAACGATTTTGAGTTTTGGTTTAAAATTTGCCCCCACTGAGGGATTTGATATTTTTCAAACCGTGATACATGTCAATCGGCTAGTCAGGAACATCACACTAAAAAAACATTTCTCAGGGCAGGATAACATTAACCAAAATATCTCAGAATCAACTAGCCACAACACCAGTACTGACCCTAATAGACTCACTTTTCAAAAGACATGTGATGTTATAGCATTAGACGAACTAAGGATGGATACCGTATGTGATGAAGGAGGTATTACAAGGGGGAAATCAATGAAATCTAAATCTAAATTTTACCCCATCCAGTCAAGGGGGGATATCATTGAGACTTTCCACTCTAGGGTGGAGAAAGATCTTATCAATCTAAAAATGAAAGGCAACACATCCAAACATAACATTTCTTATAAAGAGAGATTGGCAATAAAAACATTACAACAAGATAATGACATAGTCATAAAAATGCAGACAAGGGCGGTACAGTGGTAGTGATGGACAAATCCATTTATGTAGATGAGGCATTAAGACAGCTAAACAACAATGACAACTGCATTGTCTTGCCCAGGGATCCTTCTAAACAATTCGCAGAGGAATTTGGTCACTTGTTGGATGATGGTGTGGAGCAGGGTTGTATTTATACAGAGACAGTGCTATATCTGTATGTGGAATGTCCTAGAACACCCCTGTTCCACCACCTTCCAAAGGTGCACAAGTCTCTGGATAAAGTACAGTCCCATTGTTAGTGGAATTGGTTCCATCTTTGAAAATCTTTCTGAATGGCTAGACTCTATTTTTTATCCCTTTATTAGGGCTTTACCCTCTCACATTAGGGATACCAAATCTGTGTTAAATATAATGAAGGAAGTAAGATGGGGGGATAACTACTGTTGGGTCACTGTGGATGCAGTGGCCCTGTACTCCTCAATACCCAATGATGAGGGCATAAGAGCCATTAAATTTTTCTTGAGACACTAATCTGATTTTTCCACGGAATTCCAAAAATACATCATCAGTGTTACATGTTTTCTTCTCACCCACAACTTTTTCCAATTTCAGGATTTTTTCCATCTCCAAAGGTGTGGAACTGCCATGGGGGCCAAGTTTGACCCCTCATACTCCAGCCTATTTTTGGGTTGGTGGGAGCAGTTCCACATCTTTGGAGAGGGAAACGAATATAGGGAGGACATCCTTCTATATGGAAGGTATATCGATGACCTCCTTTTCATATGGAAGGGGGAGATGGAAAATGTGGATAGCTTTGTCAAGATGCTAAACCAGAATCAAGTGGGTCTAAAATTTACTTTTGAGATGAAAAAAGATGAAATTAACTATCTTGATGTGACCCTTAAAGGCATTAGTGGTGAACAAGTAATCACTAAGATTTACAGAAAGTCGATATCTGGCAATTCTTTGCTTCACGGGAGGAGTTGTCACCCCAAGCATACTTCTGGAGCAGTTGCCAAAGGAGAGTTCATCTGCTTAAAAAGAAACTGCACCATTGGGAGTGATTTCTCATGTGAAGCAAAAGACTTGGAAAATAGATTAAAAGAAAGAGGCTACTCTAATAAGATCATTAAAACTGCTAGGAGAGGGGGGCGGAGCCAACTACGGAGACAGCCGGACGTGTTCTTATGAAGCTCCTAGCTTTCAGATATAATTATATGATCTAACTTATTCATAAGGGGCTTAAATCTTCCCTTTGCTACCTCAGAAAACTAATACTGTCTGCTAGGCAGCTGAGGAGTCTAGAGAGAAGTCAATTGAAGTATATATCCCTGATCTATCTTCCTAAGCTATGCCACGAGGGCTCTCCAGGAGCTCCCTACTCCTACCGACACAGCAGTTATGGAGGCTTTAGGCTTATGGGAACAGCGCACTCAGCATCTCCTAAAGAAGTACTATCAGGACATGAAAGAAGATTTAATGCTCCTAGCTTCTGTCTATACATTAACGCTGGAGCATGTAGCAGCGGACACTGACTCTGTTCCAAATAGCAGGTCTTGCGCTACGTCCACGCCCAGGCTGCAGGAAGTTATAGACATACCCTCTAGCAGGCTTGCATCACCCTCAAGGTATTATTAGCAGGGGCGAGCGTTGGACTCTCTCTCTGATCTAGCTCTGCTGACAGTCATGGAGGCTGATACGATGGTGCTCAGTGAGATCCATATGCACAGGATGATATACTGCCTATGCCGATACCAGCTCCTTATGATATCCCAGCACAGTGTGAATTTAGTACTCTGCTATGTGGGACCTACCTAAGAGGGTTTATACAATCCAGTTACATACCTGGAGAAGCAGCCTATATTCTGAGTGCTGACAGCCTTAGAGTAAGTACCCAGACGCACACGAGCACAGCACAGACTTCTACTATCAACGGTTCAAGTGTCGGTCTCCAGTACTCCCTTGGCAGCATATCAGGCAGCATTCTTAGATCCTCTAGACCAGGCAGTGGGCCAGTTTGGGAGACTGGGGGACTTGCTATTCTATTAGCGGCTACTGCATCACAATGAAGTCCCAATGTTCCAATGAGGGCCAATCCTGCTGATAGGTTGGATCAGTGGGTGTGTAACCACACTCCACTCTGATTGGTCCATAATTCATTTAAAGGCTTGGAGACAAACCCTGATCAGGTTAGCCTTTGAGAAAGCTGGTGAACGGCGAAATGCGCATCAGGCGTGTTTAGGGAACCTTAGCCACTATTATTGCTATTAACATTGCCTCTTGTTTTAGCCGTTACTAGGCTCAGCTGTTTCCACACAGACCGACACTTACTCTCGTTCCTTGCTGCATTACTCAGTGTAATTTGTTGATGGGGTCAATCCCCTTTATAGGTAACAATTTTCTGCAGATTTGAGCGTTTACGAGTTTGTGTTGGAACTGTGTAGAGCCTTACTATTGAGATTGATAATTTTCTATGGTGGATATTCGTTCCCTAATTTCTATTTTAATCTAAGTTTTAAAACATTCATTCACTTGTATATATCTACACTATGTATATATTAATTTAATTAGAATAAAAGTTAAGTTTTATTTACAACCTGTATCAAGGTGACCCTCCTTGCTACTTTACATATGCTTTATTGAGAATCGCAAGAGTGCTAACATACTGTCACCTTTTTTTCTTGCTACAATTCTTATATACTTCCAGACAGTTAGCACCCCCCTGTTTCATATATGGTCTATTGATTTGTTTAAAATTTAGATCTGCCTGTCAGATCAATTAAACTACAGATTAACATATTGATATATTGATATATTCATTAGGGGTCCCTTCCTTATTAGTGAACATCCCTTCTCCCGCTATACTTTACTTATTGCATTGGCTGTTTAAGACAGCATTTCTTTTTGGGATATTACCACATATACATCCTAAAACAATTATGTTATTTAACCTATCTCAGGATTATAAAAACAGACATGACCAACATCTCAAGAATATAGATAAAACATTTGCATCCTTCTACGAACAAGAATGTATATCCACAACAGAAATAGAGAATTGGGAAGATGGCTTAAAATCACTTGGCCATCTTCTAAAAAAGCATACAAGGCCATTCTGGAACAAAAGTTCCTATGATAAATATCTTCCCAAACACATCATACCCAGAGGCTTAAGGGTCAGGCTGTTCCCTACCTTCTCATTTCATATAGATGTATACAAAGATAGATGGGAACAGGCTCTAATTAATTGTTCTGAGATATTGGTGGCTATACTCAGACTATGAAACTGAAGTCATGGGTGAATTAGACAAAGAAATTACAGAACTTAATACTAAACTGGAAAAATTTGATGGGCTAGATAAATTTAAAGAAGCATACAAAACATTGAGGGATGATTTAGACAAAAGAGAAAAAGAAATCATTCAGACTAAATGTACCAAAATGAGACGAGATATTAAAGATTTCGAAAAAGGCAGCATTTTCACTTGGGATGATAGACAACCAAGGCGGAGATCGGTTAATTTAATAGTCTTCCTCCTAAAAATGTGTCACAATCAGACTGTGAATCGTCAGCTGTGGAAGATAGTGACTCTGAGAGCAATAATCCCACAAGCAGCAACAGCAGTTTTTTAGGAAGAAAAATAGATCAGTTAAACTCAGTGGAAAAAGACCGACCAGAAGGGGCAAAGGGGGTGGATCGGACCCTAAGGGACAGGACGAGATGGGGTTATACGAAAGACAATCAGTACAGACGGAGGGAGGATTGGGGCAAACGACCCAAATGGTAGAAAAAGACAAATCATTACAAGTTATTAACCTTTCTAGTCGTATACTTACTCCAATCCATCTCCAGGTTCTCTCGAAGGGCCTATCATTTTCACCAACACCATCCTTAGATAAATTTGAACTTATAAAGGATCTACACTTGTTCTGCGGGAAACTAGCCCTCAAAAAAATGCGACCCAATAACTGATGAGATAAGAACATTAGATACTCTTATTCAATTATGGAATGAAAGTGAAGGCACTGATTCATCAGACTCTGCAGTTTTCCTTGACAAACAATTAAAACTTAAATCTAAATTCATGCCCACAATGAATAAAATACCCCAACTTGAAGTCTTTTTAAAGGTGGTCATGAAAGACTTTATGAATATTAAGGAAATTAAAATCTCTAACCTAATTAAGGAAGAATCTATGGTTTTATCTGAAATCCAAAAGTGGGATGATATTGTAGTGAAGGCGTCAGATAAAGGGGGAAATATCGTGATTTGGGAGAAGGAACAATATATACAAGAGGCATTAAGACAACTCAATGATAAAATATGTTATAAACATCTATTCTCAAATCCAACTTCTGAATACCTTAAATCCTACAATAAACTAATAATGGATGCCAAAGTAAGTGGAGTAATAAGCCAAAAAGAATGGCAATTTCTACAGGTTAAAAATCCAAGAATCTCTACTTTGTACTTATTACAAAAAGTGCACAAAAATAAATGCAAACCTCCTGGTAGACCAATAGTCTCCAGTATAGGAAGCCTTTGTGAACAGGCCAGTAGATTTTTGGACCTCTATTTACGTGATATTGTACTTTCCCTTCCATCATATACTAGAGATACCATGGATATTCTTAATAAAATCAATGATATCACTCTAGAAAGAGAGACTATACTCATTACTTGTGATGTAGAATCGCTTTATACATCAATTAACCATAACAAGGGATGTGATGCGGTTAAATATTTCTTAGAGATGAAATCTACTGAAAATAAAGAGCGTAATGACTTTATGCTTTCACTACTGAGATTTGTATTAAGACACAACTATTTTGTGTTCAATGACAACTTTTATCTGCAGGTCCAGGGCACTGCCATGGGCTCCGCATGTGCCCCCACCTATGCAAACATCTATTTAGGGTGGTGGGAACGTGAAATTGTATTTGATGATAACTTACAACATTACATTAGACAAATTAGTCTATGGAGCCGATACATAGACGACCTGTTCATTATTTGGACAGGTAGCCTGATCGAATTTAAAGAATTCATTAAAATATTGAATACAAATGACTTAAACTTAAAATTAACCTACAATACAAGCGTCCAACAAGTCGAATTCCTTGATGTAACTATCTATAAGGATAATGAGTATAGACTAAAAACTGATCTATACAGGAAGGAAACAGCCACAAATTCTACGTTGCAATTCAAAAGTTGTCATACCATGCAAACAAAGAGAGGTATCCCCATTGGGGAATTTTTAAGACTTAGACGGAATTGTACAGATGACAATATTTTCCATCAGAGAGCAAAGGAGCTCCAAAAATGATTGAAAGAGAGAGGACATACCCACAAAATAATTCACACTGCATTCCAGAGAGCAAAAAGAACTACCCGTGACTCACTTCTAACCCCCAAGATTAAACCCAGGGGGATAGAAGAATATGTGAGATTTGTGACAATGTATAATGCAGAGCATAATACCATTAATAAGATATTAAACAAACATGTTGATATTTTAAAATCAGACATGGTACTCTCTAAATATGTAGGAAATCAAATCAAAACAAGTTGGAGGAGAGCACCAACTATTGGAAATTGACTAATACAAAGTCACTTTGTGAGAAGAAGACCCAGTAAGAAGAACATATGCGGGACATACCCCTGTGGAGGGTGCAGCTTCTGCAAATACATTAACAATGAAAGATAGTTCAGTACTGTAACTGGGCCAAAACACATGTATGGATTTGCAAACTGCAAAACCAAAAATGTAGTATACTGTTTACTGTGTAATTGTGGAAAAAGATATATTGGAATCACAACTCGTGAACTTCGTGTTAGAATGGGAGAACACATCAACAGTATTAAAAATTGTGAATTAGATAAAAAAGAATGACAAAAAATTGACTCCTGTGGCACGACATTACTTACACCAGCATGGTACAAAACCATTATTAAAAATATGTGTATTACAGGTTATCAAACCAGGTATAAGAGGTGGTGATGTGGAGTCCATGTTATTACATGCTGAATGTCGTTGGATATTCTGGCTAAATACACTCTCACCCTATGGACTAAATGAACAGGATGGTTTTGGTTCATTCCTATACTGTAGAATCTCTTATTATTATTCAAGTTTTACATTATGTATCAATCTGGTCCCTCCATACATAATAGAGACACACTCCCACCCATGTATTTCTTACACATAAGTGAATAACTTTTATTATAATCTTATAGTTATATGTAGATTCAACTGTGTATTACATACACCTGGGACTGATAATATAGAGATCATCATAATACGGTGTCATATATTTGAAGATATATTATGTATTGAACAATATACAATTTCACTATTTAGGATAATTGCACCGTCTTGACATGACCCTTAAACGCAAAATATATATAAAAATATTTTTACCCAAAAATCCTATTCTAGAATAGACCCACATATTTATTGACCAACAGAGTCTACCCCTAGCGAGATCCTCAGAAATTCTACCGACCCCATGGTCAGATCACTCGATGACGACTTTATCATTGACTTTATCAGACAAACCATTGACAGAACCCACCTGGCGACTTGAAGAAACTCTTCTCTTACAACCAGCTATAAGGGATAAAATTCTTCACACACTTAAAGACTACTTTAAACACAATACCACACCCGAAATCTCTCCTGCCTTGTTATGGGAAGCACACAAAGCAGTAATCAGAGGGGAATTTATGAAACAGAAAGCGATACTTAAGAAAAACTATAATGAAAAATATAACAATTTACTGCACCAACTGAGACACATAGAAAACCTACATATGCAGACACCCAGCCACACCCATTACACACTACAGCTAACTAAAACTAGGCGAGAACTAAATTATCTACTCAATAAAGAAGCACAGAGAAAAGCGATATACTTAAAAAAACTCTACTTTGTGGAGGGCAATAAGGCAGGATCTCTCTTAGCAAGGGCATTAAAGGTCCGTACGAACAACAACTTCATCCACAAGTTAACACATCCCTCTATCTAAGGAGAATACATTTATGAGAGCAAATCAATAGCAAACATATTTAGTGACTACTACAAAAACCTTTATAATATCCCAGAGACGACTCACTCCTTAGATTGCGCGGCTATAGACACTTATATAAAGGACTCTAACATCCCAACACTACCAGAACAAATCTCGAGGCAAATGGAGAACCCTATCACCTCACAAGAGGTTGCACTAGCCATAAAAGAGACTCCCTTACACAAAAGTCCAGGCCCAGATGGCTTCTCGTCCCTATATTATAAACAATTCCAAAATATCCTGGTCCCACACCTCACCAAACTCTTCAACTCACTAGAGAAAGAAGGACAATTCACCCCTAATCTCCTAGAGGCACACATTTCGGTAATTCCCAAACCTGGCAAGCCCCCCACAGAACCAGGTAATTATCGCCCAATTTTCTTACTAAACGGGGATATAAAAATTTATGCTAAGATACTTGCGAACCGAATCAATAAAGTACTCACTACACTTGTTCATGTTGATCAGGCTGGCTTTGTTCCCCTCAGGGAGGCCAGGGATAACACAATCCGTACCCTCCATTTATTGGAATATGTGAAAAAGCAAAAAATCCCTGCGGTCCTGGCCTCCACTGACGCGGAAAAGGCCTTTGATAGACTAAATTGGCCCTTTTTAAAAAGCACTCTAAAACATTTTGGCTTCGGAGAATTGATGATTAAACGCATTTACCACCTATATAATAATCCATCAGCTAGAGTACGCACTAATGGGGTTCTTTCACAGAGGTTTAATATAAATAATGGGACAAGGCAGGGTTGCCCTCTCTCCCCCATCCTTTTTGTTCTTACAATGGAGGTATTAGCTAGTCACATTAGGCTAAACCCAAATATCCACAGAATTACCATTGGCCCAAATACACATAAACTCGCGATGTTTGCAGATGACATCTTACTTACCCTCACTGACCCAGTATCTTCCCTACCCGCACTGACTGTAGAATTTAACAGATTTAGTAGATTCTCACATTTCCTCATTAATTATTCCAAATCAGAACTCCTAAACATCTCGATGTCCCCCACCAAATTTGCAAGTTTTGTCAAAACATGCCCATTTAAAATACAACACTCTCATCTAAAAATACTTGGGGATAATGCTATCCTCTAATCTAGCCAAGTGGTTCTCTCTAAATTATCAACCTCTCCTACATTCTATACAACACTCATTAACGTCATGGAAAGACAAACCACTATCGTGGTGGGGTAGGGTGCAGTCCATCAAAATGACAATACTACCCAGAATCCTTTATACATTGCAAGCACTACCAATTGCCCTTCCCAAATCCTATATACAACAATTACAAGGGGCTGTGAATGCCTTTGTGTGGGGCAGCCTTCGTCCAAGGATATCAAGAGAAACTATGTATAGACCCCTCCAGAGCGGTGGGCTGGGACTGCCAAACATAAACGTTTACTACCAAGCGGTCGCTTTGGAAAGAATTATAGATTGGCATTGTAGAAAAGAGTCCAAGGCATGGGTGACAGTTGATTCGCAGCTACTTAGAACTTAGAACCCCTAACCCGGGTCCTCTTTGCTGGCTCCCAGGATCTAAGCGTACTCCTGCATGCTCATCCTCTATACTATACAAACATGTATTCAATACCTGGGACTACTTACTTAAGACGACTCCGACCCTGTCCACATCCACCTCACCACTTACTCCAATTTTCCCCAATATAGAAACCATGGGAGGGTATGGCTCCCCAAAACATTAAACAGCAGTTAATGAACTCCAAGATTCCGTCCCCATAGCTCAGTTACTCTCTCGGGGTAAGCTCAGGACACGAGCAGAACTATCACAGATCTTACATGGTGCATTTGCCCCATGGCTAAGGTACGCACAATTGCAGCATTTCCTCCAGACAGCACACCATAGGTCAGATTTACTAAGACAGCCATCTCCGTTCGAACAATCTGCCTGATGGGCAAGATCACTAAAGGATCACTGTCACTGGCCAAAACCTTACTACAAAACGCCCAGACACCTATACTCCTAAATATATGGACAGATGGCACCAAGAACTGAATACAACCCTAGACGCTAAACAATGGCTACAAATTTCCAAAACACACACACCTCATCCACCTCACCTAAAATTATAGAGCTGAATTATAAAGTCCTCATGCGCTGGTATTTAACTCCAACAGACTAAACATATCTACCCTACCTCTTCTTCTTTTTGCTGGAGGGGGTGTGATGGGCGAGGAACCACATTGCATACGTGGTGGTCTTGTCCAAAACTGGCCCCCTTTTGGCAGAGTATTGAAGCCACCTTGCGGAAGCTGGCTGAGCCTGATTTCTCATTAACCCCACAAATAGTTCTTTTGAATGATACCCCTCCATTACAATGTAAAATTAGGAGAACGCTAATACGAATAGGAATAAACTGCGCAAAAGCCCTCGTGCCCTACATTGGAAATCTCCCATTACTCCATCTCTAGAAGCTTGGTTTACAAAAACAGATGAGTACACTCTCTTGTGAGGAATACGGATATTATAAAAGAAATAAGTCTGCATTTTATGCAGATTTGAGATTTTACTGGATACCATCTCTCTCACACATGCGTAATAAAGTCACTACCAAATACAGAAATAACTAAATAGACACAGACAATGACATAGCATTTACACCTAACCAAAGCTATAAAAGGTCTCTCCCCCGCCCCCCCTCCCCTCCCTCTCCTTACCCCTCTTTACTTTCTTTCTTGTCTCCTCTCCCCAGTTCTGTACTAAATGTATAGGTTTTAGTTTGTTTACTTGAATTTACTAGTTCGTGATATTGCTGCACTCAAGACTCCTATACCACCCACTAAGAGCCATGAAGAGGTAAAGTTGCAACTTCCCCCGGGGTTAGCACATTACAGAAAATATTCAAAGACTGCTTAAAATATATGGCCACCCTAGGGGGCAGGAACTCTTGCACTGCTTTACACTAGTCCTTTTTTGAAAGAAAGAGAACCCATGAATATATAATATTGGAGGCTTTGCCTAAGATGTATATGCCTTATATATGCTTTATCAAACTGGTATAGAGGTGCTCCAATGCTTTTGTGTTCATTATGCTTGTGTCAAGTTGTTATTTTCTTTTCTCTAAATCAATAAAAATTATTTATAAAAAAAATATATATATTTTTTAAAAACTCATTCTACCCTCTAAAGAGCAATAAAGGATAACTTTAATTTTAGACCTAATTTGGAACAATAATCGGTTAATATGAATAATACATAGGAATTGACAATATAAATAGGAATCTTGCTTTAATTCTTTACCTTATTCATAACATTATTCGATTAACATGTGTAATAGATAGGATCTCATAGTATAGAATAAAATTGTGACATTATATGTATTATCATAAAGGGTCACTGCGAAAGGTAGTACCCTGTCATATTGTGATTGGTCATGTTGAGTTTATTTGTGGGAGCACTCCCTTTGACCACACAGGTTCGTGCGGACATCTGAACTGAGTTGAATGCTTGAATATTCAAAATTATAGAAGATTAATGTCAACTGCATTATATTGACCTGATTACATAGGGGAGAACGATATTCACAGTCCTCCCTGGTATATCAATAGCGGTTCATTATCGTATGAATAAAAGACTTTTGCTATTATGGGCTACAGTTGTGACCTGGTGACACAATTTAAGCCTGGGAATATACATGATTACAGTATAACACTGGAGGTTATTATCTTTCTGGAGCTGATGTGCAATAATACTCTCTGTGAGGGTGTAGGTTGATGCAGACGAACTATGTTTACTTACTTGTAAAATTGATGGTAAATTGTAATATCATTTGTTTTTAAACTGATGTTATTAATGAGAGTCGAATTGTAACTTTAATTTTCTAAAGGACATAAGGATCGCAATATATGACACACTGTCACTTGTATTTCAATTGTTGGATTGGTCTTTTAATTGGACTGAGAATTTTGAACTTGTATCTTGGCACACTGATGGGTCACTTGACGAAGATGGGGCTCTGACGTTTTAACAGATGTTAACATGTGTGTCAAAATATTTTTAAACTGATTTACAATGAATTCATTATGCTTCTCTAGATTGACTAGTGAATTAGCCAATCGTTGAAGACTCAATAGCTTTTTTTCATCTAGACTATAATCTGATTGGTTACTATACCGGACAGGATAAGTCATCATAGATTGTTATCTACAGATCTATAATAATTTTTTTCCAAATATTGATAGCAATGCTTATGGATGTTTTAATATAATCCAACTATAATGTGTATTAGCTTATAACAAGGGCAAATCAGTTGGTACCGGCAATTACTAACAGGTCATTTGTATTCGTATCATATATTCTTGGTAACGGCCACATTATTTTTAGGATTCTCATTTGATTCGTATAACATATAGGTATGGCGTAACATCGGATTATGACTCACTAATGGAAAACGGTATGTCAGTGACTTATACATTTTAAGAACATTAACTTTGCTACAACAAAAACGGTGTTGACCGCAAAAGATGTATTTTCATTAACAGAGTGACGTTGCGATCACATGATGGCCTCCATCCAATGAGGGCCAATCCTGCTGATAGGTTGGATCAGTGGGTGTGTAACCACACTCCACTCTGATTGTCCACAATTCATTTAAAGGCTTGGAGACAAACCCTGATCGGGTTAGCCTTTGAGAAAGCCGGTGAACGGCGAAATGCGCATCAGGAGTGTTTAGGGAACCTTAGCCACTATTATTGCTATTAACATTGCTTCTTGTTTTAGCCGTTACTAGGCTCAGCTGTTTCCACATAGACCGACACTTACTCTCGCTCCTTGCTGCATTAGTCAGTGTAATTTGTTGATGGGGTCAATCCCCTTTATAGGTAACAATTTTCTGCAGATTTGAGCATTTACGAGTTTGTGTTGGAACTGTGTAGAGCCTTACTATTGAGATTGATAATTTTCTATGGTGGATATTCGTTCCCTAATTTCTATTTTAATCTAAGTTTTAACACATGCATTCACTTGTATATATCTACACTATGTATATATTAATTTAATTAGAATAAAAGTTAAGTTTTATTTACAACCTGTATCAAGGTGACCCTCCTTGCTACTTTACATATGCTTTATTGAGAATCACAAGAGTGCTAACATACTGTCACCTTTTTTTCTTGCTACAATTCTTATGTACTTCCAGACAGTTAGCACCCCCCTGTTTCATATATGGTCTATTGATTAGTTTAAAATTTAGATCTGCCTCTCAGATCAATTAAACTACAGACTAACATATTGATATATTGATATATTCATTAGGGGTCCCTTCCTTATTAGTGAACATCCCTTCTCCCGCTATACTTTACCCAATGTTCAAGTTCCCCTTGGACTCAGGAATACAGTTGGAGTAGGTTAAAGCCATAGAAGATCCTGCAAGGAGGGGGTGATCCTGGGTATATTTTCTCCTCCACCTTACTCATAATAACAGATACTCATCACTACCCCATAGCTATATGGGTCTCTGCTTTAATATTCTCGTTGAATAGATTTACATTTATTTGATATTCATGTTTATGGTTTATCCTATTATTATAACTTATAGCTTACCTTAAACTGCCCTGGAAATCAGACCCTTCATCTGGTATTCTAAGCATATTTTAGCAATATTAATAAGTTTAATGCATGTTCAATAACTTTTCATGTTATATATTGGTTTATGTCTAATCTAACTTGTGTAAATCTCTGCTAGAGTATGGGGTATATGCCACTTGTACTCACTCACTTTTAGTGGGGGATTAGAATTGAGAAGTAGTTACTCCCAAAGCTCACCCAGCCAACACAGTTGATAATATCATTATTGTTAGGCACCCTTGTACTTATTATTGTTATTGTATATTAATGTACTGTATAGTAACTGTGCTTCATGTATATCATTCTTAGATTATAATGTACATGTCATGTGTACTCACTTTTTTACACCAGGGGAAAAAAGTGTAGCGCAAGCTACCTTTATGATGACATATGATCAAAAAGCACTACTATAGGGGACCTTGGCTCAAATTTTAGATTAGATAATGCACTCTTACAGCACAAAAATGGGAAACATTAACTATGCCCTAGTCAGATAGACCCAAGTTCCTAAGTTTAACTACACTTTCTTTTTAGGTCCCAAATAGTCTCAGTGATATACGTAAATATCAGGTTCGGCCTAATAAAGACGGGTCCCTATCTCCCTGACCTTAGATAACCACCAGTAAAGGTAACCACCCTTTTATACATACTTGAAATTCTCCACTAGACAAATTATTACATTTCCTATTTTGCCCTTTCTGGATAAGACACCTTAACCCCTATTGCTGGCACATAACTTACAGGCTCCTCGGTTAAAACTAGTAAAAGAGTAGGGGTGACAGGGTATAATTCATTACTTGATTGGTTGCTTGTGATACTCCTGTTGGCGAATGAGATAGTGAAGTCTTTTATGACAAATTTGGAATACCCATAGTTAAACGGTAATTAGCCTCTACCAAGGCATGTTAAATCATGAGCAGCCATTAGTTAAACCTAGTTTGGTGTTCATTACTAGTGTATTTCTCAAATAGGACATCCTTTTAGTAGCTGTATGCTCATTTGTCATTTTTCACAAGAGTACAGCTATGATGTGACTAACTACCTAAATAATTGTTCACTTCCCTCTCAGACCTTAGTATTAAGGTTAATTATACATCGACATCTAGTCTATATAGTTGAATATAGTGCTCTACGTAAAACTTTCCATAGTAATATCCCTGAGCACCCTCCGTAAGTTTCCATCTCATATAACTCTTGCAGGGTGGCTTTACCTTTGAGATCCCTCTATATCATACCAACAAGTTTTTGATGTCTACCTGAGGCTTATTCGTTAGGATACCAAGTTACCCAGGCTTTAACCCTAATTGAAACCATGCTCTTTTCCATTACTAACGCTGTTTATGGTAATATGGAGACATTCACTTTACAGTGTGGGAGGCATCCACTCGTGCTGAAATAACTATTTCTGTGCACCTTGGTTTAGTATTATAGTATACGCCCCCCTACGTAGCATAAATCTATATAATTTGTGTAAACCCCCTACTGCAACGTTTAGCTATCCACTCAGAGATTCTCCGGTACCCAATTCTATTTAGATTACTTTAAACGGCTCCGCCCCTCCTTGTCCTATCACAAAGAGTGGCTCTGGCCCACTGATCCCCCCCCCACGCCATGCTACTGACCATTTCCCTTTCTTTTTTTCATATATATATATACTAGTATGCTTGTTACATATTCTATTTCTAGGTTTTATTCATCAAGACTGACTGAGCCTTTGAACCATTCACCCGCCATATACCACAAAAATAGGTTCCCTAAACATATCCACTTTCACCATAATATGTTCTGTTATATATAGCTGGTAGCATTTGGTTTACAAAAAAAAAACTAACACTAACACTAACACTAGCCATTGAATAAGATAATAATTCATATTTGTGGCTTCAAACTTTTGTTGTGTAATAATGTTTTCCTGCTGTGCAGACAAACTATTGTATGTTAAACTTTCTTCTTTTCAACCTCAATAAAAAATAAATTAAAAAAAAAAAAAAAAAAAACTGCTAGGAGAAAGGTGGATGGAATACACAGATCCTCTCTCTTAACAGAGAAAGATAATTCTAAAGAACCATTCAAAGGGGTTAACTTCACTACCAACTGCAGTACACAGTTCCCCGATATTGTGAAAATAATAAAAAAACACTTTCACATTTTAGAAGCAGACGATAAATTTATAGATCTTGTCAAGACAAGGGTTAGGTGTAGCTCCAAGAAATGTCCGACTTTGGGGTCACTATTATCCCCTACACTGCTAAAGACAGAATCTGTCAGACCTTCATCTTGGTTGACAAGTACAGGCATGTTTCCGTGTGGTCACAATAAATGTAAACCTTGTGAACATCTTATAGACTAGGGTGTTCTCCTCAAATATAACAGGAGAATCGTTCAGGATTAAGTCATGTCTAAATTGCATGTCTACAGAGGTTATCTATCTATTGTATTGCAACGAATGTGGGATGCAGTACATAGGTCTTACCTCTAGAGACATAAAATCTAGAATCAGGGAACATTTATCTACTATCTCAAGAGGTAACTCCAATACTCCTTTAGTTTGGCATTTTAAAAACAAACATAGAGGAGCAATTCATACATTGCAATGGTGTGCCATAGAAAAGGTCAAATTGCCTAAAAGAGGGGGTGATATGGAGAAGCTGTTGGCTAAGAGGGAGGCCTTCTGGATGTTTAGACTAAGGACGAGACATCCGGAGGGCCTGAACTCCAAATATGATTTGATCAATTATTGGGAATAAATTTTCCCCTCCCTTATACCCACTTCTTCTCCCTCTCACTTCTACCAAACTAAATAATATGATATTCAAAAGACTAAATAGTTGTGCTAATATTAATTCTTTCTAGTAAAGGTTATGTGTAACCCTGTATGTACATAACCAATTTCATAGGACTAATTCCTCATAACCTCTTGTTCCAGCATTCATCAAATTATACTAAATTTTAAGCTTTACTATATCATCGTACATTTTTAGTTCTTTATTTTTCCAACAATCATTTTCCTGTGCAAACATTGTTGTTAAATTCTAATATGCCATTTTGTAGGTCTTATCCATTTAGAATTAAAATTAAAATTAAAATTGAAATTAAAATTCTAATTAGGAATAAGTTAAAGTAACATACTATATCCGCTATTTCTATTCTTTTTATATTAAACTAGGTCGTTTTATCCAATGTAATACAAGTATAGTCCCCAATATTACATTTCTGCCGGTTGTTAAGTTACTGTGATTCTGGCTAATTGGTGTCTCAGTTACAAGGAATATTGTTCAAAGTAGATACATTCCAAATAGACACATTGCTAGACTCCGGTAGGCAGGACATAGGCTAGGCATGGGTTAGAGGAGGAGTTTTTGATACCCAATTAACTTACAGGCAGTGCTTTTTAACAGAAGGTGTCTAGCAGAGGAACAGGCTATGACTACGGCTATATGCTGAAATGCGTAAGCCTATTTTTGCTTCACTCACTCTAACCACGATTTTTCTGAGTACTGCTGTTCTGTACCATTTTAACTTTTTGGAATAAAGATACAAGTTTTTACCTACAGCTGTGGTGTTTTTGTCTTCATTTGATACTTATATATATATGTATGTATTGTAATAATGAGGTTCTATTTTATTAGCCTTGATTTATACCTATGTATGCTATGTATGTATATATATATATATATATATATATATATATATATATATATTTATATATATATATATATATATATATATATATATATATATATATATATATATATTATGTAAAGAGAAAAATAATGTAAACCCTATCCAGCACTCCAACATATAGCCTAAAATAATAATAATAAAGTAGGAGCTGCGAGAGTCTCAAAGCAAACACATAAACACAGATGTCAGATATGATGCAAAAAATGATTTAATTGTAAAAAAAAAATGAAACAATGTGCATGAAAGTAAATAAGGAAAACACTATTCGTCATCCAAAAATAAACCTAAGCATATGCGATTCATTCATTACCCAACGTACAAACAGGGGATCTCAAATGTCCAGTTACACAGTGAGTAAACTGAATAAATAAAGAGTAAATCCATACTATTGTATAATTGCAGGCAATAACATGCAGCCAAATAAGCACAGTCCTCCTGAAGTATGCCTCTGACTAAATCCTATGTAGGAAAATTCCTTGTGGTTATGAGCGTACTTGCAGATATTAATGACACATAAGGGGCCAAACTTGAAACCAATAGTCCCTGTACTTTATCCCCACCACTCACTCAAATCCAGAGAGAGCTGACTAAATGCCAAATGGGCTGAGTTTACCATTCAGCAGGGATTGCTGGTGTGCTTCTCCATGTCAGATGTAACGCTTTCTCATTTCTCGTTACCCAGTGTTACCTGAATGATGAATAGTGTTATCCTTATTTACTTTAATGCACGTTGTTTAATTTTTTGACAATTAAATCATTTTGTTGCATCATACCTGACATCTGTGTTTGTGTGTTTGTTTTGAGACTCTCGCATCTCCTACTTTATTATTATTATTATTATTATTATTTTAGGCTACATGTGGGAGTGCTGGATAGGGTCTACATTATTTTTCTCTTTACGTAATTAATTATCTTTTAAACCTCTGTGCACCTGGGTACTCATCTCAGCATTTAGGGTAGGTGGGTTCTAGACCACTTTCATCACAATCCTATGCTAGCTGGTATATCTAATAAATACTATTTTCTGGGTGTTAATACCCTTTCTAATACCGTGCTGCTTTGTGGATTCACTTTGTAGGAACTGCGAGTACTCTCATCTGCACACATTATTAGGCATTTTAATTATGGCATTCATTGATGAAAGTGAATGGGAATTTGATTTGGCTGAGACTTTTGCTTTAGAAGCACCTAAAGATACAGTATCTGTGGTAAGTAAAAATATATTTCAGGACTATAAAACTCTTAAAAATAATCTTATCAAGCAACTAAAAATTAAGTGGGAAATTAGTAGTCTGAAAAGATATATTGAAAATGAGATGATACCTCGTGGATTGAGATTAAGAAAGAAACCTGGTATTACCCTTAATCAACCAATGACCTCAGACCTTAAAGAGGAACTTAACTGAATGTTCTTTAAAATTGATGAAATTAATTATTAAAGAAACAGAAGCTAAACAGGATAAAATAGACAAAGAAGTTCAGGAATCAAATGATAATTTTAACAAATGGCAAAGTAATGAACAATATACTAAATTGAGTGAAGAAACCACAATTGAACTTAGGATATTACAGGACAAAATTAAATCTAGAAAAAGGAGAACATTTTTGAAGGATTTGTTGGATTATAAGGAGGGTGTGGTTTCTGATTATGCTGAACAAAAATCAGGTACATCTGATTCAGAAAAATCTGGCTCAGAAACAGAATCTAGCAGATCACTTAGGAGAAATAAAGGTAGAAGAAGGGGCAATTTTTTAGGCAACAGGAGAGCAATAGACAAAAGAAGAGAAGACGAGGAGGAAGGAAACATAGAAAAAATTGGCCAAAAACCAACTACCTATGCCTTGAGAAGTCAGCAGAGCAACAAAGTACCAAAGCAATAGATGATAATAAACAAGGTCTTGAGATAGTCAATCTGTCCAATAAGGTATTAAATCAATCACATATTGAAGTTTTGAGTAAGGGCCTAACTTTTTGCCAAAATAATAATTTGGATAGATTCACTGCCTGTAAAGACCTTAATTTGTTCGCTAGGAAGGTGGTTCTTAGGAAACTTAATATGGGTAGAGCTAAGGAAGATTGTTTGGATATGCATGATCGGATAGCTCTGGATAATTTAAATACTCTGTCAGAGGAGAAAATTGAAGGGGATAATACCATGGGAATAGGGTTTAGTGACCTTAAACCTAAATCCTCTTATATGCCATCCCTATTGATGGTACCAAGTGTAATGACATTTGTCAAATTAGTGGAGAAAGACTTAAAAGATATGTCCATAAATAAAAATAAAAAAGATTATTTGACTAAGGAACAACAAATGGCACTTAGTGATTTGATAATGGATAAAACTATTGAGGTGAAGCCATCAGACAAAGGGGGCAATGTTGCTATTCTTAACAAACATGATTATAAATTAGAATGTATGAGATAACTTAACAATACAACTCAATATGACAAATTGAAAGTGAACCCCACTGGTTAATATAAGGATGAGCTAGATAATATCCTCAATAAAGCGCTAGCGGATGGCCTTATAAATAAAAAAGAACTATCCTATATGCAGGTTAAATTTCCAGTCACCCCTAGTTTCTACACAACACCTAAAATACATAAACAGAAGTTGCCCCCCCCCAGGCAGACCAATAGTGTCAGGCATGGGGGGGTTAACTGAAGGTGTTACTAAGTATCTGGATTGGTGTCTATGCCCCCATCTTACCTCCCTACCTTCCTACGTCAAAGACACTACAGAAGTTCTGAGAAAACTGGATGATGTGGTATTAACCCCACAAACAATTCTAATGTCCATTGGAAGCACTATATTCCTCCAACCCTTGTGCCAAAGGTATTGATACAACTGAGGACATTTTAAGCCAAAGGGGTCCTAAATTCATTGACCACACCAATTTTGTTACAGACTTGCTTAGTTTTGTTCTGAATAGAAATTATTTTAGATATGATGGCAAATATTGTAGACAAATTAGGGGCACAGCAATGGGCACTTGCTGTGCCCCAACCTATGCATGTCTGTACTTAGGTAGATGGGAGAATGAAAATATTCTGGATGTCGCTACAGAATATGATAAATCAATAACATCATAGATTCGCTACATCGATGATGTCCTCCTATTATGGGAGGGCACATCTGATGATTTGCTTAAATTTATGCAGTTACTAAACAATAATGAATGGAATTTGAAATTTACATTTGATTGGAGCTATGAATTTTTAACCTTTTTAGATTTAAAAATCTCTAAGAGTGAAAACAGATTGGTAACAGAAACATTCAGGAAAAGCACATCTGCTAATACACTTTTTGAAGCTTCCAGCCATCACCCCCAACATCAAATTAATGCTATCCCTATTGGTCAATACCTTAGACAGAAGAGAAATTGCTCATCTGATTTGAAAGAGAGGTTTAAAGCCAGGGGATATCCTAATACAATGATTAAGATGGGATACCATAGAGCGATGGAAACCCCATGTGAAAAATTATCATATGAAACAGTGGAAAGACAAACCAGCTCTGAGGTTAGAATTATTAGTACATTTAATTCAGAATGGGAAGAACTAAGAAAGGTTTTACGTAGACACTGGAATATTCTAACTACAGACACAGACATTCACAAAATTGTTGGGAACTATCCCTTAATAACAACAAGACGAGCCCCCTCACATCAAGACAAACTAGTTCATAGCCACTATAAAGGAAATAATGACTGGTTAGGGAAACACCAAAAGAAAGATGGCTGTTACAAATGCGGTAAGTGTAAAATGTGTAAAGATATCTTAAAGGGCCAGTTAATGATTGATATCAGGGGTCATCCCCATAGAATAAAGGGCCATATCACATGCCGCAGCGAGGGAGTAGTTTATGTTGCCTTTTGCTCCTGCCCCAGATTTTAAGTAGGCAAAACCTATAGAGAGTTTAGGGAACGCATGAAGGAGCACAGAAGGGATATTCTCAATTAGAAAATTAAGGACAGTGGTGTTGCAAGACATTTCTTTGAGGTTCATCAGAGCAGTGTACATGATTTAAAATTCATGGGCCTAGAATTAATAGACATTAGTGAAAGAGGGGGTGACTGGGATAATTTACTCTTAAAATCTGAATGCAGATGGATATATAATTTAAATTCATTGCAACCATTTGGACTAAATGAAGAATTAAACTTTGCGCCCTTTTTAAGTACTTAAAGTAATGGACAATTATATTAGCATGTAGGGTATATGTGATTATATGTTATATACCACTAGACCTGAAGTACATATCAGGATATATTGATTTTTACTCCATTACTATACTCATGTCTACGGGCTCACTTGATAGGTCCCTTGAATCCTCTATATGGATAAATAAAAAGAGAGAAGCGGTCAACCTGGAAATGAACAATAGCATAAAAGCTTGTTCTATGGCTAGTTACAACCCAAGAAGCAGCCTCTTTTTGCTCAACATGTGCCTTTCAAAGAGAAGAACTTTCCTGAAGCATATCAGTCTGATCCTGACTTCACAGTACAGTCCAGCCCCGAAATACCAGGCAATCCCTCTCTGAACGAGAGAAACAGCAAAACCCCAGATGTACGTTTCGGCCTATTGTGGGCCTCATCAGTGAGGTGCAGCCATATCCCTCTAGGCACACTGAGCAATGGGTCCACCTCTGGATTCCTGCATCACACCTAGGGAGACCTACCAAAATGTCATAATTTGCATAAATAAAAAGAGAGAAGCGCTCAACCTGGAAACGAACAATAGCATAATAGCTTGTTCTATGGCTAGTTACCACCCAAGAAGCCGCCTCTTTTTGCTCAACATGTGCCTTTCACAGAGAAGAACTTTCTTGAAGCATATCAGTCTGATCTTGACTTCACAGTACAGTCCAGCCCTGAAATACCAGGCAATCCCTCTCTGAATGAGAGAAACAGCAAAACCCCAGATGTACGTTTCGGCCTATTGTGGGCCTCGTCAGTGAGGTGCAGCCATATCCCTCTAGGCACACTGAACAACGGGTCCACATCTGGATTCCCGCATCACACCTAGGGAGACCTCCCAAAATGTCATAATTTGCATAAATAAAAAGAGAGAAGCGCTCAACCTGGAAACGAACAATAGCATAACAGCTTGTTCTATGGCTAGTTACCACCCAAGAAGCAGCCTCTTTTTGCTCAACATGTGCCTTTCACAGAGAAGAACTTTCCTGAAGCATATCAGTCTGATCCTGACTTCACAGTACAGTCCAGCCCCGAAATACCAGGCAATCCCTCTCTGAATGATAGAAACAGCAAAACCCCAGCAAAACCCCAGCCGTACCTTTCGACCTATTGTGGGTTTAGCTGTTTCTCTCGTTCAGAGAGGGATTGCCTGGTATTTCGGGGCTGGACTGTACTGTGAAGTCAGGATCAGACTGATATGCTTCAGGAAAGTTCTTCTCTGTGAAAGGCACATGTTGAGCAAAAAGAGGCTGCTTCTTGGGTGGTGACTTGCCATAGAACAAGCTATTATGCTATTGTTCGTTCCCAGGTTGAGCGCTTCTCTTTTTATTTATGCAAATTATGACACTTTGGGAAGTCTCCCTAAGTATGATGCGGGAATTTAGACGTGGACCCATTGCTCAGTGTGCCTAGAGGGATATGGCTGCACCTCACTGACAAGGCCCACAATAGTCCGAAACGTACGTCTGGGGTTTTGCTGTTTCTCTCATTCAGAGAGGGATTGCCTGGTTTTTCGGGGCTGGACTGTACTGTGAAGTCAGGATCAGACTGATATGCTTCAGGAAAGTTCTTCTCTGTGAAAGACACATGTTGAGCAAAAAGAGGCTGCTTCTTGGGTGGTGACTAGCCATAGAACAAGCTATTATGCTATTGTTCGTTCCCAGGTTGAGCGCTTCTCTCTTTTTATTTATGCAAATTATGACATTTTGGGAAGTCACCCTAAGTGTGATGCTGGAATCAAGACGTGGACCCGTTGCTCAGTGTGCCTAGAGGGATATGGCTGCACCTCGCTGATGAGGCCCACAATAGGCCGAAATGTACGTATGGGGTTTTGCTGTTTCTCTCTTTCAGAGAGGGATTGCCTGGTATTTTGGGGCTGGACTGTACTATGAAGTCAGGATCAGACTGATATGCTTCAGGAAAGTTCTTCTCTGTGAAAGGCACATGTTGAGTAAAAAGAGGCTGCTTCTTGGGTGGTGACTAGCCATAGAACAAGCTATTATGCTATTGTTCGTTCCCAGGTTGAGCGCTTCTCTCTTTTTATTTATGCAAATTAGGACACTTTGGGAAGTCTCCCTAAGTGTGATGCAGGAATCCAGACGTGGACTCGTTGCTCAGTGTGCCTAGAGGGATATGGCTGCACCTCACTGACGAGGCCCACAATAGGCCGAAATGTACATCTGGGGTTTTGCTGTTTCTCTAGTTCAGAGAGGGATTGCCTGGTATTCCAGGGCTGGACTGTACTGTGAAGTCAGGATCAGACTGATATGCTTCAGGAAAGTTCTTCTCTTTGAAAGGCACATGTTGAGCAAAAAGAGGCTGCTTCTTGGGTGGTGAATAGCCATAGAACAAGCTATTATGCTATTGTTCGTTCCCAGGTTGAGCACTTCTCTCTTTTTATTTATGCAAATTATGACACTTTGGGAAGTCTCCCTAAGTGTGATGCGGGAATCCAGATGTGGACCCGTTGCTCAGTGTGCCTAGAGGGATATGGCTGCACCTCACTGATGAGGCCCACAATAGGCCAAAACGTACGTCTGGGGTTTTGCTGTTTCTATACTATTTACACATGTCTGCTCAGACTGTTTATTAGTATCTGGCAGGTATGTGTATATCTATGTAATTAAATATGTGTATTTGTCAGGGTGCCAGGAATCAGACTGAGACGAGAAGTGCAAAAATAATCACACCTTTATTAATAGCAGAAAATAATAAAAAAGTCCAAAAATCAAATAACAAGCCTGGAATCAAAACCAGAGCTGGTAGTCGGACAAGCCGAGTTAGGAGCCAAAGTGAGTAGTCAGACGAGCCAGAGTCAGGAACAAGGAGAACAGCAGAGTCAGGAACAAGCCAGGGATCAGGAACCAGGAGGGACGTCAGAAAGCCAGGTAATACACAGGAGCTCTCACAAACAGGTCTGAGACAACGCAAGGGAAAAGCATACTGAATAGAGGCCCTTTAAATAATAAGTGATGACATCACAATTCTGAGACTGCATCCTGTCTCACACGGATGATGTACACCAGTCTGGCCATAAAAGGAAGTGCAGGAAATGAGCAGCATCACACAGTATGCACCAGAGTCAGCAAGAGAGGTGAGTACAATGGCTGCCAGCAGCACATGGCAAACAAAACAGGAAAAAAAACCTGACAGTATTTGCTACTACTTTTGTTTTTTTGATAAATCAGTGCTTATCACGGATGTCAGGTTGAGCAACAGTGTTTGTTACTATTTTAGTTTGTTCCATTTAATCAAGTTCCATTTGTTTCTTTTTTCTTTTGTTACTTTTTGCAATAATTAATGCTGTTTCAATTCACCTGTGGGGCTCTTGGTAAATAGAGCTGAATCTCTAGAGTGGATATTGATTCACTGTGCCTGAGGAAGCCCTCTGTGACGTGGGTGAAACATGTGTAGCAGTTGTCAATCAGCTGGTAGCCGACTTCCACGCTGTCTGTAATTACACACACATTCCAATACTAACCCCACAGATAACTAAGCCAAGAACATTAAATCCAGAAGATCAAACAGATTGTGATGTCTTACTGAATTCTGTAAGAGAAGTAGTATTTTGTAGGACCACAACTGCTGAGATTATGTGTTAAAGTTTTGATTTGTTACACAGAGAACGAAGGTAGTGTACATCAATTACCAAATGATAGTAATGTGCAAACCCATAAGTTCTCAATGCAAGTTACTTGAAAGTTTGTAGTTGAATATTGACCTATTGCAGGTCAATTATAGTAAAACAAACTCGTATAGTTTTTACATGGAATGTATCAAAATTGTCAAGTTACAACTTCCGTTATATAATGTGGTTAGAACCAAATGTTACAAAATTTACATAAGTAGCAAGAGTAGAGGATGAGACTGTAACAATATGGCAGACGGTAAATAAGCAAAACAAAGTACCTTCTCTAGATCTGATAAGAGGCGATCAGCTTTAATTGCGGTAGCGGTCTGGAAGCTGCAGAGTCTCTAGAATTTCAGGTATATCTTATAGAAGTGAGCGAGAGACAGGAAGTAGCTGGTCAGAAGTCGGGAGCTAGTGAGCAGCAGAGAAGCGGCAGCCGGTTGGCGTGTGATGTCACCGCAAGTTGCTGAGAGGATCCGGTCAGCAAAACAGCTGAGGTAGGATACGTAGAACTTTAAAGAGAGCGATGCAGACAGGACTGCTAGTAGGAAGGGCTAGTTGTGATCCAATAGTATGGGGATTGAATCAATACCAAGCACTTTGGTAATAGCGAATGTGCCTTAAATAGGGTAACTAGTAGTAATGTTGTGAATAGTTTGCCAGCGAATAGTTCCCGGCAAACATAGCTTGTTCGCGTTCACCGCGGCGGGCGAACATATGCGATGTTCGGTCCGCCCCCTATTCATCATCATTGAGTAAACTTTGACCCTGCACTTTACAGTCAGCAGACACATTCCAGCCAATCAGCAGCAGACACTCCCTCCCAGACCCTCCCACCTCCTGGACAGCATCCATTTTAGATTCATTCGGAAGCTGTATTCTTAGTGAGAGGAGGGACAGTGTAGCTGCTGCTGATTTAATAGGGAAATCGATAGCTAGGCTAGTGTATTCAGTGTCCTCTACAGTCCTGAAGGACTCATCTGATCTCTGCTGTAAGGACCGCACCCCAAAAAGCCCTTTTAGGGCTAGAACATCAGTCTGCTTTTTATTTTCCTGTGTAATCTAATTGCAGTTGCCTGCCTGCCAGCGTGTGTGTCAAGCTCACAGCGTATACTGTGCCCACTTGCCCAGTGCCACCACTCATATCTGGTGTAACAGTAGTGTACATTTAAAAACAACAACACTTTTTTGACTGTGAAATAATAACAGACAGCTGCCAGTACCCAAGATGGCCGCCAATAAGGCAGATGGGAAGGGTTAGAGAGCTGTTTTGGTGGGGATCAGGGAGGTTGGGGGCTAAGGGGGGATGCTACACCACAGCATATGTAAATATGCTAAAAAAATATATTTTTTTAAAAAACCTTTTATTTTAGTACTGGCAGACTTTCTGCCAGAACTTAAAATGGCGGGGACAATTGTGGGGTGGGGGAGGGAAGGGAGCTGTTTGGGAGGGATCAGGGTGTCTGATGTGTCAAGTGGGAGGCTGATATCTACACTAAAGCTAAAATTAACCCTGCAAGCTCCCTACAAACTACCTAATTAACCCCTTCACTGCTAGCCATAATACACGTGTGATGCACAGCAGCATTTAGCGGCCTTCTAATTACCAGAAAGCAACGCCAAAGACATATAAGTCTGCTATTTATGAACAAAGGGGATCCCAGAGAAGCAGTTGCAACCATTTATGCCATAATTGCATAAGTTATTTGTAAATAATTTCAGTGAGAAACCTAAAATTGCGATTTTTTTTTAGTTTTTTTTAAATTTGATCGCATTTGGTGGTTAAATGGTGTCATGAAATATACCAAAATGGGCCTAGATCAATACTTTGGGTTGTCTACTACACTACACTTAAGCTAAAATTAACTCTACAAGCTCCCTACATGCTCCCTAATTAACCCCTTCACTGCTGGGCATAAAACACGTGTGGTGCGCAGTGGCATTTAGCAGCCTTCTAATTACCAAAAATCAATGCCAAAGCCATATAAGTCTGCTATTTCTGAACAAAGGGGATCCCAGAGAAGCATTTACAACCATTTATGCCATAATTGCGTAAGTTATTTGTAAATAATTTTTGTGAGAAACCTAAAGTTTATGAAAAAGTGAACAATTTTTTTTTATTTGATCGCATTTGGCGGTGAAATGGTGGCATGAAATATACCAAAAATGGGCCTAGATCAATACTTTGGGTTGTCTACTACACTACACTTAGGCTAAAATTAACTCTACAAGCTCCCTACACGCTCCCTAATTAACCCCTTCACTGCTGGGCATAAAACACATGTGGTGCGCAGTGGCATTTTGCAGCCTTCTAATTACCAAAAAGCAACGCCAAAGCCATATAAGTCTGCTATTTCTGAACAAAGGGGATCCCAGAGAAGCATTTACAACCATTTATGCCATAATTGCATAAGTTGTTTGTAAATAATTTCTGTGAGAAACCTAAAGTTTGTGAAAAAGTGAACAATTTTTTTTATTTGATCGCATTTGGCGGTGAAATGGTGGCATGAAATATACCAAAATGGGACTAGATCAATACTTTGGGATGTCTTCTAAAAAAAATATATACATGTCAAGGGATATTCAGGTATTCCTGACAGATATCAGGGTTCCAATGTAACTAGCGCTCATTTTGAAAAAAAATCGATTTTGAAATAGCAAAGTGCTTCTTGTATTTATTTCCCTATAACTTGCAAAAAAAGCAAAGAACATGTTAACATTAGGTATTTCTAAACTCAGGACAACATTTAGAAACTATTTAGCATGGTTGTTTTTTGGTGGTTGTAGATGTGTAACAGATTTTGGGGGTCAAAGTTAGAAAAAGTGTGTTTTTTTCCATTTTTTTCTCATATTTTATAATATTTTTAATAATCAATTATAAGATATGATGAAAATAAAGATATCTTTAGAAAGTCCATTTAGTGGCGAGAAAAACGGTATATAATATGTGTGGGTACAGTAAATGAGTAAGAGGAAAATTACAGCTAAACACCGCAGAAATGTAAAAATAGCCCTGGTCCTTAAGGGAAAGAAATTGAAAAATGGCCTTGGTCCTTAAGGGGTTAAAAAAAAAACTAGAAATTTGACTGTGAAATAATAGCAGTCAGTTTCCTTCACGCGTGTGCATTTCAGGGCCTGCCAAGGCACAGTGTCACACCAGTGCAACTCATATATGGTGTAACAGTGGTGTACATTAAAAAAATAATACAATTTTGACTGTAATAGATTGAATAGCAGTTAGTTGTCTGCAAGCGTGTGTGTCAGGCCTACAGCGTCTACTCTGCCAACTTCTGCCAGTGCACAGTGCTAGTGTTGTCACAGTAGCTTGCACGCATAGTTCCACTAATCGAAAAAAAAATGACAGGCAGAGGCTGGCCACCCCGCAGGGGCCGTCGTGGTCGTGGTGCTGTGATTCCCTTTGGCCCTAGAATAATGCCCAGTGTTCAGAGGCCACGTACCCTGAACTCGAAAAGTTCTGAGAACATAGTTGACTGGCTAACACAGGACACCCAATCTTCTACAGCTTCCGCTCGGAACCTTGTCGCACCATCCTCCTCCAGCTTAGCTTCAGGCACCTCTCAAGTTATCACTCACCCGCCTGCCGCCACCACCAACACTAGCACCACAGCCACTTCACTTGATCTGTCAGAGGAGTTATTTACACATCAGTTGGAAGAAATGAGTGATGCACAACCATTATTGCCAGAGGATGTAGATAACAGGGATATGTCTCAGTCAGGCAGCATTACACACATGGACGTACGGTGTGATGATGATGATGTTGTACCCGCTGCGGGAGTTTGGTCTGTCACTGTGAAGCGGGCGTAACCCTTACACTACCTGATCGATACAACATCATACCTGATGTTTTAAAGCACGTTATTCCAAACAATTTAGGAATGTTAGGTGATTTATGTCCCTGTAGGTTTTAAAATTCGCCTGCCTATTGAAGTCTATAGCGGTTCGCCCGGTTCGCCCGTTCGCAAACATTTGTGGAAGTTCGCGTTCGCCGTTTGCAAACCCAAATTTTTATGTTTGCAACATCACTAGTAACTAGATGGAATCCTTAAAGAGGCAGGCATAGTCACATGAGAAATAGAAGTTGCAACTTAAGATAGCAGAAATACATGACAGGACACCCACCCCAAGGAGCAGCTCCGCGGCTCAAGGACATGGGCGGTCTGGATGTCTCTGGTGAAAACGAGAAATCAATCTCGGAGACGATATGTTGGTAGCTGGTTCCCAGGAATTATCCTCTTCAGAATAACCCTTCCACTGCACAAGATACTGGAGAGCACCACAACGTAGTCTGGAATCCAGAATGGAATGAACCTCATATTCAGTGTTGGGATCGATGGTAACCTGAGGAAGGGAAGTGTGTAGAACAGCATGCCTGACCGTCCGATAAGGTTTTAGAAGGATACGTGGAAGGTGGAGTGGATCTTAAGGTTATCAGGTAACTGAAGTTTCACTGCATTTTCATTGATGATTTTTACAATTGGGAATGACCCGATGTATAGGGGGAAAGTTTCCTTGATGGAGTGGTGAGCTGTAGGTTTTTTGTGGAGAGCCAAACAAGATCTCTTAGAGCATATTGAGGTGAAGGAGTCCGTTTTCTATCATAGTATTGTTTATAAAGAATCTTTGCTCTATCAATTGTATCCTTAATATTAATGAAGTTATTGGAGAGCGAATTAGTCAAATCACTAATATGTGGAGATGAGGAGTTGTAGTCTGGGAGTATTTGGAAACTAGGATGATATCCATAGTTTATGTAGAAGGGTGTTTCTTTTGTGGTGGAATGTTTGGTATTATTGAAGACAAACTCAGCGTAGGGTAGAAGATCAGACCAAGAGTCTTGTTGAGCTGAACAATAAAGCCGTAGGAACTGTTCAATCCACTGATTGCATCTCTCGGTCTGACCGTTGCACTGTGGATGATAAGAAGTTGTGAGTCTCATGTCTATATCAAATGCTTTACAAAATTCTGCCCACAACCTACTGGTGAACTGGGATCCCCGGTCAGTAAGTATTTTTTGTGGTAATCCATGATTTTTGAAGACATTGGTGAGTAGTAGCTGGAGAGTTTCTGCTGCAGTTGGTAACTTTTAGTATGGTATTAGGTGCAGCATTTTGCTGAAAAGATCAGTTACCACTAAAATAGTGGTGTTATTGGATGACATTGGGAGTTCAACAATGTAATCTAGAGCAATCTCTTGCCAGGGTCTGGAGAGTGTGGGTAGAGGAAGAAGTAGACCATACGGTGCCTTTTTAGTCCTTTTGGAGGTAGTACAGGTGTAACAACTGTTCACATACTCGGTGATATCAGAGGTCATGTTAGGCCACCAATAAGATCTCTTCATCAGTTCCTGGATTTTGTAAATACCAGAGTGTCCTGCAAGGAATTAGATTCAAGTTGTAGGTTATACTTGGATTTTGTATCATCCTTCTGTTGTTCATCCTTCAAGAAGGGTAGTGAGTTGATAGTAAGCATGAGGAAATGTTTTTCAGGGATCACTGATTCTGGTGAATATATTTTCAGAATATTGGACGGTATACGGGATAGGGCATCAGCCTTACCATTTTTAACTGCAAGTCTGAAGGTGATAAGAAAACCGAATCTGGAAAAATAAAGATTCCAGCACACTTGCCTGGCAGTAAGTGTTTTCGTGGATTTTAAATACTGTAAGTTTCGGTGGTCCGTGTAAACAATAGTCAGAAACTTTGCTCCTTCCAGGAGATGTCGCCAGTTTTCAAACGCGGCCTTGATTGCCAGTAATTCCTTATCTCCTATGGGATAATGTGTCTCCGAAACAGTCAATGATCTTAAGTAGTACGCCACGGGATGTATAGGTTGTTTCAGATGTTCTCTTTGTGATAATACTGCCCCTATAGCGTCCTGGGAGGCATCAACCTTCAGTATGAACTGCTGGTTAGGATCGGGGAACTTCAGAATGGGTGCTGAAGTAAATTTGTTTTTTAGTAGGTCAAACACTGTTTGGGAATCCTTGGTCCAAAGAAATTTAGTATCCTTTTTTGTGAGATTAGTTAGAGGTTTAGCAAGTGATGCAAAATTCTTTATGAACTTGCGGTAGAAATTTGCGAAGCCCATAAACCTTTGTACATCTTTTTTTGTAGAGGGTACCGGCCAATTCAATATGGTCTGAATCTTAGTATCATCCATTTTAATTCCTGTATCTGATATGTGATAACCCAGGAAAGAGATATTTTAGCGTAGAGAGAATGACATTTGAATCTGGAGAGTACCTGTCTCACATGATTTCTATGCTCCTGTAGTGTCTTAGAGAATATCAAAATGTTGTCTAAATAAACAACAACAAAGATATCGATAAAATCCCTGAAAACATCATTAATCAGATGTTGGAAGGTAGCGGGGGCATTACAGAGACCGAATGGCATGACGGTGTACTCGTACAATCCGTACCTAGTACGAAACGCCGTCAGCCATTCATCTCCAGATCTCATTCGTACCAAATTGTAAGCCTCCCTTAAGTCCAACTTTGTAAAATATATAGACCCCTCCAACCTCTATATCAATTCATGAATAATGGGGAGAGGATAGCGATTTTTGATGGTGACCTTATTCAGCTGTCGATAATCGATTATTGGCCTTAGTGAGCCATCCTTATTTTTTACAAAAAACATGCCAGCTCCAGCTGGTGAAGTGGAGGGTCTTATATAGCCTTTTCTTAAATTATCTTCTAAATATACCTTCAAATGATCAAGTTCTGGCTTTGATAGGGGGAAAATATGCCCACAGGGAATGGTTGCACCTGGCAGTAAATCTATAGGGCAATCATATTTTCGATGGGGAGGTAGGTTTTCGGATTCTTTTTTGCTAAAAACATCCAAAAAATCATGATATTCTATGGGTATGTCGGTTTCTGTAGTGTTATGTGGAGGTTGGAGAAGCAGTGTTGGAAAACAGGTACTATTACAGTATGTAGATGTAAATTGTACAGATAGGGATTTCCAAGAAATGAGAGGGTCGTGAGTTCTAAGCCACTGTAACTCTAATATGAGAGGGAAAGCAGGTGAGGGTATGTCATCAAAGACTATGTATTCTCTATGGTGGTCATGACTTGTTACTAGTAAAGGAATAGTCTCATACAAAACAGGACCTGAACTTAAAATTTTCCCATCTATACCCCTTAAAGGAACAGGAGAGACTTTTTTGTAAGTGGTATTTTATTTTTATCAGTGAAAGACAAATCAACATAAGCAGATGCTCCAGAATCAAGAATCGCGGTTTCGTTCACCCAATGTTGATCCCACTGTAAAATAAGGGGTAATTTACAATAGATTCTGTCATTAGACTCAGTGTTTAAACAATAGTGGTTGTTGTTACTCTTACCCTTAGTCTGTCGTTGCAGTAAGGGACAGGCCTTGACTATATGCTCAGCTGAAGCACAATACATGCATAAATTTTGTGTGCGTCTTCTAAGCTTTTCTTGATTACTAAGTGGTCCCTTGAGGAATACTATTTCCATAGGTTCTGAACTACTCTTGGGTTGAGTATATGTGTTACCAGTGTGCGTATACTTTTTGGAAGTGTTGTCATGGTAAGCTCTTTCATGCATTCTCTCTCTAAGCCGCCTGTCTATACTTATGCTAAGATTTAAAAACTCCTCAAGTGTGTGGGGTATATCTATGCGGGACAGTTCATCTTTAATTGCCTCTGAAAGGCCAAAGCGGAACTGGTTCCTAAGGAATAGGTTATTCCATTGTGTGTCTTTTGCCCATCTCTTGAAATCCGCAATGTAATCCTCAACATCCCTTTTCTTTTGTTTTAACCCTCTCATGGCATATTCAGCTGTTAATTGCTTGAAAGGGTCGTCGTATAACTGCCCTAAAGCAGAAAAAATGTTTCAAGGGAGCTGAGGATATCATCATTTGTTTCAAGAAAATGCTTTGCCCAGCTTCTGGGTTCTGCTCTTAGATAAGATATTGTGGTCATTACTTTTATCCTATCATTCTGGTAAGTGTAAGGTTTTAGAGAGAATAACAAAAGACAGGAATTCTTGAAATCCCTGAAATGTTTCCTATCTCCGCTAAATGTCTCAGGTGGACTAACATGTGGTTCTGGTACATGACTTTTATTTTCTACAAAGTCTTTTATATATGCCTTTAATGCATCGTTTTCAGCTTTCAATGTGTTAGAGCCGTCAGTGAGTAAATCCACTCTCTGGTTCAGCGTCTGCATATGTGAGGTCATCTCAGCTGGGTCCATTGTATATTTTGGGCTTGGTATTCTGTGATGTCTTACTGAATTCTGTAAGAGAAGTAGTATTTTGTAGGACCACAACCGCTGAGATTATGTGTTAAAGTTTTGATTTGTTACAGAGAACGAAGGTAGTGTACATCAATTACCAAATGATAGTAATGTGCAAACCCATAAGTTCTCAATGCAAGTTACTTGAAAGTTTGTAGTTGAATATTGACCTATTCACACTGAATAATTGCAGCAGGTTAATTATAGTAAAACAAACTTGTATAGTTTTTACATGGAATGTATCAAAATTGTCAAGTTACAACTTCCGTTATATAATGTGGTTAGAACCAAATGTTACGAAATTTACATAAGTAGCAAGAGTAGAGGATGAGACTGTAACAATATGGCAGACGGTAAATAAGCAAAACAAAGTACTTTCTCTAGATCTGATAAGAGGCGATCAGCTGTAATTGCGGTAGCGGTCTGGAAGCTGCAGAATCTCTAGAATTGCAGGTATATCTCATAGAAGTGAGCGAGAGACAGGCAGTAGCTGGTTAGAAGTCGGGAGCGAGTTAGCAGCTGAGAAGCGGCAGCCGGTTGGCGTGTGACGTCACCGCAAGTTGCTGAGAGGATCCGGTCAGCAAAACAGCTGAGGTAGGATACGTAGAACTCTAAAGAGAGCGATGCAGACAGGACTGCTAGTAGGAAGGGCTAGCTGTGATCCAATAGTATGGGGATTGAATCAATACCAAGCACTTTGGTAATAGCGCATGTGCCTTAAATAGGGTAACTAGATGGAATTCTTAAAGAGGCAGGCATAGTCACATGAGAAATAGAAGTTGCAACATAAGATAGCAGAAATACATGACACAGATACTTTATCACTAACAGCCAGTTTAAGATCCAAGGGAAGAAATTTAACTAAATCGCAAAATTTTCTTTTTTCTACCACCTCTGCTGAAACATCATCCCTGGTATCAACTACCATTAAAAACCAAGATAGAGATAAATTAATGAGACAACTGGTAAAGTTAAAACCTCATCAGTGTATGATGTTAAAGCAGATGTATTTACTAACATGTCACATTTTGAGTCTGCAATAAAACAATACATGCTTTCTCCTAAAGAAGCATGTATAATGTTAAAGATTTGGCTTCCAGGCAGCATTGCAGTTAGATTACAATCACTAGTTGCAGGCCCAGTTAATTTGAACACAGATTGGTTTAAGGAGGATAAATGGGGTTCAGATGGGGACAGATTAAAAGCTCTTTGTAAACTAGTGACAGGGAGTAGAGATTTAGACACTCTCTTGCAAAAATGCAAGTAGCATTAAATGATGACCCATGGGTATTTGCAGCTAAATTTGAACAATTATATAGATTGACACACAGAATTTCACCAGAACAGACACCTCATGATATGTTGCAATATTTAATTAAAAAATTCACATATTTGGATCCTAGCATACAAATGATGACTGAGGAAAAGAATACACTCAAGGGTGTGTTATCTATTATAGGTAAGGTTTGGCAGAACATTCTAAAGAAAAGGAACACAGAGCAAAACAGAATTGCTGTGGTAACCACTAATAAAGGGAAACTAAAATATTCAGAGGGTCCCTTTGAAGGTACTTGCCATTACTGCAATAAATATGGGCACAGACGATTAGATTGCAGATTCTTAAAGAGAATTCAGAAGGAAACTGGGGGAGGGCAGGAAAGATTACATCCCTCTGCACCTCTAAAAGAAAGCTATGCGCAGAATTGGGTAGGGAAAAACAACAAGATTAATCCCCCAGATAAAACAGGACAGGAATACACCCACAAAGCTTAGGCCTGGTACTAATCTGTATGGCTCAGCGCATGAGGCTTTGAGAGTGATGACTGTGTGGGGAGGGGAAGTGGGATATCATGAAAAGAATTATGAAAATAATTCTCCTCTGATATCCTGCTCTGATTGACTACCTCAGGCCCTGGATGACATGGTCCCTATATGTAACACCTTTAGGGATCATTCTGGACATCCCTGTGTCTATGGTGTGATTGAGGGCTATCGCACAAAACTCCTCATAGACACAGGATCTTCAGTAACTCTGACAGACTTACCATTAAGAACCCCATAAGGGACAAGACAGACATTTCTTGTGGGACTTGGGGGATCCCAGTCCCAAGCATCCCTTATCCCAAATGTGACTAGGACACTAGGCAATCAGTGGACTAAGGAAATTCCCATTTGGCAGAGAAAAAACACAGAGGGTACAATACATTGTGGTGATATAATGAGATCAGAAGGGATGATAGTGGATCTGTATAACAATGTTTTGTGGAGGGATACTAGAGGGAGAAAGCCTGTTATATTAGATGACTCATACATCAATCATATAGCATCCATTGCATCAATTCCTTCAGAAAGGGTGTGGCCGGATACTGAAAGTCACCCTGTTTTGAAGAGATTGGTCATGGATTTCCCTGGCATATGGGCTCAACATAAGAATGATTGTGGCATATTAAAAGGCATTGAAATCAATATTGTAGGCCCAGACCCCCCTCCACAAAGACAGTATCGTTTTCCAGCAGAAGCTATTGAACCTGTGAGGCAAATTATTAGTCAGCTTGAAAGCAAAGGAATAATTAGAAAATGTTCCTCCTCTAATAATTCTCCTTTGTGGCCAGTAAAGAAAGCAAATAATACTTGGAGGTTAACTGCTGATTTTCGTATGGTAAAGTTACCCCACCTGTTACAAATCTACTTGCTTCTACTCCTGAAGTGGTATCCAAACTGAGTGCCATATGTAGGTGGTATTCTGTTCTGAATATAAGTAATGGTTTTTGGAGTGCCAGACTAGCCCCAGAGTGCTAATATAAGTTTGCTTTTTGCTTTTCAAACACACAATATTGCTTCAATTTGCTCCCTCAGGGCTTTCATAACTCTCCAACATACTTTTACCAAGAGTTAGCAGAGGTATTAAAAACATTCTCAGTCCCAGAAAGGACCATACAGTATGTAGATGATATTTTGTTACAAACAGAGACAGTAGAGGAACATTTGGAGCAGCTGAATGAACTGCTTGACTTGATTGCTGAATCTGGCCTCAAGTTAAACACTTCAAAAGTACAATTAATGAGACAAAAGGTGACATTTTTGGGAGTATCAATCCAAAGGGGTACAAGATGCCCTACTAGAGAGCGAGTTGCAGCCATACTTCAGGTGCCCAGACCTTTGCATAGGCAGTCCTTAAGACAATTCTTAGGCTTGGTAAATTTTTCTCGTGATTTCATTGAAGGGTTTGCTGAAAAAGCAAAACCTCTCTATGATCTTTTGAAAGGGGAGGATGTTGGGAAAATTCCTTGGAGTGCAGAACATGAGGAAGCATTTAAAGTGTTAAAGGAAGAGTTAGCATCAGCCTCTACCCTTGCCACAGTGGAGAGGGAGGCCCCTTTTGCTTTACAAACATACACATCTGACACTTCTATTTCCACAGTCCTACTGCAGGAGAAGGCTGGAAAATGGAGGCCTGTTGGCTATTTTTCCAGGCTTCTTACTCCAGTAGAGAAAGGTTATGACTTATGTATCAAGGTTTTGTTAGGGGTGCATTAGTCAGTTCAGGCTACCGAGCATATAGTGGGATTTGGGAAGTTCATCCTCCAAACACCACACACCCCTATAAAACTGTTGTTGGAAAAATCATTAAGTGGGCTTTCAACACAAAGAGTGACTAGGTGGTTAATAGATTTGTAACATTGTGACATCACTGTACAACACAATGCAAAATTCAAATTACCCCAACTAATGCACACTCAGGGCGAACCCCATGACTTACACAGAGACATTCACACACAGGGAATCACCTCATAAATTGTTCAGGGACAAATCTTTTCCCCAGGATTTACAAATGTATGTAGATGGTTCAAGATTTTGGCAGGATGTTCAATTTAATACTGGTTTTGCTATTTGGGTCCCCTCTCAACAATTAGCTCTTAAATTTATGCTATCACGATCATTCTCAGCACAGAGAGCAGAATTAGAAGCCATTTCTATGGCTTGCCACAGGTTTGACACACAAGACATTTGTATATACAGTGACAGTGCCTATGTGACCAGATCACTCACAGAGTACTTAGCAATTTGGAATCTAAGGGGAATGGTAGACTCAGCAGGCAAACCATTGTCACATGTTCAAGCCCTTAAGAAATTGGTAGATTAGGGAACACAGCACCCATTGCAGTCAGCTATTAAAGTTAAGGCACACACACATTTCACAGATGAACATTCACAAGGTAATGCACATGTGGACATGTTAGTCAAAAAGGCAGCTTTAGATGGGGAACCATGGCAATCAGATGAGAATGACAGTGAGACACAGGAAGCATGGAGAGAGCATGTTGCATCTAAAGATACAATGGCACATATAGCAAAGATTACAATGGTAGATTCAGAGGTACCTGATTTGAAAACAGAACAAGCTAAAGATCCTAACCTTTTCCCTCTGTTACATGAACAGCAAACACTCCCAAATGGTTATTCAATTTGTAATGGGTTAATATGTTACTCCAATCCCACTGATCCACAGGCTAAATTGTTTTTTGTGGTCCCAAGTCATTTGCAGGGACCTATAACACAGCAAACACATTATCTTCTTGGGCATATTGGCCAAAGTGCATTAGAGTACCATTTAAGGAAAATTTTCATTGGCCAGATTTAGCAGAAACCTGTTTAAAATGTGTACAAAAGTGTTTAATTTGTGCTCAAATTAATCCACGTCCTAAAGGTCAGAGACCCATTCTCCAGAGAATACCAGTAGCAGATGGCCCCTGGAAAGCTATCCAAATTAATTTTATAGGCCCACTTCCACTATCAAAGGGGGGGGGGGGGCTCATGTATGCCCTAGTAATTGTAGATATTTTTTCAAAATGGGTTGAAGCTATTCCACTTCATTGTGATACTGCACAAGCTACTGCCAGAGCACTGTGGGAACATGTTTTCTCAAGATGGGGGTTTCCAACACTCATTGAATCATGCAGGGGTACACATTTTACAGGTCAGGTAATGCAAAATCTCTGTGCCCTACTGGGAATACAGACCAGATTTCATGTACCATATCATCCACAATCCTCTGGTATAGTTGAGCGCATGAATCGCACATTAAAATCAAAATTGTCCAAAATGCTTTCCCAGTATGGTAAATCATCGGTCACACATCTTCCAGCAGTTCTAATGGCTATTAGAGCTACACCATCAAATGCTACCAAGTGTTCTCCCTATGAGCTCATGACAGGGAGAAAGATGACATAAGGCCACCCAGGTGAACCAACATTTTCTACCCCCTTGAGAGAATTTGTGTCCAGAGATCAATATCTCTCCCAAATTCAGGAGCAGTTGAGCTCACTGCTACTTTATGCTGCCTCAAATATGGCCCCAACAGATTGTAAATTTTCATCTACTCCTCAAACACCTCTGTTTGAGAAGGGGGGATTGATCATGATTAAAAATTTTCATAAAAATTCTCCCTGGGATGCAAATTGGGAAGGACGTTATAGAATTTTGGACAAATTGGGTAATACTGTGATTAAAATAGAAAGATCAACCCCTGGGAAATCCAGAAGGCAGCCTGGTTACAAATGGGTCCATGTTGACCAATGTAAAGTGTATAGAGGGACAGTTGTCCCAGATGTAGATATATCTGCTAAGAACTGATATTCTCTTAAGATTTCATTATGTGGAACCTGAGACGAATGATCATCACCAACCTTCCAATCTGTGACTTTAATGAACTTTCAATCACCAACCTCACAAGGTTTCATAGATGGAGCTCAAGCAACATCATCAGAGGATGGACAAGCTTCTGGAGTTCCCAAGACCTTAACAAAGATTGTTTGGAAAAATTGACTTTTAATGCAGGTGGGAGGATTGAAATATTTGCTGAAAAACATCAAGACAATTTAATTGTTTTTTGGAGGGTCAATAATAAAGTTGAATGGGAATGTAAGTGGGTGGCTTGGGGAAAATGGACTGTAGGTCTGGTGGGAGAAGGTATTTCTGTGTCTACAACATTTGCAAATCATATTCACACTATAAAAGGTGATAACTATAATATAACCAAGGTTATATTTGAACAACAAATTGGAGAAGGGATTCATTGGAGAGTTACAGCTTCCAACTTTGGTGGAGGGATTGAAGTATACTTAAAAATAGATCAAAAAAAGGAAACAACTACTTTTGCACCTTTTATCTATTCTACTTTAATCACTACACCAAAGATGAAACATTATGACAATACTCCAATGTGTGAGGGGAAAAAGGTTGTTTCTAGCGGTCCATTTCAAATAAGTACAATCAAGCCAACTCCAGTGTTGAGGGGTGCCACATTCCAATTTATCACGTGGAAGATTAAAATAATAGATTGGCTAGTTTCCACACATTACCAAAATTGTTCCAGAATTACTGCCACTATGGAAAAAGCATTAGTTAAGTGGGCAGAAGGTACTAGGAGAAGGACTAGGAGGGATATTGTGGATAAAGTTTTGGGAGGTGTGGGAACAGGGTTAGAGGTGGTAAATTCCATTGACATATCCAGCTTAACAACAACCTTACAGTCTCAGGGGATTTTAAATGCAAAAGGGATTCATACACAACAAATGATAAACACTCTGGTAGAGACACTGACACAGACAGTCATTCAGGTTCAGGTTCCTGCCATTCAACATACAGAGGAAATACTGATAGGAGTAATTAGTAGGTTAAGGGAAGTATCCTGGGATTTTGTGTGTATTTCCATGAAAACAGAATTATAAACTGACTTTAAATTAATAGCACAGGCTATGGAAAATAACCATACACCTTTGGGAGGGTGGGAACAGTCTGTTGTTAACAGTTTTGCATCAGAACACAAATTATTATGGTTAAACAGTTGGTTAGGCTGCAGGGAAAATATATGCAGGGCTACTTCACTTGTGCCCACTAGTGGTACCTATCAGAATGTTTATCATTTGTTTTCACTAGGAACACCTGTCACAGAATCTCATGTTTTACATCATGAGTTAGAGTTCCCAAATTCTATATGGAATGGTTCCCATATGGAGCAGGTAGACATGTCTGGCTGCATAAGGTTTCCTTCTAAAGTTTTATGTCTACCCAATCAGGCAAGAATAATTCTTGATTCCTGCTGGCATAATCACTCATTTTGCAATGGTTTTGTGGAGAAAGTTAATCCCAAAGATATGATTTTTCCATTAGGACAAGGAAAGGTGTGTTTTGTTGCGTTGAAGCCTAAAGATGAAGTGCATGTATAGTTTGACAAGTGTAATTCAAAGGAACAAATCACACCAGGGATTTATTGTATTACTGGGTACCCTGTGAGGATAAGTTCACTACAGTTTAACTTCACTGCCCCACACTTACTCACATATAATGCTACCTTGGGGACTCCACTCATAACCCCAATATTAGTAGATGATGCACCTTGGCAAAAATGGGTAACCTTATTGCAAAAAGACTCTGTGTTACTGGAACATCTTAAAAAATTTGGGGAACATGTTCATGTAAATTTCTACCATCAGGAACAAGAACTACAAAGGATTGAACATACTTTTACAGAGATGTCAAGTTCTACCTGGTGGCAGAAATTAGCAAACTCCTTTTCGAAACAGTCATCATGGGGTTCTGCATCCTTTTATAATCATATTATTTATATCTATATTATGTATAATTATTCAAATTTGTATGTGTTGTTATTTAAAATCAATAATTGCACTTGTATATCACTTGTATTATGATATGCGAATGGAAGCATCCTTAGTACTCTAATATAGCCATCACACATAGGTGGGGTTAGGAATGTTCAGGTAACACTGGGTAACGAGAAATGAAAAAGTGTTACATCTGACATGGAGAAGGACGCCAGAAATCCCTGCTGAATGGTAAACTGAGCCCCTTTGATATTTGGTCAGCTCTCGCTGGATTTGAGTGAGTGATTGGGATATAGTACAGGGACTATTGGTTTCAAGTTTGGCCCCTTATGTGTCATTAATCTCTGCAAGTACGCTCATAACCACAAGGAATTTTCCTACATAGGATTTAGTCAGAGGCATACTTCAGGAGGACTGTGCTTATTTGGCTGCATGGTGTTACAAAAGCATTAGTTGTCATTGTGTACCATTAAGTGCTATGTGACAGACCCTTCGGTCAGAACTGAAAGAGTTAACTTTGTTCAGCTTCAAGAAGCTATTTTCTAAATACAAGTTTGCTGGCATCAGCTCTAATTAAGTTTAGTGATAAACATTCCCATTGTCTAATCACCTCCAGAGTCAGTTTAACATATCTCAGCCTAATGTCACTATCCCTTTAAGACTTCCTTCTCTGACTGCTGCATTTGGGCAGTATTCACATTCAGCTTGCTTGCCTGCCTGATTAATCATTCATGCACCTGATTACCTCAGCCTCTTTTTAAGCCTTCTCAGGTCTAATGTGCTGGGCATTAACATTGAAGTTGTGATCCTGAACAACAGAGCTACTTCTATTAACTAACTATAAGTCACAGTGAAGCCAGAATATATTGTAAACAAATATTGCACCCTCCATTAATTCTTCAATAACTTCTAGCAACTATGAATCACAGAATATCATCTATCCACGTCCAGGATACTCTTCCCCGGGTCAGGGGTCGGTGTCTTCAAATCCCTACCACTGCCCCGAGGGTCTGTTTCCTGAGCGCATGTACACCGGATCATGACAGAATGTTAATGAATAAAAAAGGGATCTGCAGTGGTAGTGGATGCACCGACCCTCAAAGGAAAATAAAAAATGACAACATAACTCAGACCCAAGCAATCCCTAAAGGAAAAACAAAAGATTTTCAAACTTTAAAAAATTTAAAGACACAGTACTCCCATTCTAGACAATCCTCTACTCATGTTCATGGTTACCATTTTGGTGAAACTGATCCTGAATCTGACTATGAAAATGAAGAGGATTTAACCATAGCTTCATCAGAGAAAATTCAGATTTTTAAAGATTTAAAGAGACAGAACCACTTTTCTAAAATGTCATCTGTTCCTCAATTTCATGCTTACCATTTTGGTGAAACTGATCCTGAATCTGACTATGAAAATGAAGAGGATTTAACCATAGCTTCAGCAGAAAAAATTCAGGCTTTCAAAGATTTAAAGAGACAGAACCACTATTCTAGAATTTCATCTGTTCCTCATGTTCGTGATTTCCATTTTGATGAAACTGATTCTGAGTCTGACTATGTAACTGAAGAGGATGCATTCATAGATTCAGCAGAAAAAATTCAGACCTTTAAAGATTTAAAGAGACAGGACTACTGTTCCAGGAAACCATCTACTCCTCCTGTTTGTAATTCCTATCCTGGTGATACTGATTCTGAGTCTGAATATGTCAACATGGAGAATGACTTCACAGATCCAGCTGAACTGGCATTAGACTGGTATGAGCGCAACTTTAATTCGCCACAAACTCAGACAAAGCCTCAACCTATTGGCTATAATGACATCCTTGGTTGTTATATTTACAATATGGAAGATACAGACAGCTCCCATCATGAAACCTCTCATGGAAATACTGATCTTCCTATTTCTGATATTACCATGGATTCGTTGGATTGGACAGATTCAGAGCTGCAAGAAAAGACATCTGGTTTACAGACTGCTGTTTGGAGAAAAGGTCCCCTCAACTACTATGCTGATTTATCACATCAGAATTATGCATCCAGTGATGAAGAGGATTTCTGTTCTCAACCTTACTACAAGCCACAATGGCAGCAACCTAAGAAGCCTCATACTGGGAAGAGATCTAAGCTCTCTAAGAAAAAGAAGAAGAAGAAGAAGAAAATCCTTCTGCCCACAGAAAATCAGAAGTGCAAAGAGGAAACTCAGCCTCATTCCCCTGTTTTAGTTTCTGTTGTACCAGACCCTCTCTTGCCTCCTGACACTGTCAACACCAAGCTGGATGATGTCTATAGTCACTATCAGTCTGTTCTTAAAGCATCTAATGGTATCTCTTCTCAGACTCTACAACAACTACAAAAACTGTTTCCAACTATTGATTTCTTGCATCCCTCTCATGCTGTCTTAATACCTGTAAATCCTGTGCTAGAAACAAAAGATAATTTTGTTCCAGATATACAATCTAACAGTTTACCAGAGATACTCCCTGGAGAATTTAGCTCTGATATTCAAACTCAAATAAGTATGCCTGCTGAACTCCAGATAACTTCTCAGTCAGAATCTTGTGTCACAATTCCTCCGCATCTACCTGAGTGTGGCATATTTCAGTACACTTCACCTTCTCAAAATTCTTCTGTTATTGCATCTAAGAAATTGTTTCCCTTGGGAGAAACTTTGCATTAACCTACATTTTCTACTACATCAGTTTCCTGTACAGGATTTCCTGATACTGAATCCTGTGAGGACAACTTTGAACCAAGTTTGCAATTGGACATTCTTGAACCTGAAACTTGTACAAAAGTTCTTCAAGAAGATTCACCAGTGCCCATTCCTGTTCCTGTTTTCCATGATTATACTACTAAACCTGATATCAAGGTGGACTCTCCTGTTTTTGACCCTGGTATGGGTATTCCTTTGTTTAACCCAGAAATGGGTGTAATAATACTTGATCCTGAAGATAGCCATGCCCTCTACTCAGAAGCGATTATGGTTCTTGGCTGTAAAGTGGGTCTTGTTAATTCTTCGTTTATGAACCCTGAAGAAAGCCTTGCCCTCTGCTCAGAAGAGAGTATGGTTCCTGGCTCTAAAGTGGGTTCTTTTCCTTTCTCTATAGTTGAACCTTGTCCTGGCGTGGGCATTCCTTCACCCGATCCTACTGAGGATATTCCTGAACCTTGCCCAGATGTGGGTACTTCTGAACCTTGCCCTGGCATGGGCATTCCTACACTTGATCCTATTGAGGATATTCCTGAACCTTGCCCAGATGTGGGTATTCCTGAACCTGGCCCTGGTGTGGGCATTCATATACCTGTTCTTAGTGAGGACACTTTTGATTCTGAATCCAGTAAGGAGACATTTCATATTGAATTAGAAGATGGCAAGAACTGGACAAATCTTGCACTCTACACTCCTATCTCCTACTTTGAAGAAAGCCCTGCTATTGCGTTAGAAGTGGCTATAGCTTTTTCTTTTGGAGTATATCTAATCCTCAGCCAAGAGGTTAATTCTGAGGATACTCAAATCTCTGACCCAAAGGTGGTCAATCTGGTTATCAATCGAGAATACTGCATCTCTATTTCTGAAGCTGAGGAAAGCCTATTCATATCTCTAGGACTGGCTGCCTTTTCATTGGCTATGTACATGGTCATCTATCATGAAGAACATCCGCCTATCTACCCTCAGGATGATTCTGTGGTAGGAACCTCATTGTATGTTACGTTCATGCATTCTCACGATGACTACAAAAAAGTTGACTTCAAGTTTTGCTCTCATCATTTTCAAGTTCTTTTGATACCTGAATTACATGGCCTTTACTTCGTCATTCAACTTTTTCAAAAGATCTCCAACCCTCCTTTCTTGATTTCCGATTGGACTCACTACCTCCATACACTTACTACCGGTTCTCCATATCATTTTTGTTCTCTCTCCTTTTGGATTGTGTTGGGCGCCCGAAGGTCGCCTTTGAGGAGGGCGATCTGTAACATATCTCAGCCTAATGTCACTATCCCTTTAAGACTTCCTTCTCTGACTGCTGCATTTGGGCAGTATTCACATTCAGCTTGCTTGCCTGCCTGATTAATCATTCATGCACCTGATTACCTCAGCCTCTTTTTAAGCCTTCTCAGGTCTAATGTGCTGGGCATTAACATTGAAGTTGTGATCCTGAACAACAGAGCTACTTCTATTAACTAACTATAAGTCACAGTGAAGCCAGAATATATTGTAAACAAATATTGCACCCTCCATTAATTCTTCAATAACTTCTAGCAACTATGAATCACAGAATATCATCTATCCACGTCCAGGATACTCTTCCCCGGGTCAGGGGTCGGTGTCTTCAAATCCCTACCACTGCCCCGAGGGTCTGTTTCCTGAGCGCATGTACACCAGATCATGACAGTCAGACTGCTAGTTGATAAGATGGACTGCATTGTTTTCTTGTGTGTAACTTGTTATCTGCTGAAGTAATGTAATTCTATTGTGGCCTGTCAAAGGGCGTTGTCTCTCTATCTAAATGTACCAAATGTGTGATTGGTGATTTTATGCCTCCCCCTGAGAGTGTCCTGTTTGCATGTAACCTCAATAAAAAGCAGGCTGGGCATCCCAGTCCTGAGTTCTTGGTTGACCCTCAATCGCAGCGTTGACTCGTTTTTGTGGGCAGAAGGGTATCCTAGCTGTGCTACAGCTAGGGGGATTATTCTACATTTGCGAGACTCGTATAGAATACTATGGAAAGCAGCTTCTCCCCTCTTCAGCAATAGGAATCCAGGCTACTAAGCGGTCCATCTCTCAGCGAGACTAAGGGTAACCGTAACATTTGGTGGCAGCAGTGGGATTATCCTGGATTTCCTAGGAGAGGTACAGAACGGATGGAGAGCGCTTACGAAAAATTGAAGCGTACCACCCTAAAGGATTTACTTGAAAGCAGAGGGGGGTATGTCAGCAACCGGCCGAGGAGAGAGCTGATCGCAGAATTGACCGAACTGGATCAGAGCTTCACAATGGCGGAAACACCGACCACGATTAGTGATGAAAAAACCAGGATTGTTCGGGAGAGACTCTCACTATACGGGCCGAACCCCTCCATGGAATTAGTACAGCAGTTGATGGCGGAAGCAGACGAGGATATACGAAAGACTCGAGCCCACGAACTCAACCTAGCGAACGCACACCGCAATGCTGAAGCCCCGCAGGTAATCATCCCTGTTGAAAATATTGGGAGGCCCAAGATACCCTATGCGGCATTTCGACCCTTCCTAGAGAGCGAGACAGGGATTGATGAGTATTTGGCGGACTTTGAAAGGCAATGTGCCCTGCACCAGATTCCCAACAGAGAGTGGCCCACGATATTGTCTGGGAAACTATCCGGGCGAGCCCTGGAAGCCTTTCGTACTCTGGGTGCTGAGGACGTGACACAGTATGAGCTAGTTAAGGAGACACTGTTACGATGGTACGCGGTAACTCCAGACACGTATCGCCGACAGTTTCAGGGCATGAAAAAGAAGCCTAACGATACCCATATGGAATGGGCGCACCGAATGCGGAGAGCGGTAAATCACTGGATGAGCGGAAGTAAAGCGGTGACTGGTGAGGAAATTTTACAATTGTTTCTCTTAGAACATTTTTATAATGGCATGGAACAGCAAGGGAAGGAATGGCTGCGAGACAGGCGACCTTCTATCTTAGAAGAAGCAGCCAAATTGGCCGATGAACATTATGACTCCCGTCTTCACGAACCCATGAATTACCGAGCTCCAGCAAGGGTCGAACCCAGAGAGGTTTACCGTGCACCCCCTCATGCTGAATTCCGAGCCCCGGTGCCCGCAGGGCCCGCCCGACACTCAGGACCACCCAATAACAGCTCTGAGCGTCCCAGACCGACTTGCCACCGATGCAAGCAACCAGAGCATTTCATGGTTAGCTGCCCCCTTAATACGCACCAGACACCCAGGAATTAAAATTACCCCTCTGGTTCATATCGTCCGGCCCGGGCCCTCTGTGTTAACCAAGAGGCCCCTATGGAGGAATATTTGGGGCCACTTCACGAGGCGGACCCTTTATATGCTGCCTCAGATAACCGCCAGCACCATCGGCAGAAGGTATGGCTCGAGGGGCGATCTACCGAGGGATTGAGAGACACAGGGGATACTATCACGCTGGTACAGAGTCATTTGGTGCCGGAGCACAAGCGATCCGGACAGACGGTGGCCGTTAGATTGGCGGGGGGGGGAAGTGTACAAAATTCCAACAGCTAAAGTGCATCTTGATTTGGGAGCGGGAAAGGGGGCTTTGAACGTGGGCATAATGGATAATTTACCTGCTGAAGTACTACTGGGCAACGATTTGGGCCCCATGACTTCTGCCTATGCTCCAGTATACAACAACGAGGCGGACCCCTTGACTACACGAGCCCAAGCCCGGATGGAGCGAGAACTCTCACCAGTGCGGGAGACACAGGTAAGACCTACCCCGACCTTGCCTGACATGTTAGGCCCCATACCCTGGGACACCCCAGATGCTTTCGAGACAGAGTCTAAGACTGACCCGACCTTACAAAAGTACCAGGAACGAGCAGAGACCGGAGGGGGCAGGGCAGATAACGAAACATTTTTATGGGAAAAAGGGAAACTATACCGCTTGACAGAGAAAAGGGGACAGCGTAAGCGACAGCTGGTAGTGCCCCACAAATACCGTCAAGAAATCCTCAAGATAGGCCACGACGTCCCCTTAGCAGGCCACCTAGCCGTAACCCGTACCCTACACAGCATTACTCACACGTTCTTTTGGCCAGGGGTACACGCTGACGTTAGAACTTACGGTAATACCTGCGATGTGTGTCAACGAGTAGGAAGGCGAGGCGATCACCGTAAAGTCCATCTAGTAAATATGCCCATTGTAGAGGAACCCTTCAGCCGGGTTGCTATTGACCTAGTGGGACCACTGGCTACTCCTAGTCCCTCCGGTAAGTGCTACATTCTTACCGTAGTGGACTACGCTACCAGATACCCAGAGGCTGTCGCCCTATCCAACATACAAGCGGATATGGTGGCGAATGCACTAGTACAGGTGTTCTCCCGGGTAGGATTTCCAAAAGAAATCCTATCCGACCGAGGCACCCAATTTACGGCTGAATTGACCCAACAACTCTGGCAGGTTTGCAAAATTAAGTCCCTCCTGAGCTCCCCATACCACCCCCAGACGAACGGGCTGTGTGAGAGGTTCAATGGGACTCTCAAGCAAATGCTCAAGACGTTCACTCAGGTATACCGAGACTAGGAACGCTTCCTGCCGCACCTCCTATTTGCTTTTCGGGAGGTGCCCCAGGAAACGACAGGGTTCTCTCCCTTCAAGTTGCTCTACGGAAGAAAGGTATGGGGACCCCTAAACCTGATCCGGGAGCACTGGGAGGGAGAGATGGAGACTGACGGTGTCCCCATTGTGCCATACGTGCTGGAACTCAGGGACCGAATGGAGCAATTAGCCAAATCAGTGCGGGCTAATCTCCAGTCGGCCCAGAGAAGACAGAAAGTATGGTACTATCGGGGGGCCCGAAAGAGAATCTTCACCATAGGACAAAAGGTGTTAGTACTTAAGCCGGTGAAGACAGACAAATTGCAGGCATCCTGGCAGGGCCCCTACCAGATCATAGAGAAAAGGGGAGACACCACTTATGTGATAGCTAGCTGCCACGACAACAATCTTAGAAAGACATTCCATGTAAACATGCTCAAGGAATATTTTGAGCGACCAGAGAACGTGACGGCCATATGTTGTTTCACTCAGGAAGACCCCGACAGTCTACCCATTCCAGACCTATTAGAAAAGAGTCTCCCCACAGGTATAGTAGCTCAGGTTCAGATAGGAGACAGACTTAGCCCCACTGAAAGGGAGCAGCTCAACCAAGTCCTACAGTCCAAGCACCTCACCTTCTCCCCGAAGCCAGGGTACACTACCTTAACCACCCACCAGGTAGATACTCCGGGACAAGCTCCCTTACGCCAGGCTCTGTACCAAATCCCTGAAGCAGTTAGGACAGGAATGAAGAAGGAGATCGATGAGATGCTCCAACTCAGGGTAATTGAGCCCTCCGATAGTCCCTGGGCCCAAGAAAGATGGGACAACCCGGTTCTGCGTAGACTATCGGAGGCTCAATGAAAAGACAGTGACGGATGCTTACCCTATGCCCAGGGTAGACGAGCTACTCGATCGTATAGCCAGGGGAAATTACCTGACCACTATTGACCTCTGCAAAGGTTACTGGCAGATTCCCCTGGCCCCGGAGGCTATCCCCAAGTCGGCCTTCGTCACCCCATTCGGCTTATATCAGTTTAGGGTAATGCCGTTTGGGATGAAGAATGCCCCAGCTACATTCCAGCGCTTGATGGATAGGCTCCTGGATGGCTTCCAGAGTTTTGCTTGTGCCTACCTGGACGACATAGCAATCCACATTGAGTCCTGGGAGGAATGGTTCTGGATCAGATCCGGGCTGCTGGCCTGACTCTGAAGCCAGAAAAATGCCACTTTGGGATGGCCGAGGTACAGTACCTGGGTCACCGGGTGGGGTGTGGAAAAAAGCGACCAGAGCCGGCCAAGATAGAAGCTGTCGCCAATTGGCCCACCCCCATCACTAAGACTCAGGTCCTAGCCTTCCTGGGCACGGCAGGGTACTATAGATGGTTCGTACCAGACTACAGCACACTTGCCAAACCCCTGACGGACTTGACCAAGAAGAACTTACCTCGACAGGTCCTGTGGTCTCCCCACTGTGAAACGGCTTTCCAGGCTCTCAAAAAGGCTCTAATTAACACTCCTGTCTTGGCGGCCCCAGCCCTTAACAAACTTTTTATCGTCCATACAGATGCTTCCATGTTCGGGCTGGGAGCCGTCCTCAGCCAAGTAGTCGAAGACTAAGGGGAGCATCCAGTTGCCTACATCAGCCGGAAGCTCCTGCCCCGCGAAGTCAGCTATGCAGCGGTTGAAAAGGAGTGTTTGGCTTTGGTGTGGGCATTAAAGAAATTGACTCCCTATTTATATGGGCAGGAGTTCACTCTGGTCACCGATCATAACCCGTTGGTGTGGCTGAACCGGGTCTCTGGAGATAACGGCAGGCTATTACGTTGGAGTTTATCATTGCAACCCTTCAATTTCACCATTACTTACAGACCTGGGAAACAGAATGGCAACGCCGACGGGTTGTCCAGACAAACCGACCTCAGCCCCGCGTAACCAGCGGTCTGGACAGCCTTAGTCTGCCCCAAAAAGGGGTCAGACCATGTCTGCCAGAGTGTTCCACAAAATGGGAGCACTGTTACAAAAGCATTAGTTTTCATTGTGTACCATTAAGTGCTATGTGACAGACCCTTCGGTCAGAACTGAAAGAGTTAACTTTGTTCAGCTTCAAGAAGCTATTTTCTAAATACAAGTTTGCTGGCATCAGCTCTAATTAAGTTTAGTGATAAACATTCCCATTGTCTAATCACCTCCAGAGTCAGACTGCTCGTTGATAAGATGGACTGCATTGTTTTCTTGTGTGTAACTTGTTATCTGCTGAAGTAATGTAATTCTATTGTGGCCTGTCAAAGGGCGTTGTTTCTCTATCTAAATGTACCAAATGTGTGATTGGTGATTTTATGCCTCCCCCTGAGAGTGTCCTGTTTGCATGTAACCTCAATAAAAAGCAGGCTGGGCATCCCAGTCCTGAGTTCTTGGTTGACCCTCAATCGCAGCGTTGACTTGTTTTTGTGGGCAGAAGGGTATCCTAGCTGTACTACAGCTAGGGGGATTATTCTACATTTGCGAGACTCGTATAGAATACTATGGAAAGCAGCTTCTCCCCTCTTCAGCAATAGGAATCCAGGCTACTAAGCGGTCCATCTCTCAGCGAGAGTAAGGGTAACCGTATCACATGGTATTGCCTGCAATTATACAATAGTACGGATTTACTCTTTATTTATTCAGTGGACTCACTGTGTAACTGGATATTTGAGATCCCCTGTTTGTACTTTGGGTAATGAAGGAATCGCATATGCTTAGGTTTATTTTTGGATGACAAATAGTGTTATCCTTATTTACTTTCATGCACATTGTTTCATTTTTTGACAATTAAATCATTTTGTTGCATCATACCTGACCTCTGTGTTTGTGTGTTTGTTTTGAGACTCTCGCAGCTCCTACTTTATTATTATTATTTTAGGCTATAAGTGGGAGTGCTGGATAGGGTTTACATTATTTTTCACTTTACATAATTAATTATCTTATAAACCTACGTGCAGGGTACTCATCTCAGCATTTAGGGTAGGTGGGTTCTAGACCACAGTCATTACAATCCTATGCTAGCTGGTATATCTAATAAATATAAATATATATATATATATATATATATATATATATATATATATATATATATAATTGCATGTTCTATCTGAATAATGAAAGAAAAAATGTGGGTGATTTTAAACAATTTTCTAATTTACTTCTATTATCATCATAAGCTCATGATCCTCCCATGTCTGGAGCAATATTTGGCAGCAGTTTTGCAAGAATGTTATCTATTTAGAAGAGCACTAGATGGTAGCACTATTTCCTACCATGTAGTGATCCAGATCTCTATCTAGGAATCTCTTCAATACCAAATATCATGGGAACGAAGCAAAATTGACAATAGAAGTAAATTTGAAATGTTTTGAAAAGTTTTAAATCACAAAATTCAGGTATCATATACCTTTAAAATGCCCAGACATATTTATGGTCAAAATCTAGCCATGCTCTGGTTCAGTTTATGGGGCCTATCTATCAAGCTCCGAAAGGAGCTTGACGGCCCGTGTTTCTGGCGAGTCTTCAGACTCGCCAGAAAAAGCAGTTATGAAGCAGCGGTCACAAAGACCCCTGCTCCATAACCCTGTCCACCTGCTTTCAGCGAGGTCCACCTGCATTCAACGAGGTCTTGCGGACCTGATCCGCACTGTCGGATCAGGTCCGCAAGACCTTTGTTAAATCGGGGCCTATACTGTATGTGTACTTGGTAGAAAAGTTGAATTATTAATTAGTATCTAGCAGTTTAACAAGTTCCAAGTACTTGCAAAGTCTAAGTGAAATATTTAGGTCATTAGCAGCATTAATTGTGTTAGTGACATTTATGTTTGTAACTGTAAGGTACATTCTTAGGAAAATTAAAAAGGATTTTTAAAGTCTGAAGTTTTGAACTGCTTTTTGCTTTAACTGAAAATGTATTTTGTTGGGTGGATTGGCTGTGGTGCAAATAACTACTTGTTGACTGTTTATTTTCCTTATCAGAGACTGTTTTTTTATTTAATTAAAAGCTTAAAAAATGAACGATGCCAAGTGATACTTCAGGCAGCCCACAGAAGAACGCTATTTTTGAACTGAGGTACTCTTAGCCAATAGCCGTGAGGGCCAGCTGGCATTATGCCTCATAGCTAGCATGCTATTGGCTAAGATCACCTCAGTGATAAAATAGTGTTCTGTTGTAGGCTGCCTGGTAAAAACGTTTCGCAAATGCAAGAATTTACTATCACTTTAACACATTTGTGAATGCAAGGGCTGCAATCATGGGTGTTTGGAGGGGAGCACAATATGGTGTAATTGCTCATCCGGATTTTGGCTTCTTATATCAAAACAAAAACACCCACTTGCTAGTAAGCTATAATTTCTAAACTGATGTTCAGCTAGCAGGTGTAACAAGCAACTCTCTCCTCCTATACACCCCCCCCCTGCAAAAAAATTCTTTGTGATCCCTTTGATACAGTATAATGTAACCCCTTAACTCAATCTATGTATTACTTCTAGCAATATTGTAGCAGTAATAAAGGACATAATCACATTGTCATTTCAAGACTTTTCTGTATCGTTAAGTTAAAGGGACACTGAACCCAATTTTTTTTTCTTTCATGATTCAGAGCATGCAATTTTAAGCAACTTTCTAATTTACTCCTATTATAAATTTTTCTTCGTTCTCTTGCTATATTTATTTGAAAAAGAATGTCCAGAACATTGGACAGCACTTGTTTATTGGTGGTTGTTCACCAAAATGGGCTGGCATCTAAACTTACATTATTGTTTTTCAAATATAGATACCAAGAGACTGAAGAACATTTGCTAATAGGAGTAAATTAGAAAGTTGCTTAAAATTGCATGCTCTATCTGAATCACACAATAAAAAATGTGGGTTCAGTGTCCCTTTAACATCACTCAAGTGCACACATTTTCATTATACATTAAAGTAACACTAAAGTCAAAATTAAACTTCCACGACTCACATAGAGCATGCCATTTTAAAAACCTTTCCAATTCACTCCTGCAGCTTCTACTGAGCATGACCAAGAATTCTCAGTATATACATATATTCATTTTGTGATTGGCTGATAGCTGTAACATGATGGAGAATTGAACTAACTTTGAAATTTTTAAGAAAGAAATCTGCTACTCATTTGAAAATCAGATTATGGACCTGATATTCAAACCCTTGCCAGCATGGAGAGAAATCACTAAAAATCTATGGGATTTTTTTTTAGACCTTATATTGTAATGTAGGAGTTTCACATAAAGATCACTACATAGCAACATAAACAATTCTGAAGTTAAAATTTGTATTTCTAAAAATGTTTGAGGGCCTCAACGTACTGCGAGACATTAAGATCTTCTCATCTGAGCAGCGAGGTTTTGACTATCAGGCCCTGAGTGCTTTTTTATTGTCTTTATATAATGATTCTTAAGATTATGAATATCTACTGTATTTAACATCTTGTTTATTCTAACTGATTTTCAATAGCCAACTATCTTAAGTTCTCTGGGCTAATGAGATTATTTAAGAATGCTCACCAGTACTTTTTTCCTGGTGGAATTACCAAAAGCCACTTTTTACCCTGAAAACAGTTTTTTTATGCTAAGGGGCGTATACTGCAAGGAGATAGAAATGTGCGATTCGTTTCGGATCGATTCGGAAATTCGGCAGAATTCGGTAAATTCGGGATTCGGATTGTTTCAAATTTACGAATTAAAATAGTGCTGAATCTACCGAATAAATCCGAATTAGTTGAGATTTATTCGGTAGATTCGGATGGCCATGGATTATACTAGTATTGTACAGTATATTAGGTTATATCACTCTGCTATGGGTTACACCTAATATACAGTACATAATACTAGTCTAATACACAGCACATCCCACCTAATACTTACCGAAATTCCGAATTTCCGAACCGAATCGAACCGAATCCAGCTGAATTTATTCGAATCCGAATAAATCCGAAATGAATCCAAACCGAATTGATTCAAATTTTTCCGAATTCGAATCGATCCGAACCAAAATTCGAAAAAATCCAAATCGATCTGAACCGAACCGAATTTGTTCGCCATGCACATGTCTACAAGGAGATGCATACATTACAAAAGTGCACAATGAAAAACGTAAATTAAAAATCATATGAAACAAATAATTGAATTATTCACCCATAAATATGCAGGAAAAAATGTGTTGTTAAGGGCCTCAAAAATCGAAACAAAGTGTTCAATAAAAATAAGTACAATGGTTGTGCAAAAAACACATAGAAATGTGTACTTCTAAGTACCAAATACAAAGGTTAATTGTTGTTTTATTGTACAATGGGCTGAACATGCGCTTCCATGTGCATTTATGAAGTTGTCTCTGAAATCCAAGCATAATTACCTAAACATTTCCACCCTACAGATCTCACTATTATTTCTCGGAAACTAAAAGGTGGCAAGGTTGTGACAAAATACGCAAAATACTTAATACCGTAATAGAGAAACACATGCGTACAAAAATAAAATATGCTATACGCAGAAAGCAGCGCAATGTGATTTGTTTTATATGCAGGATTACATTGAAGCTTACTTCTAACTTCGATCTACCCAGCAAATTTTCCCTTTTCAGGGAGCTCCGTTACTTTTTATAGGAGACAATTTCCCACTTGCAGGAACTGCCCCCTTTTTAAGATAATTCCACCAGGACAGCCTTTGCGAGGGCCAGTGTGAAGAACCATGTCTGATCTAGATAATCGGGTCCATGTCATCTTATTTGATGAAGTCAACCCAAGCTTGTTAAGGGAGTAGGCAAGATTTGAAATCCCTTGAGGCCAAATAGGGACAGATAATACGCACATTGAAGCTTGTGAAGTTTGCACTTCCAATTCTCAGAACTGGAAAGCCCATGACATATAGTAAAAGGGAGCAAAATACATAATGAAAGTACTTTGCAAAGTTATTTTACCATACATAATTATTTTGTATTACAATCTTGAAGAGTTACAAGTCCCTTTAAATCTAGAGACTAGTAATTAAACAAAGGTTCCTTAACCACTTTAATTCTTTAGTTTTTTTATTGTTTATAAGAATCAGACTAAATATTTTTATTTCCCCTAGAAAGTGTAAATTGCTGACAATTTGTGGCTACAGTAATAAACTAATTTTTTTAACCATAGAAACATATTTTAATTGAGTGAACATTAAGGATTCCTTTATCAATCAAACTTTATCTGTACACGTTCTTATACTATCATCTGTCAGTGTCACTTTAACTGCTCGGATTTAATGAAATAGGCACAACTTTATTGCCAACCGAACAAAACAAATTGAAATGATTTTTAATTTACAGTATCTGCAGTAATTTTAAACCATTTTGTGCCCTGAAATCTTCGATGCATGGTCCGAATCTTTGCTCATCATTCATCATATTCTTTTATTCAATAGCTAAAAGACACAAAATTATCTCCAGCATGGTAAATCATTCTCCAGTGTTGAGTTCAAGAGTTCAGTATTAAAATTAACCCGCCAGTCATCCAAGTTTTATAAAATGCTCTCAAGTCATTTTATTATTCAATTAACTGTACATGTTAATAAGAAATGGTCTTTCTCATAAAACTGAGTAAATTCTTTCTAGGTATCTAGGGTGACATTCGTTCTAGCTTTACTGTATTATATCAGTGTTCTGAGACTTATTCCCTCATATATATGCTGTTTAGAAAGTTATAATTTATAAGTGATTGTTTAGAGCACTTTATGTTACAGCCTGTCATAATATATATGTATATATCTATATACATACATACATAAAATGAAGTTTCTCAAGAGGTGCTGTATAAATAAATTTCCAAAGAAAGATTGGCTATAAAAAGCAGAATTTGTTTTATTCTGATTTTTAAAGCCTTGCTTTTTTTTTTTCAATCATTTTTTTCTATTTCAATATTTCTGGATCATTTCTTTTGACATTTTATCTTCTTTTTTTCATCTGATCATATAAATCCTCATTTTTCAGTCCCCATGGAGTTGAGCTATTTTTCAAAATAAAATGAAAGGAAATGTAGGCATGTACTGATGATTGAAATGGCTCTTTTAAAAACTCTAATGGCGCATAAACATTTATGCAGCACTTTAGAATACAAATATAAAAATAAACAAGCTCATTTATACCATTTTGTATGTATTTTATTAACTAACAGAATCTTTCACATTTCTTTCTTTTTGAGTATTTGACCGATTTGAATTTTTTCATTGTCTTTTTATTGACACTTTGCAAATAAGCAATCAAGCATGTTACAGAGGTATTGACCACACCCATGGATGGTTTCAATAGCTCTGAACCTAAAAACAATGTACAGTTCACACTACTCGCACCACAATGAAATATTGTGCTATTCAATATCATTTGTAAGCTGCAATAGATTCACACAAGCAAATTCACAAAATTAGATATATTAATGTACTATTCTGCTGTTCTAATGTAAGGTGCATTAGACTCAGATGCCACAACATGCAAATAATTATTTACATAAGACCTCCTGTTCTTCAGATTCCCAGTGTCACAAATCCATGCCATAACTTAGGCTACATTTTTATAAAACAGGAAAGACGCCTAAGATAATTATACCATCGGGCACTAGACCAAAAACTAGGACTGCCCATGAAAATCTGAACAGTTAGCGAGTAAGCAGACAATAAGTAGGGTTACTAGCAGCAATTGGATAATTTTCCCCTATACAGTATACAAAGGAAAGCATATTGCAATATGTTATATGTAGCCCGAGTTATAAAAACTAGATTGCAAACTATTTTACCACTCAGCCTAAACTCAACCAAGCTAGGAGAAGATGCCAATAAAGTCTACATTTTCATAGAGGTGTTGTGTGGTTAATATTGCACCTGCAATAGAATTCATTTAGTTTTTATTATTTATTACTTAGGATTACTAATAAGAACTTATCTATAGATGATTTATAAAGATTTTGAAACCTTAGAAGTGTAACTCTTTTTTTTTAGTATAATATTTATTGAGGTTTTGAGAAGTACAGGCAATCAATACAATACATTCTTCAAACTTATCATACGGCAAAATGTACAGATGTTATGAAACAACATAAGTATTGCAAAATATGACATTCTGTAAGAGTTGTTGCAGGATGGTGTAATATACTAGGATATAGGGATGTCTCAAAATATAGCAGTGTGTATCCAAAGATTCAGCAAACAACGCATTACCTCATGTTTTAATTATTCAAGTCATGTGTTTAGTTATATGCCCCCTTCAAATAAAATTAAATAGCTAGTAGAATACAATCCCCAAATAGCAAACAATAGCCTCTCTTGGACCCCTAGAGTGTATTTGTTAACTGAGGGGCAGTTCAGGGGATATTAGGAAAAATACAATTTTCTAAGGATGCATTTTCCTATGCTTACCTAGTAAGCAAAATGTGGGGGGCGGTGTTAGTAAATATTTAACAAAACATAACAGAACCTATAAATAAATAATTGCTATAGTGAAAATGGGAAATGTATGTCTTATAAACATATAGGCTATAGAATGGACAGCCTTTTCTTCTATCTTTACTGAAAGATTACCAATAACTGACCAGGGTAGGTTGGAGATCAGATTGTCTAGAAGTCAATTATCAATTTGCTGATTGAAAGTTCTACAACTATAGATGGTGTGGTAAGCCCGGTTCTATGTCTCCCTTGGAATAGTTATATGAGACTTGGAAAACATCTTCCTCTTTCCCTTGATAAATATTAAATTCAGGAGGTCACTATCTAATGATCTATGCTTCTGATATTCTGAAGGAATTTTAATACAAAATGTAAAATATTGGAGCAAGATCAATAGTAGTTATCATTTGAGAAGCTTTGGAGAATACCATTGACATTGCAATTCAACCATAATATGAGTAACTAAGCCCCGCCATGTGGGCATGAGCCCTATATCCCATGATATGGAGTCAGACATCGTATTTCTGCATATACAGCTACATAGTGGATGATTATGTGAACTCAGTGACTCTATGAATCCAGTATAAAGGGAATACAGCAAGAGTGTTCCTAGTGAAGATTTACCTAATAGGACTGAAGCATGCAATATGCTAGGTTTATACCATTGGGGGGTAATTGGCAAATGTTGACAGTATCGATGTGGTATAGTTTACTATGTGGCATATTCTATCTTAACATTTAGATAGCAGTAACAGTAAAAACATAAGAGCAGGATTCCCATTAATATACCAACAAGTCTCCATGATAGAAACTCCACTAACGTATTAAGTTAACTTCAATGCGAAGGAGAAAGGAAGAGAGGCGCCAAGAACATAAAACAGTATCGTGGTCTGGAAAAATGGGAGCCCCTATAGAACCGTATCCCCCCGCTGTTCCAGATACTCACAAAATCGGCGGCACAGATGACATGCCTCTAGACGCAGGTAGGGACTGTTTAGAGTCGCCCGACTGACACACCTCCGTTAGCGTACGTCACTCCCTGTCCACCAATCGACAATCACCTCTGTTGGCTTCGTGTGTCTCTGAGTAAACCAAATGCCGCTGGAGGTGTCGGAATAGCGTGGGGCGTAGGTAGTGACTCTTGGCAAGCGGATGTAGGTAGGGTAAAATAATAACAGGACAGGACAGGTAAACATAATCGTCTGTATTTATTTAAAAAGAAACAACAGCAACGCGTTTCCCGGCTAGATAGGCCGCTTCATAAGGCTGTGCTATAATGTGCCCTTGCTGACAATAAATACCTTACGAACACCTGTTAGGGGGCATTCCTAACAAGCGATACCTGTCTTCCTGTTCTAAAATTAACCAATTCATTACCAACAGTTCATGGCTTGAACAAACTACAATTAATACATATTATTAAAAACATTAATAAGTAAAAAAGCATCTGACTGTTAAAACATAAAGCATATACATAGAACATTTAAACATATATGTTTGGAAAACTTTCTATTAAGAGATTAACCCTATTGGCAAAATATAATGCTACCCTTATGTACCTAATGATATAACATCATTGCTCTAGATTAATTCAATAAAACAAAAACACTACAACACCAGAGGATCTAATGGAGCCCCAAAACAATTTAAAAATATATTGCTGACCCTAAGGACAAACTTAAAATTTCAGCCCAATTTTAATATTAATCTTTGCCTAAAATTATATTAATATTGATATCCTTAGGGAATATCTATTGATGAACCACTTCATCTCATGTGGAATTGTGTGGCAATTAATAACTGCTGGGGGGAAAAGGGGGGAGGTTGAAAAAAGGGGGGTCCAAATTAATGTATAAAATACTTTACATAGGGGGCTACATCTCATTAAAACAATAAATTGTGTGAAGATATATGGATGGTACCTAATACATGGTGTGTTGGTCGGTTATACTACACTACACTAGATGCTGGTTCTAATAGCCTACAGAGGTGAATGTGGAATAGAAAATGTGACTGAAAGAGACTCACTGGACCACACAATTATCTCAAAATGCTGCCAAATCAATATTAAGATTAAGGCCATTGGGATGGAGACTTCCAAGAGTGTGGATCCAGTAAGTCTCCCTCTGTCTTAATCTGGACATTCTATTATAAAGGTGAGATACTGGAATGAGTTCTATAGTGCAAATACTAAAACATTCTATGTGGCCATTATGATGATGATTACAGTGCCTGGGGACACTATGGTTCTTTAGGTTCTTTTTCATATTTCTAAGGTGTTCTGACCATCTAATGCTTAGTCTTCTGGAGGTTCTACCTATATACTGCACCCCACAGACACAGGACAATATATATACTACATAGCTAGATGCACATGAAATGTGGCCAATAATTGAAAAATGTTTACCTGTGATGTTTGATTGGAAAGTGGTTTGTTTATGTGTGATTTTAGTGCATAATTTACAGTTTTTCATCTTACATCTATATGAACCTATCGGTAAAGTACCAACCTTATAGCCGTTAGTCAAAATTTTATGTTTGACAGACTAGGTGCCTTTCTATATACTATATTAGGTTTATCTGTCAAAATCTTCCCCAAAATGGGGTCTTTTTGGAGAATTCTCCAATGTTTATTTATTATCTGACGTATTGTTTTATGGTGACGGTTGTATTCAGTAATAAAAGGGGTGAAATTCCCCATAAAGTCATTTTCTTCTTTGTTTGGCTTTACATTAGTTTTTCTGAAGTAATCTTCTCTTTGATCTTGCTTGGCTCTTTTATAGCCCTTTTCTATAATATGTGGGGGATAATGTTTCTCATTAAAACGTTCTTTTAGTATCAAGCTGTGAACTTCATAATCCGCCAGGGTACTACAGTTTTGGCGAATTCTTTTAAATTGGCCATATGGCACATTGCGCTTCCATGGGAAGTGATGGTGACTAGTAAAGTCTAAATAACTATTACAGTCTACCATCTTAAAATGGGTGACACTAGTGACTTTAGGGCCATCAAATTTAAGTACAAGATCCAGAAATACTATGGTTTCATGATGTATGGAACTAGTAAAAGTTAGACCTCTATCGTTCGAATTCAAGTACTCAACAAACAGATTGGCTGATGTCATATCGCCCCTCCAGATGAAAATCATATAGTCTATGTACCGCCCATAGAACACCAGGCTCGCCCCAAAAATGCCCTCATGAATGAATTGTTCTTCAAATGAACCAATGAACAAGTTGGCATAACTTGGGGCGAACCTGGTGCCCATGGCGGTACCCTTGACCTGGAGAAAAAATTCACCCTGGAACAAAAAGTAATTGTGTCTCAAGATGAAAGAGATCAATTGTAAAATGAAATCACATTGGGCATCTGGCAAATAGATATCATTTTGTAAAAATTTGGATACTGCTAATAGACCTAAATGATGTTGGATATTTGAGTACAACGATTGAACATCACATGTTATCCATAATAAATCTGGAGTGATCTCAATTTTTTCACGTTTTCCAATCAAATCACTGGAATCGCGAATATATGATTCGAGACCCAGTACATGTTTTTGTAGGAAGAAGTCCACATAGGACGACACATTATCTGTAAAGCTACCAATGCCCGCGATAATGGGCCGTCCTGGCGGGCAAATAAGATTCTTGTGTAATTTCGGCAAGTAATAATAGAATGCCAGATTTGGCTCTTTAGGCAACAAAAAATGTTTTTCTTTTTTAAGTATTATATTCTCTTTGAATGCTGATTCAACAATATCTTTTAGAATCCCTGTAAACTGTTTGGTAGGATCATGATTTAATTTTAAACAATACGCAGTGTCATATAGAATTTTACTGGCCTCCATGAGATAATCCTCCAAATTTTGGAGAACAATGGCGCTCCCCTTATCTGCCTGTCAATGCGGTAGCTAACTACAAACAAGGCGAATGTCTCATACATAAACAAAAATAGTATAAAGATAAATAAAAATATGCCATCCTAGCCGCAGACAGCACATCTTTATCCTTGCAAAATATTAATACACCCAATCAGTAAAGTGTAAACATAGTTATAGCTGTTGTGTAAAAAATAGGGACCTGGCAGTCACATGAACATTGTATATTGCTGCATTTTACAAAGGGCTGCAAAAAATATACACAGTGTACAAGTTAGGAACATTAGTGATATTCTCATTCATGACATAGCTATGCCTGCTATTAAACTTTCAAGGAAAAATAAATAAATAGGGAACACCCCCATAGCACATTTAAAATACCATTGCAGCATTGAATTCTAGATAACTAGGCTGGCCCACTAAATGCATAACCCAAAAGAAACATCTAGACATGTTAAACAAACTTGATTAGTAAGAATGTAACCCACAACTATCAAACAAGGGATAGACTTATCCATGCACAAACTCAGATTTTCAGTCCTACATGTCCTTCATTCAACATTCTAATAGAAGTAGTAAGAGTTTCATGATATAGAGACTACTAAACTAGGCTCCTCGCCAAATTGATAACGTCTAGCCCACTCCACTTTTTAGAAGATCATAGCTCTCAGTTACAATAGGTTTCCCCCTAGGGCCCAGTAAGTTGGCCTCTAACTTTGGCATGTAAAATATAGGTATTGTTCTTTAATTTGAAGTACTCTGTTAGACATATTCGTTCCTTCCTGGGAACTGGGCATGTTGTAGCGTTGTGGTTCGAATGCTAATAGTTTCCCATCTCTTCCACCTACTGCAGAGGCCACTATGGGCTCCGTATCGATTGCTACCTCCACACCACTAAAGACTGGTACCCGCCACCGGCATACCCTCAGGAGTAGTGCAGCTATCAGCTTTCTTTTGCTGTTCTGTTACTCAGAGAAAGCCGTGTTCCATTAACTTAAATAGCTGAGAGATATGTTTCTCAAAGGTTTTACATAGATGCTCCTCCCAGATCTGGAGCACCAACTTCATTGTAAAAGCTAGTATAGCTGTTTCTCTGTCCCTCGCCGACCAGTTGTATCTGTGAAGCATGAGTACCTGACCTGCAGTGTAATTTGCTGATGTATATGGTACACATGGACCAGTTGTCTGGCTTCCCAAGTTTCTCAATGCTGTAACTCAGTACTCCATCGCGCACCATGAGGGTGAGGCCGCAAGTGGTAGGTAAACTTAGTTTAAGTCGCTGTGTGGGAATCCCCCAGTGCTTCATCCCTACTTTCCTGAAGGTATAGGGTGGTAAAGGGGCCTTATTATTGAATATATGTTAGCGGTATTTAGCTATAAAACATAGGTTAGTCCCGGAGCTACGGCGGTGTACGGGTTCAGGCCTTAGCTCCGCCCCCCTTAGAAGTATAACTTTAAAAATTAATGCAAACCGAACTGAATTATGAGTACACTCTTCAAAAGTATACATTAATTAAAAGGATATTAAGTACAATAAAGTAAATGAGAGTCACAAATGTGTCACTCAAGTACTTATAGAAGGCACCCTAACCACAAATTATTAGACTATATGGGAGGTGGCAAACAGCCCCTAGTTGTTTGCCACCTCCCATATATTCTAATAATTTGTGGTTAAGGCACCTCCTATAAGTACTTGAGTGACACATTTGTGACTCTCATTTACTTTATTGTACATTGTGTGTTTTTTAATATAGGAAGGGCAGCCAGTATATTATCTATAAATGAAAGAATTAATAAGAGACTACTTATGGTCTTAGATACAAATGTGTTTGATCCCACCTGTATTGAAAGTGATCTGAATAAATTGTCAATACTTTTCTGTTTGCTAAATTAGAGGAATTGACAAACATTGAATGTAGACATTGGTGGGATATAGACACTTTGAAAAAATATGTGGCCAAATTCCAAGGGGCTTGTTATTATTTAAAAACTGCTGCTTTAAAAATGATCAGGATCTATTGACTAAATGAGAAAGGGCATTGAATGAATGCTCCTTCAAATTAATGAATATCCTAATCTTGCATAGAGACCATTTAGTCAATAAGACTAGTAAGGAGATTGAAGTTGTCCAAAATAGCCTCAATACATTTAAAATCAGCCCTCAATATGAGGAATTAAATAAAATGGTACTAGAAAAAACAGACACCTTCCAGAGAGAACTGATCTCCAATAAAAACCAGAAATTGAATAGAGATAATGAAGATTATCTGAAAGAGGAGGTATTCACATACAATAGACAACAAGAACCAATCAAAATAAAAATAAAGGGGGTGATAACTTCCAACAGCATGATACCAATCAAAATCAAAATGAATGGACCTTGGTACAAGGGCTTAGGAATTACTCTGATAGGAGTGATAATGAGATACCTAGAGGGGGGAAAAACAGTTTATCAACCTAGATTAAATAAGCCCCATAATGGACATAAGGGGCCTCATAATAATAATTGGAGACAGAATCATCACTCATCTAACTATCAGGGGCAACAAAGACAGAATCATTACACATCTAGCTATCATGGGTCTAGAACACATAATCCCAGGAGTACCAATACTAACTACTTAAAGGGACACTGAACCCAAAAAAATGTATTTCGTGATTCAGATAGAGCATGCAAATTTAGGCAACTTTCTAATTTACTTCTATTATCAAATTTTCTTCATTCTCTTGGTATCTTTATTTGAAAAGCAAGAATATAAATTTAGATGACGGCCCATTTTTGGTGAACAACCTGAGTTGTTCTTGCTGATTGGTGAACAAATTCACCCATCCATAAACAAGTGCTGTCCATGTTCTGAACCAAAAATGGTCTGGCTCCTTAGCTTAGATGCCTTATTTTTCAAATAAACAGTTAGTTTACGAGTTTGCGTTATGAGTGAAAAAGCAGCGTTATGCTTCATAATGCTTCTTTTTCCCTACCGCTGCTATTACGAGTCTTGCAGGTATAGCTGTACCGCACACTTTTTTGGCCGTCATGCAACATCAGTACCACACTATTAAAAAAGTCCTTTTTCAATGGGACTTCCATAGCGCCGGTATTACGAGTTTTGCCTGGGAGGCCAAAAAGTGAGCGGTACACCCTATACCGACAAGATCCGTAACGCCATCTAAAGTCAGTAGTTATGAGCTTTACGTTACAAAGCTGCAGCATAAAACTCATAACTAAAGTGTTACAAAGTACACTAACACCCGTAAACTACCTATTAACCCTTAAACTGAGGCCCTCCCGCATCACAAACACTAAAATAAAATTATTAACCCCTAATCTGCCGCTCCGGACATCACCACCACTATAATATACATATTAACCCCTAAAACGGCGGACTTCCACATTGCAAACACTAGTTAAATATTATTAACCCCTAATCTGCTGCCCCAAATGTCGTCGCCACCTACATACACTTATTAACCCCTAATCTGCTGTCCCTTACATTGCTGCAACCTACATTACTGTTATTAACCAGTAATCTACTGCCCCCAAAATTGCTGCCACCTAACTACACTTATTAACTCCTAATCTGCTGCCCCCAATGTTGCCGCCACTATACTAAAGTTATTAACCCCTAAACCTAACCCTGAAACTAATACTAACCCAAACGTAACCCTAACACCCACTAACTTTAACAAAATTAAAATAATTCAAAATAAAAATTACATTTAATACCTAAATTATTCATATTTAAAACTAAATAAATACTTACCTGTAAAATTAAACCAAAGCTAGCTACAATATAACTAATAGTTATATTGTAGCTATCTTAGGTTTTATTTTTATTTCACAGGTAAGTTTGTATTTATTTTAACTAGGTAGATTTGTTATTAAATAGTTATTAACTATTTACTAACTACCTTGTTAAAATAAATACAAATTTACCTGTAAAATAAAACCTAACCTGTCTTACAGTAAAACGTAACATTACACTAAAATTAAATAAATTACATCAATCAAATACAATTAACTAAATTACAAAAAAAAATAAACACTAAATTACACAAAATAAAAAAGAAATTAACAAATATTTAAACTAATTACTCCTAATGTAATTGTCAGGTCTCCTGTTGCTGTTCCTTTAAATGCTACTTGTATTCCTCTGACATCATGATTGGCTGCTCCTCCTTTATAACATCTGTCTAGCCATCATACTATGCTTAGTATTTTGAATAGTTACATAGTACTACTGAGAGCCTGAGCCTGGAAATATTCTCTCTGAATTCCTGTTTCTCCATAAGCAACAAGTAATCGCTGTTCACTCAGCAGCCTACATCCTGACCACCTCTACGCAATAGTGGGACAACTAACAAACCTCTCTGCTCAGCTATTTGATGTGTTCAACTACAAACCACAAGTATACCTTATGTTGAGCAAAGTGGGGTAGTACATCCTATCTGGGACTTACACAGTAAAGCGTGTGTCACTCTAACGTTACTTGCTGTTTCCTGAAGCCCCGCACAGCCGACGTCTCTGGGAAGGGATTTCCCTGGCACAGCTCCTACGTCACTTCCGATAGCTACCGCAGCACAGCAACACATTCCCTCAGAGCAGCACGGAGTTTGTCATTCTCTCCCGGATTTCAACTACCAACAAAGAGAACCAGGTACTTGTTAGCCATTTGGCATTTAAAACAGCTAAATTTCTGTTACTAAAAGGTAAAGCTGAACCGAGACTTACTACTGACACTGTGCAGGAAGATACCGCAGTCATAACGGCTTATGATTGGTTCTTGTTTGTAAATTTTACTAATGCTACCAGGCTTATTCTATTTCTACATTACAGATTCTTGTGAATGATCTCTCCAGTTATAAAAATTATTTAAAAAGGACTGCCAATCTTTCTGAAATTTGAACTATATTTGTATTACCAGATTAATACAAATATCAGTCCCACAGGGACACAAGTATAGTAATAAATTCTCACTGATAAGGAGGAATCCATTCTATTAATAGTGGATTGCTATCAATTGGTGAAACAAACAATATCTATATATTTCACTAAACTGCAGTTGTGTTCCACAAACTAAATTTCACTTGAAATCTTACACTAATAGACCTATCAAAATAAAAAAGCCCCCCAAAATAGTAAAACCCATAGCCTAAACTAAACTGCCAATAGCCCTTAAAAGGGCCTTTTGCGGGGCATTGCCTCAAATAAATCAGCTCTTTTACCTGGGAAATAAAAACACAAACATCCCCCCAACAGTAAAACCCACCACCCACACAACACCCCCCCAATAAAATCCTATCTAAAAAACTAAGCTACCCATAGCCCTGAAAAGGGCATTTGGATGGGCATTGCCCTTAAAAGGGCATTTAGCTCTTTTACATTGACCAAACCCTAAGCTAAAAATAAAACCCACCCAATAAACCCTTAATAAAACTTAATACTAAACCCCCAAGATCCACTTACAGTTTTTGAAGACCGGACATCCATCCTCATCCAGCCGGCGAAGTCTTCATCCAAGTGGCAAGAAGTCCTCAATGAAGCCGGTAGAAGTCTTCATCCAAGCAGCAAGAAGTCATCATCCAGGCGGGCAGAAGTTTTCATCCAGACGGCTTCTTCTATCTTCATCCATCCGGCGCGGATGGAAACAGCAAGTAACGTTAGAGATGACTTCTTGCCGCTTGGATGAAGACTTCTCTTGGCTTCATTGAGGACTTCTTGCCACTTGGATGAAGACTTTGCTGGCTGGATGAGGATGGATGTCCGATCTTCAAAAACTATAAGTGGATCTTCGGGGGTTAGTGTTAGGTTTTATTAAGGGTTTATTGGGTGGGTTTTATTTTTGGCTTAGGGTTTTGGGCAATGTAAAAGAGCTAAATGCCCTTTTAAGGGCAATGCCCATCCAAATGCCCTTTTCAGGGCAATGGGGAGCTTAGGTTTATTTAGATATGATTTTATTTGGGGGTTGGTTGTCTGGGTGGTGGGTTTTACTGTTGGGGGGTTGTTTGTATTTTTTTTTATAGGTAAAAGAGCTGATTTATTTTGGGCAATGCCCCGCAAAAGGCCCTTTTATGGGCTATTGGCAGTTTAGTTTAGGCTAGGGTTTTTTATTTTTGGGGGGCTTTTTTATTTTGATAGGGCTATTAGATTAGAAGTAATTTGTTTTTATTTTTGATAATTAATTTTTTATTTTGTGTAATTTAGTGTTTATTATTTTTTGTAATTTAGATAAATGTATTTTTTAAATTTAAGTTATTTAATTTTATTGTAATGTTAGGTGTTAGTGTGAGGCAGGTTAGGTTTTATTTTACAGGTAAGTATTTAGTTTTAAATAGGAATTATTTTGTTATTAATAGTAGGTTTTATTTAGAATTATTTTAATTATTTTAAAGTTAGGGGTGTTAGGGTTAGGGTTATGTTAGGGTTAGGGTTAGACTTAGGGTTAGGTTTAGGTGTTAATATATTTATTTAGTGTTAGTGATATGGGAGGCCAGATGTTTAGGGGTTAATAACTTTAATATAGTGGCGGCAGCGACATTGGGGGCGGCAGATTAGGGGTTAATAAATTTATGTTGTGGAGGAGACGTTGGGGGCGGCAGATTAGGGGTTAATAAGTGTAATGTAGTTGTTGGCAACATTGGGGATGGAAGATTAGGGGTTAATAAGTGTAATGTAGGTGTCAGCGACATTGGGGGTGGTAGATTAGGGGTTAATAACTCTAATGTAGGTGTTGGCGATGTCGGGGGCAGCGGATTAGGGGTGTTTAGACTCAGGGTTTATGTTAGGGTGTTAGGTTTAAACATAAATTTTCTTTCCCCATAGACATCACTACGCTCCATTATTGCAGGTGTTAGTTTTTTTTTAGCCGTCTCTCCCCATTGATGCCTATGGGGAAATCATGCATGAGCACGTCAAGGCAGCTCAAAGCAGCACTTGTATTTGTGTGCGGTATGGAGCTCCACGCAACCATATCGCCCGCACAAGCTAGGTTTTTGCAAACCTGTAATAGCAGCGCTATTAAAGATGAGCGGTGGAAATACCTTGCAAGTTATTAGCGAGCCAGCCATAACGCCAAACTCGTAATCTGCCTGAAAGATGGCAAGAGAATGAAGAAAAATTTATAATAGGAGTAAATTAGAAAGTTGCTTAAAATTGCATGTTCTATCTGAATCACGAAAGAAAGAATTTGGGTTCAGTGTCCCTTTAAAACCTAATTGCTATAAAGTCTTTAGAAATATTCCAGAGGACAGGGATTATGCACCTCTCCCATCCACATCTGGTCACTCACATTTGTCCCCTAGGAGAGAACAAAATAATGAGCACTTTGTGGATCAGATATGTGGCAACTCCAACAATTAGGTTTTTCTAAAACAATGACCAAGACAACAGTCTTGAACACAAAGAAAAATAACAAGCTATCTAGAATCCCTCACCACTCAAACACCATTAAAAACAGGGAAAAGAGGTTACACAAACGAGGATCTAGAGGAAGTGGCACAACCATCAAGAAAGAAAGATTACATAAACTAAGTAAAGGAATATACAATCTAGCATCACATACATTAACAGATAATGAAATAAGGATCCTTGGTAAAGGCTTATCATTTAGTCCAACTAATTCTCAAAACATATTCGATCTATATGTGGATCTTAAAAGATTCACTAGAAAACTTTCACTTCAGAAATATTTTGCTGAGAAAAAGCTCAAGTAGGAGACACTTATAGCAATATTGACAGATAAAATGGACGCCAGGATCAAAACAAATATAATATATAGTGAACCAGAACAGCTCATGGATTTGAGCAATAACTATATTCATACTACTTACAAAAATAAATCTAATTTTAATCCTAAATGTTCTAACCAGCACCATATTGAGATTTTTTTTATTGTTCTTTAGTTAGAAGTCCTCTGTTAAGAAGATGTAATGGCCATTTACAGCCACTAGAGGGGAGTCAAAGCTCAGTTATAACCTGTGCTATACGGCAAATTTGTGTGATTTAACTGCCTTGGTCAATTGTTCCTATAAGTATGTTTGATAAGCATTGACTTAAGGCATCATTGGAAACTTTAGAAATACTCCTTGGACATCTGGAATTGGCATCTGGTATTTGTTATAGATAGCTTTTCTCTCACTTAATATTTACATCCTACATGGAGAGTGTCTATCACACTATTTATAATGTCCTAGCTATAGAAATGTGGAGGAGTTTTAGATAAGGCTTGTCACCATAATTTTTTTGTCAATATGCCATTGGGGTATCTGTATTTAACTATCTGTGCTTCTTAAATAGATTGGTGTTGTTTGTGGTATACTATCATTTACTATTGTTTAAAACCCTTGAATTTAACTATATTTTCCTCTCCTTTAATCATAGATGCCTGCTAGTAGATTTGACACACTATTGCTGGGTATAGGGCCCATACCCAGTAGGTGGGATATAAGAAAAGAAGAAATATAATTTTCCTTTCTCTTTAACACAGCATAGCTACTTTTATATTTTTCCTTGTGCTAGTACAGGCCATGCTATATTAAACTTATCAGGGTGGAAATAGGTATGGTAATATAATATATCTTCAGGTTGTCCCTATTTAGGGATACTTGCTGTATCCAATCGTCGGCATTACATTTGGAACGTAGCCAGATGTACGCATAAAAAACACTAAATGCTTTTATCTCACTCCTATCTAATTAAAGCCAAGCCGTTAGTCTTTAATATTTTAATTTGTAGTCAATACATTCAAGGTGAGTTCATTCTTTATCCAATTGCACTTATATATACATGTTGAGGTTTACATTGTAGCACACTGCAAGTATAATTTTCATTTTTTATGCTATTAGCTTTGTTCCCCCAGTATCATAATACCACATTAGATGTTTAAGGCCCGTAAGAGGTCTCCAGCGGTTGGGGTGAACCATTATATCTCCTATAGTTTTATGACCAAGCTTGAGTGCAGTGCCCATACAGATATTATCTTTGCAACAAATACAGCTTTATGTAGTCCCTCTTAATAATTCCACAAAATCTAGCTTGACCCTACACATGAGTGATCTTAGGTTTAAAGCCTTGTTCTTTAGATGTACATATTTTTTAATGTCAGCACTCTATTCTTATTATATGTTTACCATGTGCTGCATAGACGCATGGCTTTTAGTTCATGCTATTGAACATATTTAACCACCCACCTCCCCCCCCATCCCTTATAATGTGCCCCCTAGTTAGGGTGGACGAAATAAGCGGTTTATCTTGCTTATACCGCAACTTTAATTAATCTCTTATTCTTCTAATAGTAACTCTTCAACTATTGTGTTCCTCTATTGGTACCACCTATAAGTTGAGTTTAAAATTCTGACTATTACAGCTTATATGTTATGAACTACCAGATATTAATACCGAGAACTATACTGTAACCATATTTTTTCTTAGTAACTCTTATATTATAGCATAGTGCTGTCGTTATTTACCTTATCTAGTTTGGTAAATTACATAATCCATGAGTAGTCCTATGGATCCTTCATTATTCCAAGTTAATTCCCTTCATATCCTGTACTGTAATTCCCTTAGGATGTCTAAATGTTGTTAACGCTATGTTCACGGACAAGCATAGAATATAATGTTTTACAGTAATAATATGTTGAATCTATCGAGAAAATTATTTCACAAATAAATAAAAAGAAAAACCCCAACGGTGTAGACATTTGGGAAAAATGTTAACAGGTCATAATCAAGATCTGAATCAGTATATGATTATTGTATGGATAAGGCCTTGTTGGATCCTTGAATATCTTACTTTGTATCCTGTTCAATATACTTATGTTTTACTCCTACCCTGCGTGGTAGAATAACATGTCTTGTATATGTTTGCACTGTTGGATATAAATAAAAATGTAAAAAAAAAAAAAAAAAAAAGAAGTCCTCTGTTAGATATATTCGTTCCTTCCTGGGAACTGGGCAGGTTGTAGCATTGTGATTCGAATGCTAATAGTTTCCCAACTCTTCCACCTACTGGTCCCGCCACAGGCATAACCTCAGGAGTAGTGCAGCTATCAGCTTTCTTTTGCTGTTCTGTTACTCCGAGTAAGCCGTGCTCCATTAACTTAAATAGCTGAGAGATATGTTTCTCAAAGGTTTTACATAGATCCTCCTCCCAGATCTGGAGCACCAACTCCATCATAAAAGCTGGTATAGCTTTTTCTCTGTCCCTCACCAACCAGTTTGATCTGTGAAGCATGAGTACCTGACCTGCAGTGTAATATGCTGATGTATATGGTTCACATGGACCAGTTGTCCGGCTTCCCAAGTTGCTCAATGCTGTAACTCAGCACTCCGTTGCGCAACGCGAGGGTGAGGCCGTAAGTGTGTGGTAGGTAAACTTTGTTTAAGTCACTGTGTGGGAATCACCCAGTGCTGAAATCTTAACCCCTACTTTCCTGAAGGTATAGGGTGGTAAAGGGGCCTTATTATTGAATATTTGTTAGCAGTATTTAGCTAGAAAACATAAGTTAGTCCTGGAGCTCAGGCAGGGGAACGTCCGATTGGTTCAGGCTTTAGCTACGCCCCCCCTTAGAAGTGTAACTTTAAAAATGAATGCAAACCGAACTGAATTATGAGTACACTCTTTAAAAGTATACATTAATTAAAAGGATATTAAGTACAATAAAGTAAATGAGAATCACAAATGTGTCACTCAAGTACTTATAGGTGGCCCCCTAACCACACATTTTTAAAATATATGGGAAGTGGCAAACAGCCCCTAGTTGTTTGCCACCTCCCATATATTCTAATAATTTGTGGTTAAGGCACCTCCTATAAGTACTTGAGCGACACATTTGTGATTCTCATTTACTTTATTGTACATTGTGTGTTTTTTTATATAGGGGAGCAGCCAGTATATTATCTATAAATGAAAGAATTAATAAGAGACTACTTATGGTCTCAGATACAAATGTGTTTGACCCCACCTGTATTGAAAGTGATCTGGATAAATTGTCAATACTTCTCTGTTTGCTAAATTAGAGGAAATGACAAACATTGAATGGAATGTAGACATTGGTGGGATATGGACACTTTCAAAAAATATGTGGCCAAAAATCAAATTCCAAGGGGCTTGTGATTATTTCAAAACTGCTCCTTTAAAAATGATCAGGATCTATTGACTAAATGGGAAGGGGCATTGAATGAATGCTCCTTCAAATTAATGAATATCCTAATCTCGCATAGAGACCATTTAGTCAATAAGACTAGTAAGGAGATTTAAGTTGTCCAAAATAGCCTCAATAAATTTAAAAACAGCCCTCAATATGAGGAATTAAATAAAATGGTACTAGAAAAAACAGACACCTTCCAGAGAGAACCGATCTCCAATAAAAAACAGAAATTGAATAGAGATAATGAAGGTTATCTGAAAGGGGAGGTATTCACATACAGTAGACAACATAGAACCAATAAAAATAAAAATAAAGGGGGTGATAACTTCCAACAGCATGATACCAATCAAAATCAAAATGAATGGACCTTGGTACAAGGGCTTAGGAATTACTCTGATAGGAGTGATAATGAGAGACCTAGAGAGGAACAAACAGTTTATCCACCTAGATTAAATAAGCCCCATAATGGACATAAGGGGCCTCATAATATTTTTTGGAGACAGAATCATCACTCATCTAACTATCAGGGGCACCAAAGACAGAATCATTACACATCTAGCTATCAGAGGTCTAGAACACATTATCCCAGGATAATACTAATACTACTTAAAGGGACACTGAACCCAATTTTTTTCTTTCGTGATTTAAATAGAGCATGCAATTTTAGGCAACTTTAATTTACTCCTATTATCATATTTTCTTCATTCTCTTGGTATCTTTATTTGAAAAGCAATAATGTAATTTAGATGCCGGCCCATTTTTGGTGAACAACCTGGGTTGTTCTTGCTTATTGGTGGATAAATTCACCCACCGAAAAACAAGTACTGTCCATGGTCTGAACCAAAAATTGGCTGGCTCCTTAGCTTAGATGCCTTATTTTTCAAATAAAGATAGCAAGAGAATTAAGAAAAAATGATAATAGGAGTAAATTAGAAAGTTGCTTAAAATTGCATGCTCTATCGGAATCACGAAATAAAAATTTTGGGTTCAGTGTCCCTTTAATACCTAATGGCTATGAAGTCTTGAGAAATATTCCAGAGGACAGGGATTATGCACCTCTCCCATCCACATCTGGTCACTCATATTTGTCCCCTAGGAGAACAAAATAATGAGCACTTTGTGGATCAGAGATGTGGCAACTCCAACAAATAGGTTTTTTTAAAACAACGACCAAGACAACAGTCTTGGAAACAAAGAAAAATAGCAAGCTATCTATAACCCCTCACCATTAAAAACAGGGAAAAGAGTTTACACAAACGAGGATCTAGAGGAAGTGGCACAACCATTAAGAAAGAAATATTACATAAACTAAGTGAAGGAATATACAATCTAGCATTACAAACATTAACAGATAATGAAATAAGGATTCTTGGTAAAGGCTTATCATTTAGTCCAACTAATTCTCAAAACATATTCAATCTATAAATGGATCTTAATAGATTCACTAGAAAACTTTCACTTCAGAAATATTTTGCTGAGAAAAAGCTCAAGGAGGAGACACTTATAGCAATATTGACAGATAATATGAACACCAGGATTAAAACAAATATAATATATAGTGAACCAGAACAGCTCATGGAACATTTGAGCAATAACTATATTCATACTACTTACAAAAAAAAATCTAATTTTAATCCTAAATGTTCTAACCAGCACCACATTAAGATTTTTAAGGAACTAGTGATAGAAGAGTTTGAAAAACTTCCCAAAAAGTATAAAGGACCGTCTAATCTTAATTTGGAGGAAAGGAAAGCTTTAGACTCTTTGAGACATGATAAAGATCTTGTGATCCGCCAAACGGACAAGGGGGAGGTATTGTTTTGCAAAATCTTTCTGATTATCTGGCTGAAGCACAGATAATTTTGCATGATACATTTTATTATAAAAAAATAGATAAAGATCCTACTGATGCGTATTTGAAAAACTTTGATGGTATAACAGAATGTGCTTATAAAGAAGGGATTTTACTTAAAACCGAAAAAGAATATCTACTCCCTAAGAAACCAAATATAGCATTCTATTACCATCTTTCAAAAATCCATAAGGATATACATAATCCCCCAGGAAGGGCCATCATTGCCGGGATAGACAGTTTGACAGATAATGCTTCCTCCTATGTGGATTTTTTTTCTTAAGAAGTATGTGCAAGTTTTAGATTCTTATATTAGGGATTCATCCGATCTTCTTGTTAAATTACAAAATATACAGATTGAAGGTGAACATCTATGGATAACATGTGATGTTCAAGCTTTATACTGGAATATCCCACATAATTTAGGAATTAACTGAATATTTGGAAAGAGATTGGTATTTACTGTGTTTACAGAAATAATGTATTCTACAACTAATAGTCTTTATTTTTAAATACAATTATTTTATGTTTCAGGATCAGTTCTATTTACAAACAAAAGGAACGGCCATGGGGACAAGGTTTGCCCCAAGTTTTGAAAACCTCTATATGGGTATCTTTGAGGAGAAATATATATATAAATATAACTCATGCACTGGGGCAAACATGGTCTTCTATGGACGTTTTATAGATGATCTTATTCTAATTTGGAAAGGTGGGATAACAGAGGCCAATGGATTTATAGAACATCTAAATTCCAATGATATGGGTCTTTCCTTTACTAGTTGCATACAGAGTCAGTCTATCGTATATTTAGATTTGACTTTATCATTTCCTAACAGTGGTAATATTGGGTCACAAACACATTTCAAAACTGTGGATTGTAATAGTTTCCTGAACTTTCAAAGTAATCACTACCAACCTTGGAAAACTAATGTCCAATTCAAGCGCATTAGAAGAAATTGTAGTGATCTTATGACCTATAATAAGCAAAGTTTAATTTTAAAAACCCGTTTTAAAGATAAGGGTTACCCAGTGGAAACTATTGAAGAAGGTTATTTAAGAGCTAGATCTAATGAGAGAGATCTAACATTGATAAAATTGAAGGAATCTAAACATCTGGAAGAAAATCAGGCAGGTACTAGTAACCTGATGTTTATAACCCAATATAATAGTAACCATGGAGTTATTAGGCAAGCTATAAACAAAAACTGGGGTATACTTAAAAAAGATCCTGTTTTGAATAAAATCATTGAAGATAGACCCAGAATTGTTTTCAAGAGGGCTCCTACCCTCAAAAATGATGTGGCACCTAGTCAAGTAGTGAAACATGCTCTGAGGCCTTTTGATAAAATTGTAAGAAAAAATAACTTGATTTGTAATAATGGTATTAAAACTGGATCCTTTAAAATGCAGGGACAAAAACTGCACAATGTGTAACTTTATCGTACATGGGAAAACTACTTTCAAATCTGACCATTCTACATCTACATGTATTTATTCTATAACTAGTTTTATTACTTGCACTTCCATGTATGCTATTCATTTATTTACTTACCTGCAAATGTGGGGTTAAGCATGTGGGACACACCTGCAGACGCCTGAGTCATAGGTGGTCTGAGCATTTTAGAAATATTAAGAACAATTTTTTATATCATAGTGTAACTAGACACTGTAACGCCAGACATGGTGGGGATCTTAAATGTTTCAGCATTACTCCCATTGAACACGTTCCCCCATCTCACAGATATAATAGATTCACTGTGTTGTGCCAGAGGGAGACCTTTTGGATTTATAAACTCAATACTCTTCACCCTCATGGATTGAATCTTAATATAGATTTAGCTGCATTTTAAGTAGAATTTACCATATTAGTTAATATAACACTAGCTGTATTTTTATATTATTCCATAGAATAAAACTAACTACAGTATATAATTTTTTATTATGATTTATTTTTTCGAATCACATAGCAGATATTAATACAACCCAGTATAAATTTGTGGGTTGTTGATTAATTTCACTAATAGACTAGGGCTTTTTAGAAACATGTGCCCTCATATTGTTATTAAGATGTATCGGTAGGTAAATACCACCATGACATCTACTCACTTTTGAATTAGATTTTTTCACATGATAAACATTTAGTTATGTATATAAAATATAATAATTTTAAGTCTACACTTGGTTTATTTACAATTGTAGAATAGGTATTAGTTGGGCGCAGCAAATATTCTGCATATTTATATTAAGTTTTTGGCACTTGCTCTCTCAGTAGTTTATGAAACAGTGTATCTGTTGGGAGTAATACTGACATTTATTTATATTTTATAGGACAGGTGTGTTTCCCTTGTGTAAAACACGTGTGATTATAGAGGATTGTTTGTTAGGAACAATCATATATTTGTAAAATCTTGTGTTATATATGGGTTATTTTTATCACATTGATATTATTGTGATTTATTGACATGAATAGAGGACCCATGTCTAAAATATATCTTATAGCCTTGAAACTAATTGTATAGTATAAATGGTTAACATGTGTTGGATTATAACAAGAGAAGTTACTTATTTACTGTCATCCAATAGTATGTTATATATCCAGTTCACCTGTATGATGTCACAGGGGAGTGTAATAATTCTCATTGTTGAATGGAGCTTGTAGATTTAAATAGGTAGTGGTTATTGAGCATCATAGCAGTCTGAGGAAATGGCATTGATCACCGAGAAACGCATCACTGTTTTCATTGTTTTTATGCAATAAATTGTTTTTACGCTACCGCTCTGATCTTGTGGTAATTTGTTACCATATCCCTACATCCTGAATCTGTGTCAAAGGATTTGAAACCTAATACCAGGATAGGAAATTCTCAGGAGAGTGACATTGCTACCGCTGAGAACTATAGCCTAGGAGAGCTGGATGTTGAGTCAGTCAAGCGGCTCAGAAGTCTCGGCCTGCCCCATTAGCACTACTGTGTGCTTCACCGCATGTGAGTGGTTTTCTTATACGTATGAGCTTCATTTGTTACGTGATGGTATTGCACTTAGAGGCGCCTCTGTTTGTTTTCTTTTCTTAGGATTCTCATGTGGAAAAGGATATTAAAGTGCATTTTGTATTTATTCATGAGAAATGATTCCCTACATTACAAAAGATCGGCATGGAAAATAAATGCGTTAAAGCATTTGAAATTGTTATTTTGTGAGAAATGTTCCATTGTTTTTCAGCCTCAGGACAAACACAATTTATATATATATATATATATATATATATATATACACACTCACCGGCCACTTTATTAGGTACACCTTGCTAGTACCAGGTTGGACCCCTTTTGCTTTTAGAACTGACGTAATTCTTAATGGCATAGAGTCAACAAGGTGTTGGAAACATTCCTCAGAGATTTTGGTTCATATTGACATGATAGCATCATGCAGTTGTCGCAGATTTGTCTGCTGCACATCCATGATGCGAATCTCCCGTTCCATCACATCCCAAAGGTGCTCTATTGGATTGAGCTCTCATAACTGTGGAGGCCATTGGAGTACATTGAACTCATTGTCATGTTCAAGAAACCAGTTTGAGATGGTTTGAGCTTTGTGACATTGTACATTAACCTACTAGAAGTAGTCATCTGTAATGCATCTCTCTTAGCCCCTCCTATTTACCTGCCGATATAACGTTACTTCCAGGTCTCTTCTTCGCTTGATTATTTTGTTCTCTAAAGTATATGTGCTATTATACCTTAATTTGCCTTGAGAGTTACTTTTCCAACCGGATAATTATCAAGCTCCTAACGATCCCCTTGTCAGCTCGTAAGCTGTTTCCAGCTCCTATACTTCTGCCTTCATCACGTGACCCACTTTCCTCTCACTGAGTTCGGCAGTTATGTCACTCTGAACTGCCGCTTCCAGGTCAGAAGCGTTTGTAAGCTAAAAGATGCTCCGGTTCTCCTCTTCAGATTCCCTGCTAGAATCGGACCTCATTCAAAAGATTATTCCTGGGCTTCTTTCGGGTTCACCGTTGGCTATTCACTTCTTCATCTTCAACAAGAAGCCCACATCTGAAGCTTTCTAGTCTGATCAACGCTACTAATCTCCTAACTAAACTGCTTCAATGCAGTATAAAGTTTTCTTTTCTTTTATCTCTAGCTCTCTAAGCTTTTAGAGATACCTATGAACTGCCAATATTATCAGGAAACTGTATTGTAACTCTCAGAACCGCTTATACATTGTCTGACTAGCTTAGTTCATATTTCAACTTACAAATATTTCTAAGGACATTATCTTATTCATATATATACTCAAAAATTATACTGTGTGATTCAGTTTAGTCATCAGTTAACTTTTCTGTTCTAAACTCATTTCCAAGTGTTCACTTGAGTAGTGAGAAACCACTTATGTATTAACTGCATAATTATCATTTCCCTTTATCTCACTCATATTCTCTGGGTATCAACATTTTGCTACAAAACTACTATTTAGTAGCAATCTGTAAACAACTCTTACACCATCAGAAGATGGGTACACTGTAGTCATAAAGGGATGGACATGGTCAGCAACAATACTCAGATAGGCCATGGCATTTAAACAATGCTCGATTGGTACTAAGGGGACCAAAGTGTGCCAAGAAAATATCCCCCACACAATTACGCCACCACCACCAGCCTGAACCATTGATTCAAGGCAGGATGACCCTATCATCTGAATGCCACAGCTGAAATCGAGACTCCTCAGACCAGTTCATGTTTTTCCAATCTTCTATTGTCCAATTTTGGTGAGCCTATGTGAATTGTAGGCTCAGTTTCCTGTTCTTAGCTGACAGGAGTGGCACCTGGTGTGGTCTTCTGCTGCTGTACCCCATCTGCTTCAAGGTTCAATGTGTTGTGCATTCAGAGATGGTATTCTGCATACCTTGGTTGTATCAAGTGGTTATTTGAGTTACTGTTGCCTTTCTATAATCTCAAACCAGTCTGCCCATTCTCCTCAGACCTCTGACATCAACAACACATTTTCATCCACACAACTGCTGCTCACTGGATATTTTCTCTTTTTCAGACCATTCTCTGTAAACCCTAGAGATGGTTGTGCATGAAATCCCAGTATATCAGCAGTTTTTAAAAATACTCGGACAAGCCCATTTGGCACCAACAACCATGACATGTTCAAAGTCACTTAAAGGGACAGTCAAGTATAAATTAAACTTTCATTATTCAGATAGGACTTTTAATTTTAATTGACTTTCCAATTTACTTTTATCATCAAATTTGCTTTTTTATCTTGGTATTCTTAGTTTAAACTAAACATAGGTAGGCTCATATGCTAATGTCTAAGCCTTTGAGGGCTGCCTCTTATCACATGCTTTTTAAATCTCTTTTCAACACAAAGAGACAGAAAGTACACGTGGCTATATAGATAACACTGTGTTCAGGCACAAAAAGTTATTTAAGATATAGCACAATACAATGCTAAATTTAAGACAATAGATAATAAACAGTCACAGTCATGTGATCAGGGGGCTGGAAGAAGGTTCCTAGATACAAGGTAATCACAAAGGTAAAAAGTACATTAATATAACTGTGTTGGTTATGCAAAACTGGGGAATGAGTAATAAAGGGATTATCTATCTTTTAAAACAATAACAATTCTATGGTTGACTGTCCCTTTAAATCCTCTTTCTTCCCCATTCTGATGCTCTGTTTGAACTTCAGCATTTATCTTCACCACATCTAGATGCCTAAATGCATTGAGTTGCTGCCATGTGATTGGCTGATTAGCAATTTGTGTTACCAATCAATTAAACAGGTGTACCTAATAAAGTGGCACTTGGAAGGTGACTGCACTCTCAGACTGGACTGGGTACACATACTATGACCCTGAAACATGCACAGCCCTGGGTGCTCAATAGCACTCACAGGTAGCTTTAACGTCCCCAGAGTCCCAGGCAGTTAACCCCAGACAAGTCTAGGTGCAAGGCCAATAGGGAAAATTAAAAAAAAAATTAATACACATAGAAAGTCCAGCACTCACTGATTGAGAGCTTGCATTGTATGGCTGTATTATGGACCTATGTTTTGGAAGAGACCTTGACGTGGTAACTGGGCTTATCCCATTTGGTCTGATGTGGTAACTAACTCTTCCAGTTTGGCTTTTAATCTTAGCTGAGTGCTAGTAAGTGAGTGCTGGACTTTCTCTGTGTATAATAACATTTTCTCAAGCTGTGGTCATCATCTAAAATATATATTTTTAAGCAAAAAATAAGAATTTATTCTAAGCGAAGAACAAAGATATTTTAAAGTATATCTTAAAATTTAGCTTTAACACAGTTGGCCTTTGGGTTAGCGTGCAAGAGAAAGCCAGAAGAGGCTTTTGTAGTATGCCCCATGAATTTTAGAAGTTAGCCTATGTCACTGTTAGTGCTCAATAGCACTAATATTTGTGTGCTCCACTTGTAATCAAGGCCTTTATGTAAAGCAGAATGATGAGTTTACTGCCCCCTTAATCTGAAAATTAATTGGCTGAGATCTCTGTAAAACAATGTTGTACTATTAAACTACATGAGATACTTGATGATGGAAAACACTTGGGCATGTTAGATGATGATACGTTTAAGTACCTATACGTAACGAACCCGGTGGTTCCTATTTTCCACCACTTGCCAAAAGTGCATAAAAGTTTGCATGAAGTTAAGGGACGTCCAATTGTTTCCGGCATTGGGGCCTAGTAATCAAGCCGTCAACCTCAAATACGCTGGAATTCTGCAGCGTATTTGTGGCGAGGCTGATTCGCCTTAGTTATCAAAGGCTCGAGATGGGCAAAAGTAGAATTTTGTGACGTAAGCATCGATCCGCCGGACTCAGTCCGACACAGATCGATTCTTACATCACTCCAGATGTTCCGCACACAAGTGCGGCACATTCTCACTACTTTTGCTAGCTATCAAAAAACTAGCAGGTACGCTCTGCACTTTTACGGCCCAGCGTACCTGGTTTTCAATCCGCCACCCCTGGAGGCGGCGGATCCCATAGGAATCAATGGGAGTCTGACCATAGCGAAAGTACAAGTTCGCTGCTGACAGACATCCCATTGATTTCTATGGGAGCTGTCTACACCTAACACCCTAACATGTACCCCGAGTCTAAACACCACTAATCTGACCCCCCCTACACCGTCGCAACTAAATAAAGTTATTACACCCTAAACCGCGGCTCCCGGAGCCCACCGCAAGCTACTCTATACATATTAACCCCTAAACCGCCGCTCCCGGAGCCCACCGCAACTATAATAAATGTATTAACCCCTGAACCGCCGCTCCCTGAACCCGCCGCAACCTATATTAAATGTATTAACCCCTATCCTGCCCCCCCTACACCGTCGCCACCTATAATAAATTTATTAACCCCTAATCTGCCCCCCCTACACCGTCGCCACCTATAATAAATTTATTAACCCCTAATCTGCCCCCCCTACACCGTCGCCACCTATAATAAATTTATTAACCCCTATCCTTCCCCCCACTACGCCGCCGCCACTGTCATAAAATTATTAACCCCTAAACCTAAGTCTAACCCTAACCCTAACGCCCCCTAACTTAAATATTAATTAAATAAATCTAAATAAATTAACTCTTATTAAGTAAATGAATCCTATTTAAAACTAAATACTTACCTTTAAAATAAACCCTAATATAGCTACAATATAAATAATAATTATATTCTAGCTATCTTAGGATTTATTTTTATTTTACAGGTACCTTTCAATTTATTTTAACCATGTACAATAACTATTAAATAGTTATTAACTATTTAATAGCTTACCTAGCTAAAATAAAGAGAAATGTACCTGTGAAATAAATCCTAACCTAAGTTACAATTACACCTAACACTACACTATACTTTAATAAATTATTCCTATTTAAAAATAAATACTTACCTGTAAAATAAACCCTAAGATAGCTACAATATAATTAATAATTATATTATAGCTATCTTAGGATTTATATTTATTTTACAGGTAACTTTGTATTTATTTTAGCTAGTTAGAATAGTTATTAAATAGTTATTAACTATTTAATAACTACATAGCTAAAAGAAATACAAAATTACCTGTAAAATAAATCCTAACTTAAGTTACAATTAAACCTAATACTACACTATCATTAAATTAATTAAATAAATTAACTACAAATAACTACAATTAAATACAATTACATAAACTAACTAAAGTACAAAAAATAAAAAAAGCTAAGTTACAAAAAATAAAAAATAAGTTACAAACATGTTACAAATATTACAACAATTTTAAGCTACTTACACCTAATCTAAGCCCCCTAATAAAATAACAAACCCCCCCAAAATAAAAAAAAAGTCCTACCCTATTCTAAATTAAATAAATTTCAAAGCTCTTTTACCTTACCAGCCCTTAAAAGGGCCATTTGTGGGGGCATGCCCCAAAGAAAACAGCTCTTTTGCCTGTAAAATAAAAATACAACCCCCCCCCCAACATTAAAACCCACCACCCACATACCCCTAATCTAACCCAAACCCCCCTTACAAAAACCTAACACTAATCCCCTGAAGATCATCCTACCTTGAGTCGTCTTCACTCAGCCGAGCCACCGATGGAACTGAAGAGGACATCCGGAGCGGAAGAAGTTAATCCTCCAAGCGGCGCTGAAGAAATCTTCCATCCGATGAAGTCATCTTCCAAGCCGGGTCTTGAATCTTCCTTCCGCCGACGCGGAACCACCTTCTTCACCGACGGACTACGACGAATGACGGCTCCTTTAAGGGACGTCATCCAAGATGGCGTCCCCTCAATTCCGATTGGCTGATAGGATTCTATCAGCCAATCGGAATTAAGGTAGGAAAATCTGATTGGCTGATGGAATCAGCCAATCAGATTCAAGTTCAATCCGATTGGCTGATTGAGCTTGCATTCTATTGGCTGATCGGAACAGCCAATAGAATGTGAGCTCAATCTGATTGGCTGATTCCATCAGCCAATCAGATTTTTCCTACCTTAATTCCGATTGACTGATAGAATTCTATCAGCCAATCGGAATTGAGGGGACGCCATCTTGGATGACGTCCCTTAAAGGAGCCGTCATTCGTCGTAGTCCGTCGGTGAAGAAGGTGGTTCCGCGTCGGCGGAAGGAAGATTCAAGACCCGGCTTGGAAGATGACTTCATCGGATGGAAGATTTCTTCAGCGCCGCTTGGAGGATTAACTTCTTCCACTCCGGATGTCCTCTTCAGTTCCATCGGTGGCTCGGCTGAGTGAAGACGACTCAAGGTAGGATGATCTTCAGGGGATTAGTGTTTTTATTTTTTGTAACTTAGCTTTTTTTATTTTTTGTACTTTAGTTAGTTTATGTAATTGTATTTAATTGTAGTTATTTGTAGTTAATTTATTTAATTAATTTAATGATAGTGTAGTATTAGGTTTAATTGTAACTTAAGTTAGGATTTATTTTACAGGTAATTTTGTATTTCTTTTAGCTATGTAGTTATTAAATAGTTAATAACTATTTAATAACTATTCTAACTAGCTAAAATAAATACAAAGTTACCTGTAAAATAAATATAAATCCTAAGATAGCTATAATATAATTATTAATTATATTGTAGCTATCTTAGGGTTTATTTTACAGGTAAGTATTTATTTTTAAATAGGAATAATTTATTAAAGTATAGTGTAGTGTTAGGTGTAATTGTAACTTAGGTTAGGATTTATTTCACAGGTACATTTCTCTTTATTTTAGCTAGGTAAGCTATTAAATAGTTAATAACTATTTAATAGTTATTGTACATGGTTAAAATAAATTGAAAGGTACCTGTAAAATAAAAATAAATCCTAAGATAGCTAGAATATAATTATTATTTATATTGTAGCTATATTAGGGTTTATTTTAAAGGTAAGTATTTAGTTTTAAATAGGATTCATTTACTTAATAAGAGTTAATTTATTTAGATTTATTTAATTAATATTTAAGTTAGGGGGCGTTAGGGTTAGGGTTAGACTTAGGTTTAGGGGTTAATAATTTTATGACAGTGGCGGCGGCGTAGTGGGGGGAAGGATAGGGGTTAATAAATTTATTATAGGTGGCGACGGTGTAGGGGGGGCAGATTAGGGGTTAATAAATTTATTATAGGTGGCGACGGTGTAGGGGGGGCAGGATAGGGGTTAATAATTTTATTATAGAGGGCGACGGTATAGGGGGGGCAGGATAGGGGTTACTAGGTATACTGTAGGTGGCAGCGGTGTCCGGGAGCGGCGGTTTAGGGGTTAATACATTTATAAGACTTGCGGCGGGGTCTAGGAGCGGCGGTTTAGGGGTTAATACATTTATAAGACTTGCGGCGGGGTCTAGGAGCGGCGGTTTAGGGGTTAGTAACTTTATTGAGTTGCGGGAGGCTCTGGGGGCGCCGGTATAGGGATAGAACAGTGTAGTTTAGTGTGAGTGCTTAGTGACAGGCTAGCAATAAAGCTGGGAAAAAGCCGAAGGGCAGCGAGATCGGATGAGTGATAACTCTCACAGTCCGCTGCTCATCGCCCCGCGGCTTTTTGACAGCTTTATTTGATAACTTAGGCGTATTTTTTCAGGTCCGCGACGGCGAAGGTAGGCGAGCTTAGGCGGGCGTATTGGGCCGGCGAAGCCAGAAAAGTAGATGGCTTGATAACTACCCCCCATAGGCTCACTTTTTGAGTCTCTGTCGGAATGGTTGGATGTCATCTTACAACAAATTGTATCTTCCCTATAGAGTCATATCAAAGACACCACACATGTACTTAAACTTATTGAGGATGTGGTTTGGTCAACTGACAGTAGCTGGCTTACAATAAATGTGGTATTGCTATACTCATGACTTTGGCATTTCAGCAGTCAGATATTTTTTGGATCTTCATTGTAAAATGGATAGTCAAACTATTGAGTATCTTGTGAGAGTGACCACTTTCTTGCTTAAACACAACTATTTTTGTTTGAAGGGGTTCACTATCTGCAGAGACAAGGTACAGCCATGGGGGCAAAATGTGCCCACTCATATGCAAATATCTTTATGGGATGGCTTGAGAAAAATGTTGTCTATGTAGATAGGAATCCCTTCATCTCATGTATTCGACTATACAAACGCTTCATTATTATTATTATTATTATTATTATTATTATTATTATTATTATTACTATCGGTTATTTGTAGAGCGCCAACAGATTCCGCAGCGCTATAAACAAAGGGGGAGTACAACAAAACAATTATAGGGTAGAGGGCCCTGCCAATAGTTGCACTGTTGTAGTCAGCTCTTAAGAAGGTGATCTACTAATAGCTGGACTATTAGGCTTACATGTTAATAGGGTTCAGGGGATTGCAGTGGAGGAGAGGAACTGGTATTAGGAAAGGTTAGTGTAGGTTGTATGCATCCCTGAACAATAGAGTCTTTAGGGAGCACTTGAAGCTTTTAAAACTAGAAGAGAGTCTTGTGGAGCAAGGCAGAGAGTTCCATAAGATGGGAGCCAGTCTGGAGAAGTCCTGTAAACGGGAGTGTGATGAGGTGACAAGAGAGGAGGAGAGTAGGAGGTCATGAGCAGAGCGAAGGGGACGGGAGGGAGAGTATCTGGAGACAAGGTCGGAGATGTAGGGGGGAGCAGTGCAGTTGAGGGCTTTGTATGTCAGAGTGAGAGTTTTGTGTTTGATCCTAGAGGCAAGAGGAAGCCACTGAAGGGATTGGCAGAGAGGCGCAGCAGATGAAGAGCGACGTGTAAGGAAGATGAGTCTGGCAGAGGCATTCATTATGGATTGTAAAGGAGCTAGGCGGCAGGTGGGGAGACCAGAGAGGACAGAGTTGCATTAATCAAGGCTGGAAAGAATGAGAGAGGGGATTAAAATCTTAGTTGTGTCTTGTGTAAGGAAGTGTCTAATTTTAGAGATGTTTTTAAGGTGGAAGCGGCAGGCTTTAGCCAATGACTGAATGTGAGGAGTGAAGGAAAGATCTGAGCCGAATGTGATCCCGAGACATCGGGCGTGTGGGGTAGGAGTAATGATGGCGTTGTCGACAGTTATAGAGATATTGGGGGTGGAGATTTTGGAAGAAGGGGGGAAAATGAGGAGCTCAGTTTTGGAGAGATTTAGCTTGAGGTAGTGAGAGGACATCCAGGAAGAGATGTGAGAAAGACAGTTAGTGACACGGGTTAGCAAGGAAGGAGATAGTTCTGGTGCAGAGAAGTAGATTAGGGTGTAATCGGCGTACAAATGATATTGGAAACCATAGGACTTAATTAGGGAACCTAGTGATGATGTGTAGATTGAGAAGAGAAGGGGATCGAGGACAGAGCCTTGTGGTACTCCGACAGAAAGTGGTGACGGGGCGGAGGAGGCCCCAGCGAAGGCTACACTGAAGGTACGGTTTGACAGATAGGAAGAGAGCCACGAAAGGGCTGTGTCACAGATGCCGAAGGATTGGAGGGTTTGGAGCAGAAGAGGATGGTCCACAGTGTCAAAGGCTGCGGACAGATCAAGGAGGATAAGCAGAGAGGAGTGGCCTTTTGATTTAGCTGTAAGTAGGTCGTTGGTGACCTTAACAATAGCTGTCTCTGTGGAGTGATAGGGACGAAATCCAGATTGCAGCGGGTCAAGAAGGGAGTATAACATAAGGAAATGGGATAGGCGTGCATATACTAGTTTTTCGAGAAGCTTAGAAGCAAGAGGGAGGAGGGAAATTGGGCGGTAGTTGGATGGGGAGGTAGGATCAAGGGAAGGTTTTTGAGGATAGGTGTGACCAGCGCATGTTTCATTGATGAGGGAAATGTACTAGTGCTGAGGGAGAGGTTGAAAGTGTGTGTTAGTATAGGGGTAAGGGTAGCAGAGAGAGAGGGGAGCAGCTGTGAGGGGATAGGGTCAAGGGGACAGGTAGTGAGGTGAGAGCGTAGTATAAGTGCTGAAACTTCGTCCTCAGTAACAGGGGAGAATGAACTAAGTTTCAGGTTATGAGGGTTGTGGTTGAGTGGGAGTATTTGAGGGGGGGAGATAATGGAATTGTGTTGAGAGCTGATTTCATGTCTGATGGAGTCAATTTTGTTAAGGAAGTGACTGGCAAAGTTGTGGGCTGACAGAGAAGTTGTATTAGGAAGTGGGGGAGGGCGGAGGAGAGTAGTGAAAGTGGAGAACAGACGTTTTGGGTTTGAAGAAAGATTAGAGATAAGAGTAGAGAAGTAGTGTTGCTTGTGGAGATTAAGGGCAGAGTAGTAGGAGTTCAAGAGGAATTTGTAATGAAGAAAATCAGCTGAACTCCGTGATTTTCTCCAATGCCGTTCAGCAGTACGGGAACATCTGTGTAGGTACCGTGTCAGAGGAGTATGCCAGGGCTGGGGATGAGTGTGTGATTTCCTAACAGTGGTAAGGGGGGCGAGATTGTCAAGGACGGATATAAGGGTGGAATTATAGTGGCAGATAGATTGTTCAGGGCAGGAAAAGGTGGAGAAGGATGAGAGGAGCGGTTGAAGGGAATTAGCAAGTTGTTGCTGATCTAAAGACCTAATGCTTCTGTGAAGTTTGGTGTGAGGAGTAGAAGGTGGGGGAGTTGTAGGAAGGGATGATATGTTGCAGGTAAGGAGATGGTGGTCAGAAAGAGGAAAAGGGGAGTTTGAGAAGTTTGAGAGAGTGCATCGATAGCTAAAGATCAGGTCAAGGGAGTGACCGTCTTTGTGAGTGGGAGAATCAGTCCATTGTGAAAGAGTTGCAGAAATTGTTTAGCAAATGAGGCAGTGGGATTGTTAAGGGGGATGTTGAAGTCGCCAAGAATGAGGGCAGGGGTGTCTGAGGAAAGGAAGTAGGGTAGCCAGGCAGACAAGTGATCTAGAAATTGAGTTGTGGAGCCAGGGGGTCAGTATATGACTGCAACACGTACAGAGAGAGGGGAGAATAAGCGAATCATGTGGGTTTCGAATGAGGGAAAAGTGAGGGAAGAGATAGGGTGTATTTGTGGAAAGGTGCAACGAGAGGAAAATAAAATACCTACACCACCTCCTTGTCTATTACCAGACCAAAGTGTGGGGCTGAAGTGGATACCCCCATGTGACAGAGCAGCAGTGGATGCTGTGTCTAGGGGAGAGAGCCAGGTTTCTGTTAGGGCCAGAAGGTTGAGGGAGCGGGAGATGAAGAGGTCATGTATAGAAGTGAGTTTGTTACAGACAGAGCGAGAGTTCCAGAGTGCACAGGTGAAAGGGGTAGTGGCTTTAGATGCAAGAGGAATGTGAGACAGGTGTGCAGAGTTTTGTTTTCTGAGTCTATGGGATGGTACACATGGATGTGCATGGCTTGTCAGTGGTTGGGGTCCGGGATTAGGGGAGATGTCACCAGCAGTAAGTAGAAGCAAGAGGGAGAGTGACATGAGATGAGATACAGATTTGCAGTAGTGAGACTGCTTTTGAGATGAGCTGCAGGGGGTATAGAGAGTGTTTAGGAATAGGTAAAGTTCATGAGTAGAAAAGTAAGGTGAGTTTAAGAGAGATGGGCTAATGAACAGTGCAGGTGGAGAGGGAGAAGGAGCAATTGAATAGTGTAGTTTGTTATAGAGACAAAGGGTAGCAAAAAGGAATATGAATATATTGAGCATTTTTACAGAATTGGGAACCAGTTAAAAACATAAGACACAGAATTACTGTAACAATTGCATAAGGGAACAAAAGGTATATGAAACATAATACAGTATAATAAAAGTACTGTGTATTCTATGGGGTTAAGGGAATGGAAGGATGTGCTGATCAGTGTTTGCACCTGTCATTTCAGGAGGGTTAAAGTTGTGTGTGAGACTATCTATAAATGAGGAAATGAGCTTGGGGTGGGTGGGGTGAGGGGTAGGGTGGGAGGGAAGCTGTTTTCCAGAAGGCTACCTGTAGAAAGTTAAATGGCAGTTGCAGGAGTTAAGTGAGAAGGTCTGTGTTGATTTTTTTTTTTCTGTGTTCTGAGATAGACTGTAGAAAGTTAAATGGCAGTTGCAGGAGTTAAGTGAGAAGGTCTGTGTTGATTTTTTTTTTCTGTGTTCTGAGATAGACTGTAGAAAGTTAAATGTTCATTGACGATGTGTTAATTGTCTGGTCCTTTGATGAATCAACCACCAAGAAGTTTGTTGATTACTTAAATAAGAGTGATAATGGGGTGAATTTCACCTATAAATGGTGGAAATCAGAAACCAACTTCTTGGATATTGTTCTTAAGGGTGAGCCCTCATCTGGTAAAATTACTGCTAAACTCTATCGCAAGCCGATATTGGGCAATACTCTCCTGCACAATAAGAGTACACACCCGAAACATGTCTTTAAAGGCATTGTGAAGGAACAATTGCTGCGAACAAAGAGAATTTGTAACAGGGAACTAGACTTCCTTGAGGAGAGTAGTGTAATTAAACACAGATTACTAGATAGAGGGTATCAACAAAAAATGGTGAGAAACATGGCCAAAGAAGTGGCTAAAATGGAAAGAAGAGATACACTCTAACATAAAATTCGAACCAATATAGACAAGCAAACCCTTTTTATTACACAATACTCATCTGATTTCTATGAAATTTGTGAGATTTTGAAAAAGTATTTTCTGATTTTTTACGGAGACAAACAACTCAAGTCCACCATTGAACAAGGTTTCAAGTGTGTTTTTTCCAGGAACAAAACTTTAGGTAATATTCTCTCTCCTAGCCAATTACCAAAAAAACAGAGCCACCACATGGTTGAGTGTAAATGGCACATACAAATGTGGGGTATCTAGATGTGAGGCATGTGATTATCTCACAGAACACAGAAGGGAGAAGTTTTTACTCCTGTGTTACCAATCAGAGGTATGAAACAAATGGTTGCATAAAATGTTCCACCTCACATGTAGTTTATCTTATAGAATGCATGGCCCATCATCGCCAATATATAGGCATGACTACAAGGGATGTAAGTACATGAATAAGAGAACATCTTGACTGTATCAAGAACAAGAAGTCTTGTTCTGAACTATCTAGGCATTTCTTAGAGGTACACAGTGGTGATGTCAGGGCATTTAAATGGCGAGCAATTGAGGCCATTAGGCGACCACCAAGAGGAGGAGATAAGAAAGCTATGTTAGCAGGACAAGAAACCTTTTGGATCTTTAAGTTGAGTACGGAGGTTCCTAATGGCTTCAACTCCGAGTTTGACCTCATTAACAATTGGTGCTAATAGGTTATATGTACATAAATCAATAATATCAATTAGATATGTCTGTCCATTCTTATCTATACATTTTTTTTGTCTTACCATTGATGTTGATAAGCTATGTATCCAATGAGTTAGTATACTGCTAGGGAAAAATAAGTCTATGCATTCAAATGTTTCTAGATATGGACCTGTTTTCTGTGAATAATGTGTTTTCTCTTTTCGTTGCATTTATCGAAACAAAGTTCACGCTATAGATACAAAATCAATATGCCCTTTATTGAATATGTCAAATGGAATACCTGGATTAAACATATACATGTGTTCTTTCATTGTTAGAGTAATAATTGAAATTATATTGGGTATTCTACTTTGTATTTATAAAGGATGTTACACATAGACACATAACAATACTATGCATGACATCTACACATATTGTGTTATTACTATGGTGTTGACTATAGCCACAATGCACCTGTGCATACTTTATGCAATTATTAAGTAATTGTGTTTAACATATTTCTGTTATTATTTTACTCTACCTAATACATCCGCAGTGTGGCATAGTTATAACACTGATATTACATGATGTTTTTTTGTTGCGCTAAGATATTTTGTTGCAATAAGATATATATATTTTTATATATATATATATATATATATATATATATATATATATATATATATATATATATATATACAGGGAGTGCAGAATTATTAGGCAAGTTGTATTTTTGAGGATTAATTTTATTATTGAACAACAACCATGTTCTCAATGAACCCAAAAAACTCATTAATATCAAAGCTGAATAGTTTTGGAAGTAGTTTTTAGTTTGTTTTTAGTTATAGCTATTTTAGGGGGATATCTGTGTGTGCAGGTGACTATTACTGTGCATAATTATTAGGCAACTTAACAAAAAACAAATATATACCCATTTCAATTATTTATTTTTACCAGTGAAACCAATATAACATCTCAACATTTACAAATATACATTTCTGACATTCAAAAACAAAACAAAAACAAATGAGTGACCAATATAGCCACCTTTCTTTGCAAGGACACTCAAAAGCCTGCCATCCATGGATTCTGTCAGTGTTTTGATCTGTTCACCATCAACATTGCATGCAGAAGCAACCACAGCCTCCCAGACACTGTTCAGAGAGGTGTACTGTTTTCCCTCCTTGTAAATCTCACATTTGATGATGGACCACAGGTTCTCAATGGGGTTCAGATCAGGTGAACAAGGAGGCCATGTCATTAGATTTTCTTCTTTTATACCCTTTCTTGCAAGCCACGCTGTGGAGTATTTGGACGTGTGTGATGGAGCATAGTCCTGCATGAAAATCATGTTTTTCTTGAAGGATGCAGACTTCTTCCTATACCACTGCTTGAAGAAGGTGTCTTCCAGAAACTGGCAGTAGGACTGGGAGTTGAGCTTGACTCCATCCTCAACCCGAAAAGGCCCCACAAGTTCATATTTGATGATACCAGCCCAAACCAGTACTCCACCTCCACCTTGCTGGCGTCTGAGTCGGACTGGAGCTCTCTGCCCTTTACCAATCCAGCCACGGGTCCATCCATCTGGCCCATCAAGACTCACTCTCATTTCATCAGTACATAAAACCTTAGAAAAATCAGTCTTGAGATATTTCTTGGCCCAGTCTTGACGTTTCAGCTTGTGTGTCTTGTTCAGTGGTGGTCGTCTTTCAGCCTTTCTTACCTTGGCCATGTCTCTGAGTATTGCACACCTTGTGCTTTTGGGCACTCCAGTGATGTTGCAGCTCTGAAATATGGCCAAACTGGTGGTAAGTGGCATCTTGGCAGCTGCACGCTTGACTTTTCTCAGTTCATGGGCAGTTATTTTGCGCCTTGGTTTTTCCACGCGCTTCTTGCGACCCTGTTGACTATTTTGAATGAAACGCTTGATTGTTCGATTATCACGCTTCAGAAGCTTTGCAATTTTAAGAGTGCTGCATCCCTCTGCAAGATATCTCACTATTTTTTACTTTTCTGAGCCTGTCAAGTCCTTCTTTTGACCCATTTTGCCAAAGGAAAGGAAGTTGCCTAATAATTATGCACACCTGATATAGGGTGTTGATGTCATTAGACCACACCCCTTCTCATTACAGAGATGCACATCACCTAATATGCTTAATTGGTAGTAGGCTTTCGAGCCTATACAGCTTGGAGTAAGACAACATGCATAAAGAGGATGATGTGGTCAAAATACTCATTTGCCTAATAATTCTGCACTCCCTGTATATATATTGTATATACTTGTGGTTATAGATAAAGTGCTTATCCCTGCTAGGTATTTACCAGACAGGTTTACATACCTGCGGTAAAGAATGTTCACACTCTCCATTTAATAAAATCGTACAGGTACACAGCAATAGATAATAATAATACAATATAATATAATACAATATAATTTCACCTTTGTACATAACAATGATACTATAGCGCAATATGTTTGATGATTGTACAAATGTTCTATGTCAGAGTACTTTTATGTGTAAGTAAATATGATTCTTTGGTAATTAGCCTACATATATGCTCCTTTGTACAAAAATATGTCCCCTTAATTTGAATCTTGTAACTTTATCTTGGGGGTTAAATTAGAGTGTGTGTTGACTCCCTTCTAGCCAATGGATATGTAAAGATATACTTTTAAAAATGCCCATTTCCAAGTATCCAGCAGGTCTATGATGTCATAGTAAGGCCAGCTGTCTCCTGTGTTTTTTGCGCTGGTGGAATTAGAATTTTTATCTAGTTGTACTCAATAAAGTCTTTTTATTTTTTAACTTGACAAGAGATCCGACCTTCTTCTTTGTTTACTAATATTTGCATGCTCCACTTGTAATCAAGGCCTTTATGTAAAGCAGAATGATGAGCTTACTGTCCCATTAATCTGAAAATAAATTGGCTGAGATCTCTGTAAAACAATGTTGTACTATTAAACAACATGAGATACTTGATGATGGAAAACACGGGCATGTTAGATGATGATACTTTTAAGTATCTATATGTAACAAACCTGGTGGTTCCTATTTTCCACCACTTGCCAAAAGTGCATAAAAGTTTGAATGAAGTTAAGGGACGTCCAATTGTTTCCGGCATAGGCTCACTTTTTGAGTTTCTGTCAGAATGGTTGGACGTCACCTTACAACCAATTGTATCTTCCCTATACAGTCATATCAAAGACACCACACATGTACTTAAACTTATTGAGGATGTGGTTTGGTCAACTGACAGTAGCTGGCTTACAATAAATGTGGTATCACTATACTCTAGCATACCACATGACTTTGGCATTTCAGCAGTCAGACATTTTTTGGATCTTCATTGTAAAATGGATAGTCAAACTATTGAGTATGTTGTGAGAGGAACCACTTTCTTGCTTAAACACAACTATTTTTGTTTGAAGCGGTTCACTATCTGCAGCAGGGCCGCCATCAGGGGGTTACAGGGGTGACTCCTGTCAGGGGCCCAATGGGCCAGGGGGGCCCAATGAGTCAAGAACTAAAAAATATTTTTTTTTTTTTTATTTAATGTTGTCAGCCACCAGTGGGTACTACATCAGAGTGCTAATTGAGCATGGGAAATGTTATTACAAGGAGTAAAGTATTAGCATTTGAGAGGATTTCTGAGTGTGCACTAAACCACTATGCACAGTGTGAGACAGACTTGGCACTGGCACTATACAGTGTGTGCCTGAGTCAGACGGCTGATCACTTTCATTTGCAGAGGAGGTAGGACTTACTTAGCAAATGTTTATTTCTTTGTGCAATTTCGGATTGTAACTTCAGTGTGGTAGTAGTTGTATGGTGGGGCCAGGGGTCCATAAAAACAATTTTTTTAGCAACAGTGTATTTATGATTATTTGATAATGCTGTAGAAATTCTATATTTAAAACCATGCAGAAATGTTTCCTCCTCAATACACAAATGGTAGGTGCCCTTTTGGCAGATATGCATTTTTTTAATTTGAAATGAGACAGGTTAACTCCACAGCTGGCTTAATTTTGAAATACATACCAACAAGTCTAAATCCTGCATTTAACCAGATCTAATGGTATGAGTACCACAGCTTATGGTTCCACCAAGACCATATAGAGTACAGCATTTTCAAAATCCATAAGTACATCTGACAGATGGGAACATTTGTACACTATATTTGAAGTTGTGCTCTTGGTTGGGGAAAATGGGGAAAAAACAAACTGTCAACCTTTTAAAAGTACTTTTCTTCATCTAGCAATCTACCCAGATCATTAATGTACTATTTTGAATTCACAGAATTATTTTTGTTTGCACATTTACAAATATGATTCTTTAAAAAGTGATCTCTTAATTTCTGCATTTTTTTTATCATGCATGTCACACACTGTTGATTTAGGGGATGCAAGGTGCATAAATGTTTCCTCCTGTGAGTGTTTATGTATTTGTGCTTTGGTTTGTGTCTCTATGAGTGTGTATGTTTTTTTTATTCTGTGGGTCTCTCTGTGAGGGTGGGTGTGTGTCTGTGCATTTTCTGTGGATGTCTGTGAGGGTGTGTGCATATGTCTTTGTGCTTTTTCTATGGGTGTCTCTGTGAGGGTGTGTGTATGTTTGTCTTTGTGTATTTTATCTGGATGCCTCTATGAGGGTGGGTGTGTATGTCTGTGTTTTCTGTGGATGTCTCTGTGAGGGTGTGTGTTTTCTGTGGGTGTCTCTGTGAGGGTGTTTGTATGTCTTTGTGTGTTTTCTGTGGATGTCTCAGTGAGGGTGTGTAAATGTATATGTTTTTCTGTGTTTTATGTGGTTGTCTCTGTGTGTGTGTATGTCTTTGTGTGTTTTCTGTGGGTGTCTCTCTGTGTGTGTGTGTGTCTGTGTGTTTTCTGAGGCTGTCTCTGTCGGTGTTTCCTTGGGTGTATGTGCAAGTTTGTGTTTGAGTTTATGTGTGTGTGTCCATTGTCTGTTCCTTTTTAGGACATTTTGACCTTACTACTGATTATTCACATCTTTCTACAGACTTTGAGACTAATGAGACCTTTCCGGAAGTCACCTAATCCACCATTTAACCTTTAAATTATTGTTTAGGCAGTTCAGGGCCCTTCCATTCAGCCACTGCATGCTGTTGTCATCATTTAGTTGACATCTTCCTTTACAAAAAGATAATCAGAACTCCCTATTTTGCTTTCTAAATCTCTTTTTTTTACAAAACTGTAGTCTACCTCATTACTTGTCAGGTCAATGTCAGTGTCTGTTTGGGTGCCTGAGTGTGTTTCTTTGCATGTCTGCTTGAGTGTCTATATGTGAATCCTTCTGTGTGAGTGTGTGTGTGTTTCAGTATATGAGAGTGTCTGTGTGTTTGTATGTTACTACCTTTACAACATTTCCAAGTTTAAATAGACACTTAAGAATAAAGTGCATATACGTTTTAGTCACTTGGTCAAAAATTGCACATGTGAAAGGGTGAGGCGGGGGGCGGGGGGGGAGTGTGTCTGTGTGTTTGTAACTACCTTTACAACATTTCCAAGTTTAAATAGGCACTTAAGAATAAAGTGCATATACGTTTTAGTCACTTGGTCAAAAATTGCACATGTCAAGGGGGGCGGGGGGCCCTGATCAATGGTCAAGTTAGGGTCCCCAAAATTTCTAGTGGCGGCCCTGATCTGCAGAGACAAGGTACAGCCATGGGGGCAAAATGTGCCCCCTCATATGCAAATATCTTTATGGGGTTGCTTGAGAAAAATGTTGTCTATGTAGATAGGAATCCCTTCATCTCATGTATTCGACTTTACAAACGCTTCATTGATGATGTGTTAATTGTCTGGTCCTTTGATGAATCAACCACCAAGAAGTTTGTTGATTACTTAAATGAGAGTGATAATGGGGTGAATTTCAACTATAAATGGTGGAAATCAGAAACCAACGTCTTGGATATTGTTCTCAAGGGTGATCCCTCATCTGGTAAAATTACTACTAAACTCTATCGCAAGCCGATATTGGGCAATACTCTCCTGCACAATAAGAGTACACACCCGAAACATGTCTTTAAAGGCATTGTGAAGGGACAATTGCTGCGAACAAAGAGAATTTGTAACAGGGAACTAGACTTCCTTGAGGAGAGTAGTGTAATTAAACACAGATTACTAGATAGAGGGTATCACCAAAAAATGGTGAGAAACATGGCCAAAGAAGTGGCTAAAATGGAAAGAAGAGATACACTCTAACATAAAATTTGAACCAATATAGACAAGCAAACCCTTTTTATTATACAATACTAATCTGATTTCTATGAAATTTGTGAGATTTTGAAAAAGTATTTTCCGATTTTTTACGGAGACAAACAAATCAAGTCCACCATTGAACAAGGTTTCAAGTGTGTTTTTTCCAGGAACAAAACTTTAGGTAATATCCTCTCTCCTAGCCAATTACCAAAAAAACAGAGCCACCACATGGTTGAGTGTAAATGGCACATACAAATGTGGGGTATCTAGATGTGAGGCATGTGATTATCTCACAGAAGGGAGAAGTTTTTACTCCTGTGTTACCAATCAGAGGTATGAAACAAATGATTGCATAAAATGTTCCACCTCACATGTAGTTTATCTTATAGAATGCACGGCCCATCATCGCCAATATATAGGCATGACTACAAGGGATGAATGTACACGAATAAGAGAACATCTTGGCTGTATCAAGAACAAGAAGTCTTGTTCTGAACTATCTAGGCATTTCTTAGTTGAAATAATCTTTATTGTCAAAAAGGAAGACAAGAGACATATCTAATACATCATGCCCTTAGTTCAGATAAACATATTTATATTCATTGTTACAGTCTCAGGACCTCTTATCATGTTCGATAAAGTTTTATAATTCCATATATCTGTCTCAAACAACATAAAAAAGAGTTGGAGGATGAAACAACTTCTCTCAGCAATTAGTATATCCATCCGGCTTTCCCAATGTATCTCCATCATTACTGAAATCTCTGAAAGTCCATAGAGTCCTAGGAAAAGCTCCCACCTACTGAAGTTGCCTTCAGGCATAGGAAATATATGAGGGCATTTCTTAGAGGTACACAGTGGTGATGTCAGGGCATTTAAATGGCAAGCAATTGAGGCCATTAGGCGACCACCAAGAGGAGGAGATAAGAAAGCTATTTTAGCATGACAAGAAACCTTTTGGATCTTTAAGTTGAGTACGGAGGCCCTAATGGCTTCAACTCCGAGTTCGACCTTATTAACCATTGGTGCTAATAGGTTATATGTACATAAATCAATAATATCAATTAGATATGTCTGTCCATTCTAATCTATACATTTGTTTTGTCTTACCATTGATGTTGATAAGCTATGTATCCCATGAGTTAGTATACTGCTAGGAAAACATAAGTATATGCATTCAAATGTTTCTAGATATGGACCTGTTTTCTGTGAATAATGTGTTTTCTCTTTTCGTTGCATTTATCGAAACAAAGTTCACGCTATAGATACAAAATCAATATGTCCTTTATTGAATATGTCAAATGGAATACCTGGATTAAACATATACATGTGTTCTTTCATTGTTAGAGTAATAATTGAAATTATATTGGGTATTCTACTTTGTATTTATAGACACACATAGACACATAACAATACTATGCATGACATCTACACATATTGTGTTATTACTATGGTGTTGACCATAGCCACAATGCACCTGTGCATACTTTATTCAATTATTAATAATTGTGTTTAACATATTTCTGTTATTATTTTACTCTACCTAATACATCCGCAGTGTGGCATAGTTATAACACTGATATTACATTTTGATGATTTTGTGTTGCCCTAAGATCTTTTGTTGCTATAAGATATAATATATATTTTTTTGTATATACTTGTGGTTATAGATAAAGTGCTTATCCCTGCTAGGTATTTACCAGACAGGTTTACATACCTGCGGTAAAGAATGTTCATACTCACCATTTAATAAAATGCTACAGGTACACAGCAATAGATAATAATAATACAATATAATATAATACAATTTAATTTCACCTTTGTACATAACAATGATACTATAGTGCAATATGTTTAATGATTGTACAAATATTCTATGTCAGAGTACTTTTATGTGTAAGTAAATATGATTCTTTGGTAATTAGCCTACATATATGCTCATTTGTACATAAATATGTAGGCTAATATGTATGAATCTTGTAACTTTATCTTGGGGGTTAAATTAGAGTGTGTATTGACTCCCTTCTAGCCAATGGCTATGTAAAGATATACTTTTAAAAATGCCCATTTCCAAGTATACAGCAGGTCTATGATGTCATAGTAAGGCCAGCTGTCTCCTGTGTTTTTTGCGCTGGTGGAATTGGAATTTTTATCCACTTGTACTCAATAAAGTCTTTTTATTTTTTTAACTTGACAAGAGATCCGACCTTCTTCTTTGTTTACTAATATTTGTGTGCTCCACTTGTAATCAAGGCCTTTATGTAAATCAGAATGATGAGCTTACTGTCCCATTAATCTGAAAATAAATTGGCTGAGATCTCTGTAAAACAATGTTGTACTATTAAACAACCTGAGATGAGAAGGGTGATTAATATAATTAATACTCTCATAAAATTCTCTGGAAACTTTTTACATAACTTTGTAGTGTCTTATGCATTAAGTAACCTTTTCTTTAATAATGCTGCAATCTTAAATACATTTAGTAACCTCTAAAAGTACAGTTGAATCAAAAGACCCTACTAATGTTCCTGCAGACATTGAATTCACTAATCGATTCTTTCTCCTCTGTATGGATAAACTGTTTTGTTACCAACTGCTCACATTTAATCTAATGTTACACTCTGTCATAAGAATGATGGCTGGTAGCATTTATTTTATGCAGTATGATAAAGCATACATTTAAATTAATCTTATTGATATAGTAATCAGTAGAATCTTTTATGTTATATGTATATGGTTTTATTTTTAGCAAAGTATGATCTTGCATCATTTGTACCATAAAACCATCTTAAAATAAATAGTCATACATCTGTTATTTTCTCTGTACAAGGGAGTGTGATTTGAGGGGGCTATTGCATGCTTTTAAATACAAATGTTTCATAAATATGAAAATTGTATTTAAAAATAAAATATTTTGCGACTCAAATTTTAGATGATGACCAAAGTTTAGCTTGAGAAAATGTTATTATTCTGGAATTTATTAAAGGGATAGTAAAGTTAAACTGAAACTTTTCTTATTCAGATAGAGCATGCAATTTTAAACAACTTTCCAATTTACTTTTATTATCTGATTTACTTTGTCTCTCTTGGTATCCTTTGTTTAAAAGCATCCTTAAATATGCTAAGGCGTATAAAAGCACTATTAGGAGTTACTTTGTGATTGGTGGCTGCAAATATATGTCTCTTGTTATTGGCTCACCCATTGAGTTCAGCTAGCTCCAAGTAGGGAATTGCTGCTCCCTCAATAAAGAATATCAGAGAACAAAGCAAATGTGCTAATTGCTTACAATGGAAAGTTGTTTAGAATTGCATGCCCTTTATGAATGATGAAAGAAAAATAATTGTGTTCTATGTCCCTTTAAGTAAAGAACTCTGTTTCAGTTTTGGGAGGTTATGTATTAGATATGTGCATGGAAATATAATATATACAAAACACAGAAATGCACTGCACTCTCAAACCGGACTGGGTGCACATCCCATGACCCTAGAAAACTCACAGCCCTGGGTGCTCACTAGCACTCACAGACAGCTACACAGCTTTCAGTGACTCCAGCAGTTAACCCCAGACAAGCCTAGTGCAAAACCCATAGGGAAAATTACTAAACAAAATTATCAAAACAACACATAGAAATATAAATTTTAAATGAAACTATCATAAGTGCAGAATTGTGCACTAGTCACAGGACTTTATTGCTCATATGAAGATAGGGACAACACATACATAAAATATTGGTTTATTCAGCACAGAAACATCATGTTTTTCAAAAAACAAAGCCCTGCAGTGCATTTAAAAAAATTCTCATTTACATGGAAAACAGAATTTTGAGTGTCACATTACTATAATGAAAAACATATGTTCAAACACATTAAACTGTATTTATTGATTATGAATCAATTAGCCATCAAATTTTACTTTTTTATTGGATTATCTATGTTTTGTTTCCTGAAAATCCCCTTTGAAAGGCCTGAAATTGTAATATTTTTAATAGGTTTTTTTGTGTTGTTTTTTGCTTGTTCTAAGTATGAGAAGAAAAAAAATCTTGTTATTTCTTATTTCATATTTCAGTTGCTTAAATAATTTAAATAGCTTAACTATGAATATGAAGCACGGCAAACTTTTGTTTAAATAGGATAATAAAGGGTCTTCCTCTGTAACTTGTAACCATTTGTACTTTAAGGAAAACCTCATGTAATCTCTAGGTCACTAGCCATAACATTTCTAGGGCTCTGGCTATAAAATCCCCCGGGGACTTGTTAAAAAATCTCAAAGTTAATGGCCACAACACTCTTTAGGGCACTGGCTATAGAATCTCTAGGGGACTGGCTATAAAATCTCTAGGGGACTGGCTATAAAATCTCTTGGGAACTGGCTATAAAATCTCTAGGGGACTAGCTAAAAAATCTCTAGGTGACTGGCTATAAAATCTCTTGGGAACTGGCTATAAAATCTCTTGGGAACTGGATATAAAATCTCTAGGGGACAGGCTTAAAAATCTCCAGGAGACTGGCAATAAAATCTCCAGGAGACTGGCAATAAAATCTCCAGGAGACTGGCAATAAAATCTCCAGGAGACTGGCAATAAAATCTCCAGGAGACTGGCTATAAAATCTCTTGGGAACCGGCTATAACATCTCTAGGGGACTGGCTATAAAATCTCTAGGGGACTGGCTATAAAATCTTTAGGAGACTGGCTATAAAATCTCTTGGGAACTGGCTATAAAATCTCTAGGGGACTGGCTATAAAATCTCTTGGGAACTGGCTATAAAATCCATTCTCTAGGGCTCTAATTATAAAATCCCAATGGGACTAGCGATAAAATCATAAGACTCTAACTATAAAATCTCTTGGGAAAGGACTATAAAGTCCATAGGGGAATGGTTAAAAGTCTCAAAATTAATTGCCATAAAAATATCTAGGGGACTGTAATTAAAATCTCTAATGCTATGGCTACAAACTCTCTAGTGCAGTAGCTATAAAATCTCAAGGGCAGTGGTTATAAAATCTCTAGGACAGTAACGATAATCTGGGGCACTGCGTATAAAATCTCTAGGACTCTAGCTATAAAATATCTAGGGGAATGGCTATAAAATCTATAGGGCTCTGAGTATAGAATCTCTAAGGGACTGGCTATAAAATATCTAGGGCTCTGGCTGTAAGATCTCTAGGGCACTGGTCATAAAATATCTAGTTCATTGGCTTTACAATCTCTAGGGCGCTAGCTATAGCATCTCTAGGGTGCTAGCTATAGCATCTCTAGGGCTCTGGCTATACAATCTCTAGGGCATTGGCTATAAAATCTCTAGTGGACTGACTATGAAATATCTAGGGCTTTGGCTATACAATTTCAAATATCTATGGCTCTAGTTATAAAAAGAGGTAGCTATACAATCTCTTGGGCATTAGCTTTAAAATTTCTAGGGGAGTGGCTATAAAATCTCTTGGGCAGTGGCAATGAAATCTTTCAGGTATTGTCTATAAAATCTTTAGGGTGTTGGATATAAAATCTCTATGGTTCTAGTTATAAAATCTCTAGTAGAGTGGCTATAAAATCTCTAGGGCATTGGCTATACAATTTCTAGGGGAGTGGCTCTAAAACCTAGGGCATTAGTATATCTAGGCTATAATATATGTAGGGGACTGGCCATGAAATATTTAGGGCAGTGTGTATGACATCTTTGGGGTATTGTCTACAAAATATATAGGGAACTGGCTATAAAAGTTTTAGGGGAGTGGCTATAAAATCTTTAGGAGAGTTACTATAAAATCTCTGGGGCATTAGTATAAAATATCTAGCGCTTTGGCTCAAGGGGACTGGCCATAAAGTCTCTAAGGCAGTGGCTATGAAATCTCTAGGGAACTTACCATAAAAATATCTGGGGCACTAGCCATCAAATTTCTAGGACACTGTCAAAAAAATGCCCAGGGCTATAACGCTAAAATCTATAAAGGCACTGGTTATAGGATCTCTGGGACAGTGACAATAACATTTCCAAGGCAGTGGTTATAACATTTCTAGGGGACTGACTATTAAATATCTAGGGTACTGGGTATAAAATCTCTGGGGCACTAGCCATAAAATCTCTAGGGCTCTGGCTATATAATATATCTAGGGCATTGGTTGTAATATCTATAGCGGAATGGCCATAAAAACTGTAGGGCATTGGTCATGCAATCTCCAAGGCACTGGCTATAAAAACTCTCAAGGGCTTTTGCCTATAAAATCTCCATGGTTCTGCCTATAAAATCCCTAGGGGGCTGTTATAAAATCTCAAGAGGACTGGCTATAAAATCTCTAGGGTTCTGCCTATAAAATCTCTAGGGTTATGGCGATAAAATCTCAAGGGCAAATCTCTAGGTGAGTGGTTATAACATCTCTAGGGCACTGGTTATAATAATTTAGGATTTCTGCCTATAAAATCTCTAGGGGACTTCTATAATATCTATATGGTTCTGCCTATAAAATCTCTATGGTTCTGCCTATAAAATCTCTAGGGAACTGGCTATAAAATCTCTAGATTGTTTATAAAATCTACAGAGGATTGGCTATAACATTTATAGGATTCTGCCTATAAAATCTCTAGGGACTGGCTATATAATCTTTATGGCTCTGGCTATAACATCTCTATGACACTGATTATAATATCTATATGGTTCTGCTTATAAAATCTCTTTGGTTCTACCTATAAAATCTCCAGGGGACTGGCTATAAAATCTCTATGGAACTGACTATAAAATCTCTAGGGACTGGTCATAGAATCTTCAAAGCTCTAGTTATAATATCTAGGGGACTGGCTATACTATCTTTAAAGTTCTGGCTAAATCCTTTATGACACTGGCATACAATTTGTAGGGCAATGGCCATGAAATCTGTAGGGCACTAGACATGAAATATCTAAGGCACTGGTTATAAAATATCTAGAGCAATGTCCATACAATTTTTATGGCACTAACTATAACATCTCTAGGGCATTTTCCATTAAATCTCTAAGCCTGTATAGCCTGAAGAAACAGCCCCAGAGAGGCTGAGAAACACGTTGCTCTGTTTTTAATAAAGAATTGTTTTTATGATACACTTGCTGCCGTTTTGAACTTTGTAACCTGTGGAGTTGGGAGTGGATCCTGTTCGCTAGAGAGTTCAGTCTACTGGGCGGCTGAGAGGTCCCAGATCGCTTTTACTGCACCTGGAGGTGCGCTACATATTGTAAGTGTTACCATTAATCATTATTCTTGCCTGATCATACTGTTCTAGGCTATGGTAGCTCTACTCTCTCACCTACAGGAACGAGTGACTCACCTGCCCACCTCCTGACTGGGTGCCTAGTCTGTTGGTACACAGTGAGCTGGACCACTGTTTTAATTCCAGTTTGCCTCATTAGTACCATTGGGTGCTTCATCTTTGTGAGAACCTCCATTTATCACATTAATTTTTTCCTATTTTGACGTTACTAGGCCATGTTGGTGCCTCTGTGTTCTTTTTTCTTTAGATCACCTAATCACCAGGGACTGAACATCCTTTTGACAGAGTGCTGCCTCTGTATTGGATACCAAGGACGTTTTGTTTTGTTGTAATATTTTGTATTGATTCACGTGTATTGCTTGTTTTTATTAATTTTTATATGGTATTTCTTTTATAGTATTATTTTCTTAGGTTATGAAGGTTTTTTTTTTTTTTTTTACTTGTGAGGAAGCGTTCCCTATGGGAATCTTGTTTGGTATACTTACATTTCTCCCATTTTTAAATCTCTAAAGCTCCAACTATAAAATCTATAGGGCACTTGCCATCAATCTGTATGGAAATATCTTGCCCACCCAGAACCCTGACAGGCTTCTTAGTGTTAAAACATAACGTTCAATAAAATATGTGAAAAGAGTTAAAATCAGAAGTCCTTTGTGTGTTTACTTCAATCTGCAATAAACAGCATAAATATAACTGTGTCTTGCTTATCCCACTGAACAACAACACTTGTATAGCTATAATGTAAATATAATCTCTAATTCAATTTGTTTATTGCAGATTGAACTACAGTAAACACACACTGTGGTCGCATTGTAACATATTGTGCAAGTTAATGCCGGAGCGATATTTAATATTGCGTGCACTAACGTTAGCGTGCAACTTTTAATCTAGCCCTTTGTGTTTCATTTCAATGACATTGAAATGACATAATAACGTTAAAAGAAAATGTGTTAACGTTTTTTGTTATTGTACTATTGCTTGCATATAACTATGGGTTTAATTAATAAAAAGGGGTTAAAAGCATATTTAAAGTTAGCTCCAGAACAGCAATTTAGTACTGAGATCAAGCTGAAAAAATCTGGTGAGCCAATGACAGAAGACATATGTTTGTAGCCACGAGCAAGGTCCCAGTTTTTCATAGCTCAGGGTGGACTCCTCACATGAGGAAAATGTGACTAGGCAGCTACCTACTTTTCTTAATGATAAATCCAGGACAGTAACAGCAATTTTTGTTGTGTTCTTTTCTTTTTTTTTTGTTAACTCCAGTGCCATAAAAAGGACAGCATTATATCCATGTGCTACTTTAATTATTTGTAATTTATTATGCTTACTTAGGACAGTAGTAATTTAAATAAAAATACCATTATCGTATTGTCAACATTAAAAAAGCAAACCTATATACTTTCCTTTCATAATGACAATTATACAGGGAATGCAGAATTATTAGGCAAGTTGTATTTTTGAGGATTAATTTTATTATTGAACAACAACCATGTTCTCAATGAACCCAAAAAACTCATTAATATCAAAGCTGAATAGTTTTGGAAGTAGTTTTTAGTTTGTTTTTAGTTATTGCTATTTTAGGGGGATATCTGTGTGTGCAGGTGACTATTACTGTGCATAATTATTAGGCAACTTAACAAAAAACAAATATATACCCATTTCAATTATTTATTTTTACCAGTGAAACCAATATAACATCTCAACATTCACAAATATACATTTCTGACATTCAAAAACAAAACAAAAACAAATCAGTGACCAATATAGCCACCTTTCTTTGCAAGGACACTCAAAAGCCTGCCATCCATGGATTCTGTCAGTGTTTTGATCTGTTCACCATCAACATTGCGTGCAGCAGCAACCACAGCCTCCCAGACACTGTTCAGAGAGGTGTACTGTTTTCCCTCCTTGTAAATCTCACATTTGATGATGGACCACAGGTTCTCAATGGGGTTCAGATCAGGTGAACAAGGAGGCCATGTCATTAGATTTTCTTCTTTTATACCCTTTCTTGCCAGCCACGCTGTGGAGTACTTGGACGCGTGTGATGGAGCATTGTCCTGCATGAAAATCATGTTTTTCTTGAAGGATGCAGACTTCTTCCTGTACCACTGCTTGAAGAAGGTGTCTTCCAGAAACTGGCAGTAGGACTGGGAGTTGAGCTTGACTCCATCCTCAACCCGAAAAGGCCCCACAAGTTCATATTTGATGATACCAGCCCAAACCAGTACTCCACCTCCACCTTGCTGGCGTCTGAGTCGGACTGGAGCTCTCTGCCCTTTACCAATCCAGCCACGGGCCCATCCATCTGGCCCATCAAGACTCACTCTCATTTCATCACTCCATAAAACCTTAGAAAAAAAAAAAATCAGTCTTGAGATATTTCTTGGCCCAGTCTTGACGTTTCAGCTTGTGTGTCTTGTTCAGTGGTGGTCGTCTTTCAGCCTTTCTTACCTTGGCCATGTCTCTGAGTATTGCACACCTTGTGCTTTTGGGCACTCCAGTGATGTTGCAGCTCTGAAATATGGCCAAACTGGTGGCAAGTGGCATCTTGGCAGCTGCACGCTTGACTTTTATCAGTTCATGGGCAGTTATTTTGCGCCTTGGTTTTTCCACACGCTTCTTGCGACCCTGTTGACTATTTTGAATGAAACGCTTGATTGTTTGATGATCACGCTTCAGAAGCTTTGCAATTTTAAGAGTGCTGCATCCCTCTGCAAGATATCTCACTATTTTTGACTTTTCTGAGCCTGTCAAGTCCTTCTTTTGACCCATTTTGCCAAAGGAAAGGAAGTTGCCTAATAATTATGCACACCTGATATAGGGTGTTGATGTCATTAGACCACACCCCTTCTCATTACAGAGATGCACATCACCTAAAATGCTTAATTGGTAGTAGGCTTTCGAGCCTATACAGCTTGGAGTAAGACAACATGCATAAAGAGGATGATGTGGTCAAAATACTCATTTGCCTAATAATTCTGCACTCCCTGTAATGTTATAATTTAAACTCATATGATCTGCAAGTAGAGACAAATATATTAACCCTTTCCCATTGTTAGGACGGACAAGGAGGCTAAGAATGTCCTAACTGCGCCGGTCTTTTGCACCGTTAGTACGCTCCCCCTCTATTGCCTCCTGAGTGCTGGATCCAGTTGGGGGACATCCCCAGGGCCGCCACTAGAAATTTTGGGGCCCCTAACTTAACCATTGATCAGGGCCCCCCGCCCCCCTTGACATGTGCAATTTTTGACCAAGTGACTAAAACGTATATGCACTTTATTCTTAAGTGCCTATTTAAACTTGGAAATGTTATAATGGTAGTTACAAACACACAGACACACTCCCCCCCCGCCCCCCGCCCCACCCTTTCACATGTGCAATTTTTGACCAAGTGACTAAAACGTATATGCACTTTATTCTTAAGTGTCTATTTAAACTTGGAAATGTTGTAAAGGTAGTAACATACAAACACACAGACACACTCATATACTGAAACACACACACACTCACACAGAAGGATTCACATATAGACACTCAAGCAGACATGCAAAGAAACACACTCAGGCACCCAAACAGACACTGACATTGACCTGACAAGTAATGAGGTAGACTACAGTTTTGTAAAAAAAAGAGATTTAGAAAGCAAAATATGGAGTTCTGATTATCTTTTTGTAAAAGAAGATGTCAACTAAATGATGACAACAGCATGCAGTGGCTGAATGGAAGGGCCCTGAACTGCCTAAACAATAATTTAAAGGTTAAATGGTGGATTAGGTGACATCCGGAAAGGTCTCATTAGTCTCAAAGTCTGTAGAAAGATTTGAATAATCAGTAGTAAGGTCAAAATGTCCTAAAAAGGAACAGACAATGGACACACACACATAAACTCAAACACAAACTTGCACATACACCCAAGGAAACAACGACAGAGACAGCCTCAGAAAACACACAGACATACACACACACACACACACACACACACACAGAGACACCCACAGAAAACACACAAAGACATACACACACACAGAGACAACCACATAAAACACAGAAAGACATACACATTTACACACCCTCACTGAGACATCCACAGAAAACACACAAAGACATACACACACCTTCACAGAGACACCCACAGAAAACACACACCCTCACAGAGACATCCACAGAAAACACAGACATACACACCCACCCTCATAGAGGCATCCAGATAAAATACACAAAGACAAACATACACACACCCTCACAGAGACACCCATAGAAAAAGCACAAAGACATATGCACACACCCTCACAGACATCCACAGAAAATGCACAGACACACACCCACCCTCACAGAGAGACCCACAGAATAAAAAAACATACACACTCATAGAGACACAAACCAAAGCACAAATACATAAACACTCACAGGAGGAAACATTTATGCACCTTGCATCCCCTAAATCAACAGTGTGTGACATGCATGATAAAAAAAATGCAGAAATTAAGAGATCACTTTTTAAAGAATCATATTTGTAAATGTGCAAACAAAAATAATTCTGTGAATTCAAAATAGTACATTAATGATCTGGGTAGATTGCTAGATGAAGAAAAGTACTTTTAAAAGGTTGACAGTTTGTTTTTTCCCCATTTTCCCCAACCAAGAGCACAACTTCAAATATAGTGTACAAATGTTCCCATCTGTCAGATGTACTTATGGATTTTGAAAATGCTGTACTCTATATGGTCTTGGTGGAACCATAAGCTGTGGTACTCATACCATTAGATCTGGTTAAATGCAGGATTTAGACTTGTTGGTATGTATTTCAAAATTAAGCCAGCTGTGGAGTTAACCTGTCTCATTTCAAATTAAAAAAATGCATATCTGCCAAAAGGGCACCTACCATTTGTGTATTGAGGAGGAAACATTTCTGCATGGTTTTAAATATAGAATTTCTACAGCATTATCAAATAATCATAAATACACTGTTGCTAAAAAAAATTGTTTTTATGGACCCCTGGCCCCACCATACAACTACTACCACACTGAAGTTACGATCCGAAATTGCACAAAGAAATAAACATTTGCTAAGTAAGTCCTACCTCCTCTGCAAATGAAAGTGATCAGCCGTCTGACTCAGGCACACACTGTATAGTGCCAGTGCCAAGTCTGTCTCACACTGTGCATAGTGGTTTAGTGCACACTCAGAAATCCTCTCAAATGCTAATACTTTACTCCTTGTAATAACATTTACCATGCTCAATTAGCACTCTGATGTAGTACCCACTGGTGGCTGACAACATTAAAAAAAATAAAAAAAAATATTTTTTAGTTCTTGACTCATGGGGCCCCCCTGGCCCATTGGGCCCCTGACAGGAGTCACCCCTGTAACCCCCTGATGGCGGCCCTGGACATCCCTATCCCCTCAGGCAGTCTCCTAGGATCCAATAAGCACTCAGGAGGAGTATTGATCTGCCCCTGAGATCATTAGCTGTTACAACTGTATTTGCTTCCTCTTTCCTCACTGTGATCTGAGGAAGAGAGGAATGCAGATCAGCATGTCCCACAGTGTGTGTGCTTCACACCAAAAAAATAAATATATATCAAATATTTTTCCTGCTGATAGCAGTGGTTCTAGTGTTAGCACTTTAATAGAATTTTTTTGGGGGGGTCCTTAGTTGTTGTTAACTCCTTCCCTTCAGTTTTTCAGTCTAACCTTTTCCTGCTGTTCCGGATCACTGCCCTTCCCAGTGCTTTCCTTTTTTTTAGTTTATAAAAAAAAAAACTGACAGAAGGGGGGGTGGTAAAGTGGGATTTGGGGTGGGTGAAGTGGGAGTGGGGGTGGTGAAATGGGAATTGTGTTATTTTAGGAATAAAAAAAAATCCCCTATGGCAGTGTGCTATTCAGCAGAAGAGGTTTACACCATTCTTGCCCAGGATTAAGGGCGTGAAACCCTCTCTGCTTTATCTGATAGCACAACTCTTACTGCATCAGATATAGAGCCCCTGAGTGATACAATGGTGTTGCCTGCCTTCATGCAACTAAAAGAAGGAGTCCAACAAACATGGCTACCCCCAAATTTAACTGCCCCTGAAACACCCCCATTTACAAAGACTTGTGGTATCACAACTAATGTTGCAGTATCTGAGCCAATAAACAATCTCTCCCTGTTTCTGACAGATACTGTGTTTGAGCACATAGTTGCTCAAACAAATGTATTTGCCAGCCATTATATTTCAAGGAATTCACAGACTCAGTATGTGAGAAAAAAATACCTGGCTCCCCACTGACATATCTTAGAGCCCCACCCTTGCTACCCCTCTTTTTCCAGAGATTATGAAGAGGGATAGATATAAACAGTTTCTGTGGCTTCTTCATTTTAATGATAAATCACAGTGCCCCCCCCCCCCTAGAAATGACCCCTTGCATGAAAGGTTATATAAAATTATATAAATAAACCACCTGTCCCAAAAAAAAATCAGAAATTATCACCTCTGGCCAGGATATCTTTATTGATGAGTCCCTCGTGAAATTTAAGGGGGGACTGCTTTTCAAGCAATATATTCCATCAAAGAGGTCCCGCTATGGTGTCAAGGGTATACCTGAGAATTTCACATTTATCAGGGTAAAAATAGCCACTTAGATCCACCTGGCTGCCCAGATTCATTTGGCACAACTGGGAAAACTGTGTGGGATCTCCTACTATGCTTGCTAAACAAAGGGTACATTTATAGCTAGATAACCTTTTCACCAGCACAGAGCTATTTAAATTTGTATTTTATTCTGATATCCTGACCTGTGGCACAGTGCAAAAAAAATCATACAGGTTTCCCCCAGAAGCTGACATATGGAAAGAAACGTAGGGGATTTCAGCTTTACATCGCAATGAACTACTGGCCCTTCAGTACACTGACAAAAAAGTGTACATGCTCTCCATAATGCACTATGAAACTACAGTGCCAGAATTATTAAAGGGAAAAGATGTGCAAATCCTAAAGCCAAAATGCATTGTGGAGTTCACCAAAAATATGGGGGGGGGGAGTAAATTTAGCTGACCAGTGCCTACAGCCATATCTACTGAAAAACTAAAACTGGTACAAAAATGTAGCCTCTTACATTATACATATTGCAGCGTATAATGCGTATATGCGCTACAAGAAAGCAGGCACAGGGAAACCATATACTTTTTTTTAATTTTTTCAAAATATTATATCTGATATTTTGTTTAACCAGGCCCCTAATCCTCCCATGTTTCATTCAGAAAATGTCCAGCGACTCTGCAGCAGGCATTTTCCTTCTAGGATCCCCCCACAGCCTGCAAAAAGTCACCCCATAAAAAGTGTAGCGTCTGTAATAAAAAAGGAGTGAGAAAGGATTCTCGTTACCATTGCCCTGACTGCCCATCTATACCTGGCCTCTGTATCACTGATTGCTTTAGAATATACCACACAGAGTTAAACTTTTAATTACAATCATTCTGTATGTGTTCCTGATTTATTTTATTTTATTATTCTCTATACCTAACTTTGTGGATCACCTGACCTTATCCTGTCCCTTTTTACGTAAAGCCCAGCCACTCAAGGGCCAAGATAAGTTAACTGCACAAAACAACTACAATACTCCCTTTAGAAAAAACTGAGTTATCTACTTTTGCAAATGGTATGCTATAATGGAGGTATCACTGAAACAATCTTCACAATTGTAAAAAGTAATAGGACATTATCCATAGTTAACGGGGCAGTGCACACCTTTGAAAATGCTCAGGCAAAATGTGCATCAGGGTATCATATGTATTTATTTGCAATCAATGGATATTTTAAGAACTGGGCCAGTTTTCTTTCTGCACCTGTGTAACCCCACCTGATTGCAGTCTAGTTTTAAACACCACCCCTACACAGGTGTTAAAAAATGGGCTGGCATATAACATGACATTTCTTAATGAAAATGAAATTCAAGAGAAGGAAGAAGAACACTGAAAATAGCATGATAGTAAAGAGGTGATTTTAATTTCTGCTGTATCAGATTCATGCCAGTTTAATGTTAGGTAGACTATCCCTTTGAGCTATCAGCTTAAGATTATATTTAATCAAACATCATTCGATTTTTAAAATCATTGTCTAAAATATTACATTGTGTGTCCTAATGTCATCATCAATGTTTAACTTTAATACTAATTTCACGTATACATACTTTCAAAGTAAAATACACAATGTAACAAATGGCACTTACAAGTTCTGATGGGTGATCAATGACACAAGTATCGAGCAATTTGATTCATTAGTGATAGTAGAAAATGTATATTTCAATCAGATTGGTTGATGTCATAAATCATGTGATTATGCATATCCCAATCAAAAGTGGTGGAACACTTCACTAGTTTGTGGGTTGTTTATGAGTTTGCGTCAAATTTGGTGCGAAGTGGAGAGTGGGACTTGTATTACATGCTTTAAACATAGTGCAAATAGATTTATCCAAAAAAGGACGTTAGCTGTATTATGTAATGTATTTATTTAATTTGTATCCCTATATCTACTATTGCACTACATTTGAAGCAATAATATTGTCCCCTTGCTATGTAATGAAAGACAAAGATGTAACATAATCCATAATCCATAAGTACTTTTATTATGTAATATGCTTCATCCTCTTGCAGCATCGAACATAACCTTTCTGTGTTTTCAGACTCCCATTGATTCATTCGCAGCCTCACGGGTGGTGGTTTGAACTATAGGTACGCTGCGGCAGAATAGACGCGAGCGTACCTGTTGAATGATTGATAAATTGGGAAGAGGGTCAAATAGAGTCGAATGTGAATTAGAAACATCTGAAATGATGCAAGCATCAATCTGCATTGGATCAATATCGCGGGAGCGTATATTATGTCACACATTTCCACATTTGACGATCTTGACGCTTTGTAATTACGGCAGATCATCTTTGCGTCTAATTTGACGCAGATTCCAGCGTATTTTCAGGTGAAGCTTTGATAAATCGGCCCCATAGTGTAACTTTCTACATGTCCACAGACAGTGATACATGGAAAAATCGTTTTAATTTAATGAAAGTTAAGTTTTATATTTGGCCCCCCACACACCCCTATTTTATTATGTGAGTGCCTATAGGAATTATTCTTTTTTCTTCTTTGGCTTTGATAATTTTTTATTTCTGGGCTTCCATAATGTTTCAAAGGTTACATAGGCCCATAAAATAAATGTGCCAAATGTCCCTGTAAATGGCAAAGTTTTGATAGTAGATGGCGCAGATCTTAGTATTCAATTTAGGATATGTAGATATCTTTAAACCTTCTGGTGGCAAGAAAAAACAGGCTTGATGTGCAAATAAAAGCCAATTAATAAGAGTGCAATATACTCACTCCATAAGTTGCATGTGTTACAGACCCCATTCAGGAGGCCAGTAAGCAGATTAAATGTTACCTGTTAAAACAGGAAATAAGGAGAATGGGTGTGTATTTCACAGAATCCTCAATGGTTATATTTATTAAACATATATTTGTTTGCAATTGTATTCCAACAATAAAGTTTTGCAGTTGTATTCAAACAATAAAAGTTTTGCAATTGTATTCAAACAATAAAGTTTTGTAATTACATTCAAAAAATAAAGTTTTGCAATCTTAATAACCAAGTAACATGTCATTTGTGCTTATTTATCAAAAATATTAAACATGCACATATTCATTTTTCCCTACAGTATTCCTCTATCACTTTTCATGTAAATGAATCTCACAAACTTTACATTCTTATCTATACAAGGGAATATCATACATAACAGGACATGCAATATACCTTTTCTAATAGAAAACAATAATGTATCTGAAATTATCTGCATATAAAGTACATTTAACTGTAAATAACTGTCTCTGGCATATATTTATTAAGCCATCAACCGCAAATACGCTGGAAATCCGCAATGAATTTGTGGCAAGCCTGATTCCCCTTAGTTATCAAACCCTACAGACCAGCAAAAGTAGAATTTTGTGACGTAACATACGATCCGCTGGACTCAGTCCGACACAGATCGATGCTTATGTTATTACAGATGTTCCAAATGCAAATTCGGCACAATCTGACTACTTTTGCTAGTTATCAAATTTCTACCAGGTACGCTCGCCACAATTGCGGCCCAGTGTACCTGGTTTTCAATCCGCTGCCCTGGAGGCGGCGGATGCCATAGGAATCAATGGGAGTCTGAAAGGAGCGAAAGCTCATGTTCGCTGCTGCACGATATCTCATTGATTCCTATGGTAACATTTACACCTAACAACCTAACATGTACCCCGAGTCTAAACACCCCTAATCTGCCCCACCCTACACCGCCACCACCTACATTATATTTATTAACCCCTAATCTGCCCCCCTACATCGCCGCCTACATTATACTTATTAACCCCTAATCTGCCACCCCTGACACCGCCGCCACCTACATTATACTTATTAACCCCTAATCTGCCCCCGTACATCGCTGCCACCTACATTATACTTATTAACCCCTAATCTGCCTCCACTGACACCGCCGCCACCTACATTATACTTATTAATCCCTAATCTGCACCCCTACATCGTCGCCACCTAAATACATTTATTAACCCCTAATCTGCCGCTCCAAACGTCGCCGCCACTATATTACATTTATTAACCCCTAAACCTAAGTCTACCCTAACACCCCCTAACTTAAATATAATTTAAATAAATCTAAATAAATATTCCTATCATTAACTAAATTATTCCTATTTAAAACTAAAAACCTATAAAATAAACCCTAAGATAGCTACAATATAACTAATAGTTACATTGTATCTATCTTATGGTTTATTTTTTTTTACAGGCAAGTTTGTATTTATTTTAACTAGGTAGAATAGTTAATAAATAGTTATTAACTATTTACTAACTACCTAGTTAAAATAAATACAAATTGACCTGTAAAATAAAACCTAACCTAAGTTACAATTACACCTAACACTACACTATAATTAAATTAATTCCCTAAATTAAATACAATTAAATGCAATTAAATAAAATTATCTAAAGTACAAAAAGCCCCCACTAAATTACAGAAAATAATAAACAAATTAGAACTAATTACACCTAATCTAATCCCCCTAACAAAATAAAAAAGCCCCCCCAAAATAAAAAAAGCCCTACCCTACACTAAATTACAAATAGCCCTTAAAAGGGCCTTTTGCGGGGCATTGCCCCAAAGTAATCAGCTCTTTTAACTGTAAAAAAACAGTACAAATGCCCCCCCCAACATTAAAACCCACCACCTACACAACCAACCCTACTCTAAAACCCACCCAATACGCCCTTAAAAAAACACTAACCCCTTGGAGATCACCTTACCGGGAGAAGTCTTCACCCAACCGGGCTGAAGTCCTCAACGAAGCCGGCAGAAGTGGCCCTGCAGACGGGCAGAATTGGTCCTCCAGACGGGCAGAAGTCTTCATCCAGACGGCATATTCTATCTTCATCCATCCAGTGCGGAGCGGCTCCATCTTCTAGACATCCGACGGGGAGCATCCTCTTCATCCGACGTCTTCTTGAACAATGACGGTTCCTTTAAGTGACGTCATCCAATATGGCGTCCCTTCAATTCCGATTGGCTGATAGAATTCTATCAGCCAATTGGAATTAAGGTAGGAAAAATCCTATTGGCTGATGCAATCAGCCAATAGGATTGAAGTTCAATCCTATTGGCTGATCCAATCAGCCAATAGGATTGAGCTCGCATTCTATTGGTTGATCGGAACAGCCAATAGAATGCAAGCTCAATCCTATTGGCTGATTGGATCAGCCAATAGGATTGAACTTCAATCCTATTGGCTGATTGCATCAGCCAATGGGATTTTTCCTACCTTAATTCCGATTGGCTGATAGAATTCTATCAGACAATCGGAATTGAAGGAATGCCATCTTGGATGACGTCACTTGGATGACGTCACTTAAACTTCAAGAAGACGTCGGATGAAGAGGATGCTCCGCGTCGGATGTCTAGAAGATGGAGCCGCTCCGCACCGGATGGATGAAGATAGAAGATGCCGTCTGGATGAAGACTTCTGCCCATCTGGAGGACCACTTTGCCTGGCTTGGATGTAGACTTCTCCCGGCTTCGTTGAGGACTTCGGCCTGTTTGGGTGAAGACTTCTCCTGGTAATGGTAAGGTGATCTTCAAGGGGTTAGTGTTATATTTTTTAAGGGGTTATTGGGTGGGTTTTAGAGTAGGGTTGGTTGTGTGGGTTTTAATGTTGGGGGGCATTTGTACTTTTTTTACAGGTAAAAGAGCTGATTATTTTGGGGCAATGCCCCTCAAAAGGCTCTTTTAAGGGCTATTTGTAATTTAGTGTAGGGTAGGGCTTTTTTATTTTTGGGGGGGGCTTTTTATTTTTTTAGGGGGATTAGATTAGGTGTAATTAGTTTAAAAATCTTGTAATTTGTTTATTATTTTCTGTAATTTAGTGGGGGTTTTTTGGATAATTTTATTTAATTTTATTTAATTGTATTTAATCTAGGGAATTAATTTAATTATAGTGTAGTGTTAGGTGTAATTGTAACTTAGGTTAGGTTTTATTTTACAGGTCAATTTGTATTTATTTTAACTAGGTAGTTATTAAATAGTTAATAACTATTTATTAACTATTCTACCTAGTTAAAATAGATTAGTCGTTAATAAGTATAATGTAGGTGGCGGCGGTGTAGGTGGCGGCGGTGTAGGGGGCGGCAGATTAGGGGTTAATAAATATAATGTAGGTGGTGGCGGTGTAGGGGGTGGCAGATTAGGGGTTAATAAGTATATTGCAGGTAGCGGCGGTGTAGGGGGTGGCAGATTAGGGGTTAGTTAGTATAATGTAGGTGGCGGTGGTGTAGGGGGCGGCAGATTAGGTGTTAATAAGTATAATGTAGGTGGCGGTGGGCTCCGGGTGTGGCGGTTTACGGGTTAAACACTTTATTTTGCTGCGGCAGGGTCCGTGAGTGGCGGTTTAGGGGTTAATACATTTATTAGAGTTGCGGTGGGCTCCGGGAGCAGCGGTATAGGGGGTAAACAGTATAGTATAGTGTGGGTGTTTAGTGACAGGGTACCAATGAAGCTGGGAAAAAGTCGAAGAGCATCGAGATTGATGACAGTTAGTTAACAACAGTTCGCTGCTCATCGCACTGTACTTGGTGTGCGGCTTTTTGACAGCTTTTTTGATAATTTTGGAGAAAGTATTCAGGTCCGCGGCAGTGATGTTAGGCGATCTTAGGCGAGCGTATTGGTGCCGTCGAATGCAAGTAAGTTGATGGCTTGATAAGTAGATGCCTCTGTGTCAGACAGTGCTGTTACCAATACACATTTTATATTAACATTAACATTATATAGCATTTAACACCAATGAATACTACATTAATAAAATAATTTACAAAGTATTTGCAATGAATACTACATTAATAAAATAATTTAGAAATAACTGGAGCCTTACAATCTTATTTTGATTCCCTCCGACATATTTACAGATCAACTGAATCATTAAATACAGAAATGTTAACATATCTCTCTTATTTTCTCCCATCTGACATTTTGCACATGTAATAAAGCTGTACATAAAATATCTCTTTTACACCTGAAGTGTATTGTGTGGTATTTCTTTAGGCACATCTGTTAAAACAGGAAATAAGGAGAATGGGTGTGTACTTCACAGAATCCTCAATGGTTATGAGGTAAAACAAAAACAGTCTCATTGCTCCACCCATGATCTCCCACAATCCTTCAGGATCATAAGTCTATGTCAAAAAAAGAGTCCTATGCTCTCACAACAGAGAGTTGCATTCTCATAGTAAATTATTACAAGCACCATATAAAACAAATACAATTAAACAAACATCTATATGAAACATAAGAATTGCATAAAAAATTATACAATTGTGCACATATATTTTATGTGTCACACATGGTATCCACTTGTCTGAAGAAAACCCCCCAAACATGTTGGTTGTGGCTTGCTAAACTAAGGACAAGTAGAAGCTCCAATGAAATGTATGTACAAATTGCTTGAGTAAAACAAATAATAACTTACTCCATGATATTATTTTGAGACAATCTATAAAGCAAATAACAAGTGAACAGTAAATGTTCTTAAAGAGACAAATAACAAAAATACATTTACGTACCATAGTTACGTTTGCTTAACACATGGATAATAATGTTTTTAAAGAAATAAGTATATATAATAAAGTCACATTTACGTAACATGTTTACATCACATAGTTGCATTGAAGACGACAAAAATTCAGGACAAACAACCTTAAAGTATCTTTTAGTAGTGTTCAGTATTTAAAGGATCTTTATAGTGGTGTTCAGTGTTTAAAGGATATTATTTTAAATGCGTGAAACCTTAACATATGTGGTGAAACATAAACGTTTTGCTATATCTTACTAATAACCAGTGCAGTTATTTTGGAAAACTATTTGTTGGATATCTATTTAAGTCATACCAAATTCCCAAATGTAATAAAGTGCTATTTAGCAATAAACCTAATATTATTAAACATTATCTGTGTGTAACATTTTTCAAGAAATTATTAAATGTGAAAATAGTGACATGAAATAAAAAATATAAATAAAAAATATAAAATAATAAATTAATCAAATTTTAAACAAAAGCTGTTATTCTGATATCCTTGTTAAGTCCCCAATTATTGTAAGTTCTTAAAGTGTTTATCCACCAGAGCTGTCTTTAATCCAATTCATCTTCCAGTTTTCCTCCCCTCCAGTGTGTGGATACTCTTTCTATGCCTAACCAAAGAAACATTTTTATGTCAAATCTTTGACATAGATTACAATGTAAAGGTACTCCATGGTCTTCATGTTTTTTGTCAATTTTATTTAGATGTTCTAGTATACGTGTTTTCAAGAACCTAGTAGTTTGTCCTAAGTATTGGATTTTGCAGCTACATTATAGAAGGTATATGACATTGGTGGTCTTGCAAGTGATGAAGTCTTTAATTAGGAACGTTTTACCTGTACTTGAGGATACAAAAGATTTATGTACCCGTTTAGTGTAGTTACAGCCTTTGCAGCGACCACAGGTATAGAAAACTTGTAAATTTGAAATAGATATGGGAATTTTAGGAGTCACATCTTTTATAAGGGAGGGGGCTAACTTCTGTTTAAAATGGGAGACCCTTCTAAATGTAATCTGTGGTCTAATGGGTATATTTTTTTCTAAGATTTCATCACTTTTTAAGACATGCCAGTGTATCCTGATAATGTTTTTGATCTGGTCCAGAATTATAGGTAGTTATGAACCTTGGAAATGATTGTTTGTCTGTTGGTTCTCGTTTGCTACCTTGTAATAATTGTTCCCGATTTAAATTCTTCACTTCTTGTCTATATAATTCAAGGGTTTCTTCTTTATATCCTTTCTGCAAAAATCTTGTTTTTAATGTATTAGATTGTTCCTCATAATCTTCTAACTTACCACAATTGCGTCTTAAACGCTTAAATTGCACCTTCGGTATGGCTTTAAGCCATGAAGGGTGATGGTGACTATCATGTTTGATATGAGTATTTACATCACATTTAAAATGAGTTTTTGTATGTATAACATCATCAACAACTGTGATGGATAGAACTAAGAAAATAGCCTGTGTTTCATGTATTTCTGGTGTTAGTATAATGTTTATATCATTATTGTTTAATTCTATAATAAACTGACAAGCTCTGTGGAGCATTTATGGAGGGCTGCATTCCATCTTTCCATAAAAATGTTATTGTTTGTTCCAAATGCTGGAACTTTAATGTCTTATTAATTGGCTTTTATATGCACATCAAGCCTGTTTCTTCTTGCCACCAGAAGGTTTAAAGATATCTACATATCCTAAATTGAATACTAAGAATTGTGCCATCTATCAAAACTCTGTAATTATCACAGTCCCTGGGGAGAGACTGAAAGAACGCAGCAGTCTAAACACTAAGGAGAGTATTAGTTCTCAGTCCATTTTGTAACAGATTGTTGTTTTTTTTTACCATCTTACAATATCTGTACATTGTATAATTTGTGTCCATGTAAATGGGAAGGCTCCATATTTGGCCCTGTAACTTCCTGAAACCCCATAAAACCTGTGCATGTGGTGGGGTATCTTTCTACTCATGTGACATTGCTGAACACAAATATTGTTGTATTATAGCAGTAAAACATATATGAATGACAATTGAATCAGCCTAAATGCAGTGTTTGAAAAACACAAACAAATATATATGACCACTAAATTTGGCCAGGTGTTGTGACTAAGTGGTGACAAAAAAAGACTAGACATAGCCCTTTTGGAATACTCTGGGTTGTCTACTTTTGCCAATGGTATTCCAAGATGGGGTAATTTTCATTCCTGGGCTACCATAATGTTTCAAAGGCGACATAGGCCCAGAAAATCAATGTGACAAATTTCCATGTAAATGGGCAAGCAACATATTTGGCCCTGTAACCTCCTGAAACCCCATAAAACCTGTATGTGGGGGATATTGTTGTACTTGTGAGACATCGCTGAATACAAATATTGGTGTTTTATAGCAGTAAAATATTTAAGGATTATATAAACAGTGAAAGGGCAGTGTTTGTGTGATAAGGTAAAAAAATATGAACACTACATTTGGTCAGATGTTATGACTAAGTGGCTACAAAAAAGACTAGACATACCCCTTTGGGATACCCTGCATGTCTACTTTTGCAAAAAGGTATTCCATGATGGGGGGGAATTTTCATTCATGGACTGCTATTTATTGCACGCCCATAATCAGGGGAATTTATGTGCGTGTGATAAATTAGGGCTCCACTCTAGCCCACTAAATTACTAAATGGCTACAAAAAAACTAGACATATCCCTTTTAGAATACTCTGGGTTGCCTACTGTTGCAAATGGTATGCCACGATTGGATCATGTTGAGCCCTGTAACATCCATAAATTCCATAAAACCTGTACATGGGGGTATCGTTGTACTCGTAGGACATTGCTGAACACAAATACCGGTGTTAAATTGCAGTAATGTCTATCAGGATTATGATATTCACAATGAAATAGCTTGGAAAACATAACATTTCTTAATTTCTCACACTTACTTATATTTGTTTCATATACAATTATAGTTTAAAAATAAATATTTGATGTTTAAAGGTAGCCCTATATGTCCTCTAAAAAACTATATATAATAACTGTGGGTGCACTTTATGCAAAAGAGGTAAATAATGGTTGAACAGACATATAGCTGAAATTCTAGGTTATGTTTATGTTCAGAACTTGGACAATGAAGGGGTTAAACTCATAGCATATATCAGAAATATAGCAAAAAAAGCATAATATGGTCAATATATTAACACATTTTACAAGGTTTTTGCAAATCAAGAGCAGATACAACTATTTACAAGCCTACTGAAATCCATGTTCCTAGTCTTTTATGATGTGGCCAGTTATGGACAGATACAAATTAACTTGTGATCTGAGCTAACCAATCACTGTGTAGAATTTTGCAGACTCATGATGGAGGCACCTCACTCTTCCCAGATGGAGTGAAACAAGACCAACTATTAGATGTATATAGCAATGCTGTTTTATTTTCCTAATTGAACATTTTACTAGGAGATTACATGTTAAGTTTAAAGTTCATACTTACATTTAGCACCTTATTTAAATTTTTATATGTATATATATATATATAGTTATAGATATATTTGTGTATGTGTGTATGTATATATATATATATATATATATATATATATATATATAATTATATATTTACATTATGTTTATAATTTGTAAACATTAAATATTGCATTACAAGCAATCCCGTTGCCCTTCTGCACTGTAAAGGTTAATGTTATTCTGCTGAATAAATATATTCCCTTGGTGTTTTCACTGAATTTATTACCTTTATCATCTTTACAATCTCTTGTGACAAAAAAAGAAATTCCCTAGATTGCTGCTGTACCTGATAGTAATGGAGAGAGTCGGACCTGCAATTGTATATCATTGATCTCCTGCTTGCAAACTGATGATTCAGATTTACTGAGAGATTTGGAGAACTGTGCAGTTTATTGCTACCTGCTTTCTCTGCATTAACCACATCATTATCATTATAGATGGCATATAAATCTGGCAATATATGCCTGTTTTAATCCACAGTCCTGCCCCCCCTATCATCCTATGAATCATGCAGTTGCCTATAATACATCTCAATAGATAGCTCTGCCTAGGCAATGCATAGCCCTATAAGCAGCAGAATGGACAAATGGATAATTTAAGAACCATTAGCAATTTTGTATAGTCAACTCTAAATATCACAACGGTATAATAAAATGACATATTCACATTTCTCTGGCAGATGGTGATTTACATATATTAATCTCTATACAAATGAATACTAACAAATTGTATTTTCATTATTGAATGAAGTATGCATTTTATTCAATTTTTTTTTAATAAAATATTTTTATTTAAAGGGGTAATTACCAAATACAGACAAGGGCATCTATTTATCAAACCGTCAACCACAAATACACTGGAATTCCACAGCGTATTTGTGGCGAGCCTGATTCCCCATAGTTATCATACCCTACAAACCTGCAAAAGTAGAATATTGTGACGTAACATACGGTCCACCGGTCTCAGTCCGACACAGATCGATGCTTACGTCATTACAGATGTTCCAAATGCAAATTCGGCACTATCTGACTACTTTTTCTAGTTAACAAATAACTAGCAGGTACGCTCGCCACTATTCCGGCCCAGCGTACTTGGTTTTCAATCCGTTACCCTGGAGGCGGCGGATGCCATAGGAATTAATGGGAGTCGGAAAGCAGCAAAGTTCATGTTCACTGCTGTCCGATATCCTATTGATTCCTATGGTAACGTTTACACCTAACACCCTAACATGTACCCCGAGTCTAAACACCCCTAATCTGCCGTCCCTTACACCACCACCACGTACATAAAGTTATTAACCCCAAATCTGCCCCCCCTACACCGCCGCCACCTACATTATACTTATTAACCCCTAATCTGCTACCCCGCCACTGCCGCCACCTACATTATACCTATTAACCCCTAATCTGCCCCACCCTACACCGCCGCCACCTACATTATACTTATTAACCCCTAATCTGCCCCCCTACACCGCCGCCACCTACATTATACTTATTAACCTCTAATCTGCCCCCCCTACACCTCCGCCACCTACATTATACTTATTAACCCCTAATCTGCCCCCCTACACCGCCGCCACCTACATTATATTTATTACCCCTAATCTGCCCCCCTACACCGCCCCCACCTACATTATACTTATTAACCCCTAATCTGCCGCCCCTACACCGCTGCCACCTACATTATATTTATTAACCCCTAATCTGCCCCCCCCTTCACTGCCACAACTATATTAAATGTATTCACCCCTAAGTCTAACCCTAACCCTAACACCCCCTAACTTAAATATAATTTAAATAAATCTAAATAAATATTCCTAGCATTAACTAAATTATTCCTATTTAAAACTAAATACTTACATATAAAATAAACCCTAAGCTAGCTACAATATAACTAATAGTTACATTGTAGCTAGCTTAGGGTTTATTTTTTATTTTACAGGAAAGTTTGTATTTATTTTAACTAGGTACAATACAACTTCCTAGTTAAAATAAATACAAATATACCTGTAAAATAAAACCTAACCTAAGTTACAATTACACCTAACACTACATTATAATTAAATAAATTCCCTAAACTAAATACAATTAAATAAAATTAAATAAAATTATCTAAAGTACAAAAAAAACAAACACTAAATTACAGAAAATAATAAACAAATTACAAGATTTTTAAACTAATTACACCTAATCAGGCAGAAGTTTTCCTCCAGACGGGCAGAAGTCTTCATCCAGACGGCATCTTCTATCTTCATCCATCCAGCGCGGAGCGGCTCCATCTTCTAGACATCCGAAGCGGAGCATCCTCTTCATCTGACGTCTTCTTGAACAATGACGGTTCCTTTAAGTGACGTCATCCAAGATGGCGTCCCTTCAATTCCGATTGGCTGATAGAATTCTATCAGTCAATCGGAATTAAGGTAGGAAAAATCCTATTGACTGATGCAATCAGCCAATAGGATTGAGTTCAGCTTTTTTGATAATTGTGGAGAACATATTCAGGTCCGATGCAGCGATGTTAGGCGATCTTAGGTGAGCGTATTGGTGCCGTCGAATGCAAGAAAGTTGGCGGCTTGATAAGTAGATGCCAAGATGTAATCTCTACTGTTGTTTCCAATACAGGACAAAACCTATTTTTTTTTTTTTAAATATTATTGGTTCTCAAATGTGGGTCATGATTTACAAACATATTTTTACATTATACTATACAATACATATACATTAAACAAATTATATACATATATCATATACCCACAACCCCCAGCTCCTATAGGTGTATTATTTATATATTTTATTAATTATTTTATTGTAAGAACAGGGGTTGAGTTTCTGTTGACACGTAAATTGTATTGTCATACAGTACTGTGTAAAGGGATCATTTACATTACACTGTCAGAGAAGCATCGCCACCCACTGAAATGTATGGTAAGCACCTCTCGACGATTCTGCCTTTAAACTGTACTGTCAGTTCATTGGAATATTTTGTCATCTTTCTCGATTTCGTGACATACCCCTTTTAAATATTTCACCACATTGTGGCACTTTTGATCATTAGGGCCATAGAAAGAAATTGTGCCATTAAATTTTAATGCATGTGTCTTTCTTCATAACTACAACTTAGCAAGATAAATTGCTTTCAAACTAAAGATTTGCCTTTCTAGAAAAATGTAATGACCTTGCTGTACTGCTTAGATAATCTTATCAGACCAGAGAGCTTTAGAGACAAACTGGTCATACTGCCAACCCTACTAATTGCATAATGGCTGCATAGTCTGGATATACTGTAGGAGGAGCCATGGTAAAACTTCAAGTTAGCAATATAGCTGCAATTGAAAATGGTCCGGACCCTTGAGAAAGAAACAGGTCCCAGAATTCCTCATCTTTGTAGGATATTATAGTAGATGCAAGCTCTATTTTGCCACCTAGTCTTCTTTGCTAAATGATTTGACAAAAGCAAAGCACTAGTAATGTGGAGTGGTAAAACAGAAGGGTCATTTGTCGTCTTGAGAATATCTTTATGCTGTCACGAAGGGCCCAATTCTGTTAAGGTCTTCAATCTCTGGGCTGCTGAGATTCTATAAGAATGTTCGCCAGTACTTCTATTTCCCTGGTGGAATGATCTAAAGTCACTTTTTACCCTTAAACCAGGGTGTCTCACTAAGGTATGAAATAGTCCCTCAAATCTGAGCGTAATTATTTAAACATTTCCACCCTACAGATCTCACTGTTTTTTTACACATCTTAAAGGGACAATCAACTCCAAAATTGTTATCATTTAAAAAGATAGATAAATTGCTTTATTACCCCTTGTCCATTTTTGCACTCTTATATTAATATACCTTTTCATCTGTGATTTGTGTCTAAGGGGCCAATTTATCATAGTGCGAGCGGACATGATACAATGTAGCGTATCATGTCCGCCGCACATTGATAAATGCCTACAGCATACGCTGTCAGCATTTATCATTGCACCAGCAGTTCTTGTGAACTGCTTGTACAATGCCACCCTCTGCAGATTTGCAGACAATCGGCCTCTAGCAGGAGGTGTCAATCAACCCGATCGTATTCAAAGCTTGATAATTCAGCCCCTAAGCCTCTTCTGACAGCCCCCTTATCACATGGCTATTTGTTTATTATCTATTGACTTGCATTTTAGCCTATTATTTGAGTGTCATGCACAACCCCACGGGAGAGAGCACAATGTTATCTATATCTAGCAGTCTCCAGTTGTGAAAAGCTAATTAAAAAGCATACAGACTTTCTGTAGTGGCTTAGAAACAGGCAGAAATCTAGAGGTTTAAATGTTATAAAGTATATTAATAGAACAATGTTGGTTGTGCAAAGCTGGGGAATGTGTAGTAAAGGTGTTATCTATCGTTTTAAACAATAACAATTTTGTTGTAGACTGTCCCTTTAAAAGGTGGTGAGTGACCTTTTATCAAAATACTCAAAACAGTAATTACTCTAAAAGGAAAACCTATGCATGTGAAAATAACAGTAAATTAAGGTACAGTGCACTGAAAACAGTATTAGGTGTAATATTAAAGTCAATGTGAGAAAGTGCCCTTTTTTAAAACAATACTCTTTAAAACAGGGGTCCTTTAATTCATTAAACTTTACATTTAGCATCTTTTTTCAAATTCTTACCTTTTTTTTAATGAAAATTTCACCCACAGCGCCTGCTGTACTTAGCACAGCAATGACGAATCCGGCTTCCTCCAATCATTGCGTGGCCTAATGATCTGGGCGCCTTGTGGCTCACGCAATGATTGGAATAAGCCGGATTCATCATTGATGTGCTAAGTACAGCAGGAGCTGCGTGCAGAAATTTTTATAAAGAAAAAGGTATTTGAAAAAGACGCTAAAATGAAAAGTTTAATGAATTAAAGGGCCCGTTTTTAAGAATATTTTTTAAAACCCGGGCAGTTTCTCATTAAACTTGACATTCACTTTAAAGTTTAAACATCAGTTTCTTCCTTTGTACTTCATCCTCCATTGCACAATTTTACATAGCAGAGAGCTTTCATTATTTCTATGGGAGACATCTTACCACTTGCAGGGTCAGCCCATTTTCTTTGATAATTGCATGAAGACTGTCCTGGCAAGGCTAAACATTTTTGCTTGTGAACTTTTGATCATCGGGCCCTATGTCTTAGTATTCCCTAGTTTTACAAATGAATTATCTCTATATAAGAAATGTTTCAGAAGTGGGTCTTGAAGCTGTACTGTATATAGCGTATGTGGGGGAAAGGAACATCCTATTCATTACTACAGAGTGATAAATATTCAGATGTACAGAAGAAGCACTTGGACACCACGGAGGCTATGGAGAACTTACCCTATTATTATGTAGAAAGCCATTTACACTAATAACTTACTATTCTCTATTGCAGTAGATAGTAATAATGAGACAAATAAAAAAGTCACAAGGTAGTAGTAGCTATTATCAGTAAAGTCCTATAGGGTTGCAGAAACTCACAGGGTCTTAAGTGTATCATCTCTCTAAACACAAATACATTAAGCTTTAGTGGGGAGTTGTGGCAGTGCCAGCAATGCATTATTGGTGGGACAAAGCATGTGGAACAGAGTTGTAGATGTTCGATGGACTAATTCAGCCTGGGTAGTTGAAGAGTTATAGGTGTCATAGAGCAGAACTGGGCAATTTGGAGGTGTAACTGGATGGTTAGGGGGCTCTCTAGGTGGTCTAGGGGTAGGAGGGTTATTAAAATGTTAAGGGGTTTGAATGTCTGTGCACCCCTGTAAAACCACTCACAGTGGGAAGGGCAAGTATAAAACTCAGATACTTCAAGTAAAATGACAAAAGATTGAAGTTCCTTGTGTTCCCATCATGAAGGCGTTAACCTTCAGGTGCCTGACAGCTACACTAATTAGCTAGCTGCAGATCAATAAACCCTTGTTACTTGTGGAGGAAGAGCAGACAGCAAACCACTGAAACACACAAATGTATTCTCAGATTGTTCTTTATAAAACTGCTGTATTACTGGGGGAAGCTTAGCTGCACATGGGTTAGGATTTGTGATTAATAAGATGTTATAGTGTTGGAGCAGGCCTTTAGTTTATCTTGTTGTGTTTGTTGTAAAACAGTTTAGCTGGAAATTCTATTGTAACAGCCTTAAACCAATATTCTGGGCTAGATTACAAGTGGTGTGCTATCTGAATTCTTCACTTGTTTCACTTTAAATACCAATGTTCTTCACATAGAAAAAAAATGTTTTTTTATTTAAAAAAAAATAATAATAAATATATATATCTATATCAACAAAAAAAGAGGCAACCAGGATTTTTTAAAATCACCAAGTCAAATTTATTGACATTTCGGGGAACAAAACTCCCCTTCTTCAGAACCCAAACGATACACATCAACCGTGCTTAAATACAGCAAAACAAAAACAGGTACTTCCTTCTTCCTGTCAAAAAAGGCGCCAAACTTACATTACTTCAAGTTTAGATTAATGTGATCCTGGAAGTTTACAACATTCCCTTCCGGGTGATTGCTACAATCTTTATATATAAAAACATTGGGAACAAAAAGGGTTTACCACTTATGTCTCCAGTGGCCCCATGTGTTAAACAACTCATCAATCAATGAATTAATAGTGCATTGTGTATAAAAGTATACTTTCCAATATACCTCATTTCTTGTGTAACTCTTAACGTGTGTGGTACTTCCCTACACATGTTTATTTACATTCTGACTGGAAGTTACGTCACTTCCGGTTCCGGTCATTGTGACGTCACTTCCGTAACTATTGTTTACAGTACCACGTGTGCCATGTGGTGTCTAAGTTGCATGTTAAATATGTCTAAACCGATGCCAGAAAACAATTAGGACAGCCAGTAAGTATATACCTACAAACATTATGTGACAAACCATATGTACATTTCAAAACAACAAACAATACAATAGCAATAACAATTCTTTTGTACTCAGAGGATCAACAGCAAGGTCAAATCTCATACTTTATATGTAAAATGTATCTTACAGGAGGGTTCATATTCTGTTTATACATCATGCCATACTAACAACCATCATTACCATGAATCATCACATATTAATTGCCAAGGTGCATAACTGATAGTAATGTGTTTAAGTCACCTATAGGGATGGGGAACCCCATACTGGTCTAGGGGGTACAGTGGTGATAGCTCAAATTATCTCTAATCCACGCCATCACCTACTATTACCATAGACAATGGCTGGTGGTGTATCCCCCATCCAAAGGCGAGAAGCACACCCACATCCAGTCCCCTTCCACAACCATACAGTGCCCCATCCTTTTTGTGACACACTACAATGACACTTTATGTTAATGCACCAAAATCAGGCAAAGAGTTCAGTCCCTTGGGATTGATGGTGTCCATCCTATACATCCACTCCGCCTCCCTTTTGAGAAGCAGCTTGTTCCTATCTCCACCTCGTGGTAATTTGGGGATGTGATCAATAAGAATCACTTTGATTGAATATACTGGATGCTTGGCCACAAACCAGTGGTGTGCCACTGGTTGGTCAGATTCACCTTTCTTTAATGCCTGCCTTATAGCCATTCGATGGTTAGCCATTCTTTCTTGGAATGTCCCCTGGGTCTTCCCAATGTAGTGTGAACCACATAGGCATATCAACTTATAAACTATGTGAGTGGTGGTACATGTGATGGAGTGATTGATGGTGTATTTCTGATTTCCATGTGTGTGGTTGAACTTCTTGGTAGCTATCAATCCATTGCAAGTAGTACAATTAGGGCACCAGAAGCACCCCCTGCGTGTTATCTTCCTATCCTCATCTGAGTAACACTTAATGGGATCTGAAATGACCAGAAGATCTCTGAGATTCCTGTTGAATCTATATCCTACTATGGGGTTAGAATTCTTGGCAAATTTTAACTTTGGGTCTGAGAGTAGGATATGCCAGTGTTCTTTTATGGATTGTCCAACCTTGGACATATTGGGGGTGAAAGTGGTAGTAAAGATGATGTTTTTCTCAGTGTCCTGTTGTCTTGCTTCTTTATGTAATAGTGTTTCTTGCATGACATCTTTGATTTGTTCCTTCACTGTCTCAAGCACTGTTTGATCCTACAGATAGATTTAAGAAGCAGTTGAAGGTTCTTGTTAGCTTTGGAGTCTCACAGGGATATTTGACTGAGTCTCTAGGTAATCAAATGGTCACTAATTCCCCTAGGATTCCTATCCTGTATTCTATACCGAAGATACACAAAACCTTAGAGAAGCCACCGGGACGCCCAATATGTTGATTTTTTGTTGCAACCAGTAGTACAGGACAACAGAGCATTCTTGTTAGACTCAAGTGAACTCCTAAGACTCTTGAAAGACACAAAGATCGAAGCCAGTGATTTGCTAGTGGTTTTAGATGTAAATAGTCTTTACACCATAATCCCACATCGGGCAGGTTTAGACACTGTGAGGGAACTGTTTGTGGCTTCTGATAAGTACATGGGTCCACCCATTGAGTTTGTGGTTCAACTGGCTGAATTCTGCTTAACTAAAAACTATTTCAAATTTGAAAAATCCTTCTTTCTTCAGGTAGTGGGCACGGCGATGGGGTCTATTATGGCCCCATCGTATGCCAATCTATTTATGGCAGGCTTTGAAAATCAGTTTTTATGGTCCAAGGATGTTCCTCAAGTAATTTTTTACAAAAGGTACATCAATGACATTCTGCTTATTTGGAGAGGGAGTGTTGAAAGTTTACAGTTATGGTTTCATGAATTCAATAATACTGACACAACTGTGAGGTTTAAGATGTCAAATAGTGATAAACAGATTGAATTCTTGGACCTATTAATTGTAAAGGGTCAATTGGGACTGGAAACAACCTTGTATTCCAAGCCCACAGACTGTAACTCCCTACTTATGCCCCATCGCTGGTTAGAGATATTATTAAGTCACAGTTCATCAGGGCAATAAGGAATAATTCTAGCAGAGAGAAGGGGGAGTCACAAGTGCATGAGATGCACAATAGATTCATGAAGAGTTGATACTCATGGACTGTCCTTGAGACAGTGAAGGAACAAATTAAAGATGTCATGCAAGAAACACTATTGCGTAAAGAAGCAAGACAACAGGACACTGAGAAAAACATCATCTTTACTACCATCTTCACCCCCAATACGTCCAAGGTTTGACAATCCATAAAAGAACACTGGCATATCCTACTCTCGGACACAAAGTTAAAATTTGCCAAGAATACTAACCCCATAGTAGGGTATAGACGCAACATGAATCTCAGATCTTCTGGTCATTTCAGATCCCATTAAGTGTTACTAAGATAAGGATAGGAAGATAACACACTTCTGGTGCCCTAATTGCGCTACTTGCAATGGATTGATAGCTACCAAGAAGTTCAACCACCCACATGGTAATCAGAAATATACCATCAATCACTCCATCCCGTGTACAACCACCCATGTAGTTTATATGTTGATATGCCCATGTGGTTTACACTACGTTAGTAAGACCCAGGGGACGATCTGAGAAAGAATGGCTAACCATCGAATGGCTGTAAGGCAGAACTTAAAGAAAGGTGAATCTGACCAACCTGTGGCACGCCACTGGTTGGTGGCCAAGTATTCGGTATCTTCAATCAAAGTGATTCTTATTGATCACATCCCCAAATTACCACAAGGTGGAGATAGGAACAAGCTGTTTCTCAAAAGGGAGGTGGAGTGGATGTATAGGCTGGACACCATCAATCCCAAGGGACTGAATTCTTTGCCTGATTTTGGTGCATTAACATAAAGTGTCATTGTAGTGTATCAAAAATAGGATGGGGCACTGTATGGTTGTGGAAGGGACTGGATGTGGGTGTGCTTTTCACGTTTGGACAGGGGGATACAACACCAGCCATTATCTATGGTAATAGTAGGTGATGACGTGGATTACTGGTACCCCCTAGACCAGTATGGAGTTCCCCATCCCTATAGGTGACTTAAACACATTACTGAATAGTGGTACTATCAGTTATGCACCTTGACAATTAATATGTGATGATTCATGGTAATGATGGGTGTTAGTATGGCATGATGTATAAACAGAATATGAACCCTCCTATAAGATACATTTTACATATGAAATATGAGATTTGACCTTGCTGCTGATCCTCTGAGTACAAAAGAATTGTTATTGCTATTGTATTGTTTGTTGTTTTGAAATGTAATATGGTTTGTCACACAATGTTTGTTGGTATATACTTACTGGCTGTCCAAATTGTTGTCCGGCATTGCTATGGTTTAGACATATTTATCACGCAACTTAGACACCACATGGCAAGAGTGGTATTGTAAACAATGGTTACGGAAGTGACGTCACAATGTTAGAGTTCCGGTGCAACCGGAACCAGAAGTGACTTAACTTCCGGTCAGAATGTAAATAAACACGTGTAGGGAAGTACCGCATACATTAGGAGTTACACAAGAAATCAGGTATATTGGAAAGTATATAAAAAACAGGAAAGAAACAAGATCGCAAACTCGATTCAAGGAAGCTTTATTACAAACAGAGGTAAAAACACTGCGCAAAGTAAAAAATGCACTTACAAGATGCACATAATATAAAGGCACATAATAAATATGCAGACGAACAGGAACAGCAGTGTATACCAGATATATTCACCACATCCCACCAGTTAAAGTCCAGAACCCACAGTTGTACTCTCTGGCCTGTATCGACTGGATAGTATTTAGAGTCTCAGATGCACTCAAACATATATGATAACCTCAACGCATTTCCCCGTCTGACGAACGGGCTTTCTCAAGAGGACAAATTGATAATGCCTGTACCTGTCCCCTGAGTCTTAAATAGAGGTACTAATAACCAATCAAGGATACAGGTGTGTTTACCTACAGACACACCTACTAAACTATGTAGGAATTCTTAGAGATAAAGATAAACCTTTTGTATAATGTTTGATTACATAGATCATAATGATCTAGAAAAAAGAATTGTTAAAAATATATTATAAAAAAACAGTGGAGGCTAAAGCGTTCTCCACACCCATATGTAGAACTAAATACAGATCGTTAAAACTATATATTCTAATACATAAAGTGCCATTTATTAAAAGCTATAACATCTACATAAGCCCTAACATGATTAAAAAGAAATCACCTAAAAAGGACAGTAAATACATATATGGATTAAAACCAATAACATTAAAACAGATAAAATGTATTAATCCTTAAAAAAAGGACCCTACATGTGTGCCGCTACATCAATGTCAATATTTATCCCAAGCGGAGTCAGGGATTTAATTTTATAGATCCATAATGTTTCTAACCTATGTAATTTTAAAAGTCTATCATGTTCCTTTGGGGGAACCCAATTAATCACTTGTATTTTTAAGTTACTAGGATCACAATTGTGGACTTCCATAAAATGCACACTATGCTTAATAATCTTTTCTTTGATGTTATAAATATGTTCATATAATCTTCTTTTTATTTTTCTCTTGGTACGGCCCACATAGAATAGGCCACACCCACACTCTAAAAGATACACTACAAATGTAGAATTACAATTGCGTCTAATTTTAATCTCAAATTCCTTAGATTTTTCAGAGTTATAAAATTTAGTTGATTTATTTATGTGTTTACACATCAAGCATTTTGATTTCTCACATTTGAACATGCTTTTGCTGTTTGTAAGCCAATTCTGTGCTTGTGAATTACTATTTTTTTTTTTTTTTTAAATCAAAGTTTTTTATTGAAGGAATACTGGATAGATATAACAACAACAATACATACATTTCGTATGAAGTTGGCATACATTGCATATATAGTAAGACAAAATCATATGACAATAAAAAATGATTATCAATAAGGAAAACAAAGCAAACTCAAAGCAAAAGTCTCATATTCATTCCTCCTCAGTTACGCATCATCAATAGAGTTATTAAGATTGTATGCTAGTAATATATATAATATTCATAATCCAGTATTTCCTCTTTTAACTTTATATCATATATTATAACACATTAGATTTGTAGTGATTTTTGCAACCAAAGAATCATATACAACTTATAGAATGATAAATTAAGCATATTTATAACGTATTTATTATCAAGAATATAACATAATATAGGAGGTCATACCAAGTTGCTCTTATGTAACATTTAACATGAGAAGGCAAATCAAAGAGTATCATCATTCACTCACCCTTCTACCTTTACTTTCCTACTAGAGTGGAAAAAAAAAAAAAAAAAAGGGAAAGAGAGGAGGAAGTTAGAAAAGGGGGAAGGAAATATTAAGGGGGGGGGAGATGTTGGAGATATTATCAGAGTCACAACCATTTATTATCTGTTATATTTTCTTAGTCAGTCACCAAAAAACTCTGTCCACCCCTCCCACACCATATAATATAGGTCAATCTTCCCAGCTAAGTTATATATGTATTTTTCCATTTGTTTCATGTAAGTGAGTTGATCTATGACATTCTGAATGGAAGGTGGAGATACCTGTTTCCATTTCCTTGCAATGATTAATTTGGCAGCAGTAAAAAAATAAATTAGGAAGATCTTTCTTGGAAGGGGCATTCTAGGAGACCTCATATGCAGCAGAGTAAGTGCGGGTGAGTGAGGAAGATTATAATGTAAATCCCCCAGAAGTTTTAGACAAGACCTCCAAAACGGTCTGATCTTGGGGCACTCCCACCACACATGCATCCAGGAACCTATCTGCCCGCAATCTCTCCAGCAAACTGGAGAAGAAGTGGGAAAAAATTGATGAAGGCGCTTAGGTACAAAATGCCATCTGTATACTATTTTATAGTGGATTTCCCATAGGGTAGCACAATGGAGATACTTCTTGGCAAACATCATCTCTTTGTACCAATCTCTCAAATCAAAGGTCTCACATAAATCCTTTTCCCAAGCCAATTGGGGTATGGCTTTCATTGGTGTTTGTTCCCTAGTTAATAGGGAATATATAAAGGACATTACACCCCTAGGTTTACGATCTGAAGTCCAGCATGTTTCCCATTTAGTTTTTTCTCTCCATTTACTACCTTGTAATCCCCAACTTCTCAAAAAACCGAGTAACCTGAGTGTTTCAAAATAGAATTTTTTAGGGATATGGTGTTTTATCATGAAGGAATTAAGTAAGGATTGATCTGCATCTTCACAGATATCCTCAACCAAGACATCACCTAGTTTTAGCCAGATACTCATGTGAGTCTCTTGGAGACACCAAGCCACACTAACAACTGGATGGATGGGAGACGGATGTGGAGCTATATGCGTTCTATGTCTGTTTTTATCCCAGAACTTGAGAGCATCTAAGATAATTGGTTGTGTTATCCCTAACTTACTCCGATAATGGGCAGGGATCCAGATCAAATCTGTCAATTTCATGTTTGGCGGTAAAGTGTCCCTTTCTACGTCTTGCCATCTGAGGTTGGAGTCTGCAGTACTCCACCCCAAAATGTGAGAGAATCTGGCCGAATCATGATATGCTAGGATATTGGGTAGTGCCAAGCCTCCCTGTTTACTCGCTATTTGCAAAACGCTCCCTGAAACCCTTGGTTTCTTACCTCTCCAGACATAAGCTGAACTCATGCTTTGCAATCGGTTGATTAATGATCTGGGGATTTGGACAGGGATACATCTAAAAAGATATGTAATTTTTGGCAAAAATGACATTTTTATTGAGGCAATTCTGCCTGTCCACGAAATTTCCGAATATTCCCATGACTCTAAAAGCTTTTTAAACTCATGCATTCTATCTGTAAAGTTTTTGTTAACAATTGTGGGCACATCGGGACTAAGATACAACCCCAAGTGTTTTATACAGTTTCCCATCCATTTGAAGCTGTAACCGTGTTTAATGTCTAAGACTACTGCATCTGGAATCTCAATTGCTAACGCTTCGGTTTTAGACATATTCAATTTATAAAAGCTTATTTCACCAAATAATCTAATGACTTCCATGAGGGGGGTTAAAGAAGACTTAGGAGACGTCAATACAAGAGTGACGTCGTCCGCGAAAAGTGCAATTTTATGCGTGGTATCTCTAAAAGTGATGCCCTCTTTTTTTTGTTCCTTCTAATGGCTTGGGCTAGTGGTTCAATAGCTATTGCGAACAGCAAGGGTGACAAAGGGCACCCTTGCCTAGTTCCATTATATATTACAATTTTCACCGACAGAAATCCTACACCTCTCACTACCGCTGTGGGGTTGGAATACAATGTCTTCACAGCCCTTATGAATTGATTTGGAATGCCAAAACCCCCTAAAGTTTCCCATAGGTAATCCCACCTCACCCTGTGAAACGCCTTTTCTGCGTCTAGGGACAGGGCGAGGAGGGGGACCTTTCTCCTTTTGGCCTCCAACATTATATGCACTAATCTTCTAGTATTATCAGGGCCTTCCCGGCCCGGTATAAACCCAACCTGGTCCCCATGTACCAATGCTGGTACCACTTTAGCTAAACGATTTGCCCAAATTTTGGAGTATAGTTTAGTGTCTAGATTTATTAATGATATGGGTCTATAACTTCCACATTCTGTAGGATCTTTGTCTGGTTTCAACAGAGTAATTATATTAGCCTCTAGAAACTCTGGGGCCACTGTCCCCTGCTGCATAACTTCATTAAAAAATCTGTGTAGTATGGGTGTAATTAAATGTGCAAAGGTCTTATAAAATTTCCCCGTATACCCATCTGGGCCAGGAGCTTTCCCTAGCTTGAGTTGCCTAATTGCCAGCTTGATCTCATCAGTAGTAATTTGACCCCTTAGGAGATTCCCTTTTGTCTTCTGTCAAAATGGGAAGTTCCAGGTCTTTTAAGAAGGACCCAATATCATCCTTCAATGAGTTGGCATTGTCACGGGCTGATTTAATATTATATAATGATCTGTAAAATTCACAAAAGGCATGGCCAATTTCCTTTGGAGACGTGACAGTGACATTGTTCCTATTAAGGGATACTATTTGTTTCTGAGCTACTCTGTTTCGCAATTTGTTTGCTAGGAACGTGGTAGGCTTGTTATTACAATAATAACATTTCTGTCTGAACTTATCTAGAGTCCTCTGGACCCTCAGGAGTTCTAGGTGTCTAATCTGTTTTTTTAATTTTTGTATCTGGCTATTGACCTCAGCGGAATAAGCCCTAGAAGTTTTCAGCTGACAATCTCTTAGTCTACATGTTAATTCTGCTAATGTACCCCCTCTATTTCTTTTTGCTTTAGCTGCCAATTTAATATAATGGCCCCTCATAAATGCTTTAAGAGTTGCCCACAAGTTCTGGGAGCTTGTTTGGCCATCATCGTTTAATTTAAAAAATTCTCTTATAGTCTCAACGGAATTTTGTACATCTTGGGGTGATTGAATCAGCCAATCTGCTAACCTCCAAATATATCCGTCGTTGGGGACTATCGGTCCTAACTCTAATGTAACTGAGTTATGGTCAGACCAAGAAATCGGGAGTATCCTAGATCTGTCTATTTTATCCAAAAGTTTAGATGTGACAAAAAAAAGTGTCTATTCTGGAAAATGACCTATGAGGATTCGAGTAAAAGGTATAGTCACGTGCTGTAGTATTACATGATCGCCATGCATCATATAATTGGAACTGGCACATCACCCTCCGAAATGCACTTGCCTTGGAGTATAGGGACCTATCTCTTTTGGTTGAAGGGGTACCAATTTATCTATATCAGGGTCCCAGGTAAGATTAAAATCTCCACCCATGCAAAGTTCTCCTTGTCTTATGGACATTACTTGCCTTAGAACTTTGGTAAGGAATTGCGTCTGCTTTGCATTAGGAACATAAATATTGACCAAAGTAAAAAGGATATTGTTAAGCTTACAGACAAGGAAAATGTATCGAGCCTGAATGTCAATTTTGCTATAAATTTCTTCGAAGCTCACTGAGTCTCTAAACAGAATAGCTACTCCTCTGGATTTCGTGTGGTGGGAGGCCCTGTAATTATGTGAATAATTGCGAAATTTAAATTTCTCACCTCTCTGCTGTAGCCAATGAGTCTCCTGAATAAATGCCACATCAATTTTATTTCGTCTGAGCTGACTTAGGAGGAGACTTCTTTTAGTCGGGGTATTCAGACCCTGTGTATTGTGAGAGAGAAACCTCAAACCAGACATTATCAAGCTCAAGGGGGAAAAGAAAAAAAAAAAAAAGGGGGGGGGTGGAAGGGAAAAAAGGGAAAGAAGGGGATCAAATACGTAGGCTAGCACAGAAATATGGAGAACTATAAAAAGAGACAGTGAATTAAAGGACACTCCTCTCGCAAGCAAAGTATTGCCCTCACGTACAGTTCGAAATATTTTTATAAAAATGAGCAAAAGAGCAACTTATGTCAATACATTATTAGTAGCGGATGAACACCGCTTGTTTGTTCACCAATTGTAGGGGTGAACAGTGGCATTATTCCTTAGCACTAGGGGAGAAATAAAAGGTGCAAAAGGGGAATAGAAAGAAGAGTGGAATACAAAGATGAAAAAGGAGGATATAAGAAGAATGGTGAAACGTGAAAGACGACCACTAAGTCTAGTCCAATGAATATTTTTGGTGTTGCAACTGTAAACTACTTTGTGGTCTATGGTAGTGTAGTAGGAGTAGAGAAGAGGGGAGAGGTAAAAAGATGAAGAGTCAAGGGGGGTAAGAGCTAAGAAAGAGGGAATAAGAAATAAGAAGGGGAGGCGGAGAACGCTTACATGATCAGGTTATGGTATCCCACTACTTTTTTTACAACAAGATAGGTATATAGACTGTTATGAAAGCAAAGGGTCTACCAATTTAGTTTATTCAAGAATTGTAGGCTGTGTGCTTTCAGTGTTAGTGCATGATGACTTTTCAACACACTAGCACTTTCTATTGTTGAATCACTCCTGATATAGGATCTTATAAAAATGGGTATATAATATATATAAGGGGGAGGGTTCATGTGGGGGTTAACTCTGCAACTAGGTTAGTTAATGATGTTTATTTAGACAAATACATTGCATCTTCCTGTATATGAAACTGCAGATTCTTAAAGTATGTAGGAAGAGTTCTCGCTCACTACCTGTAACAACATTATTCGAGGTAGTCTATAATAAACTAGCGTAACATATAAACAAATGAGGAAAAGCAAAACAGTAAAATGATTTGAACTTCTTACTGAACTTATTGTGTCTTTTTCAAAGTCAGACAGTCTACTTCTCCAATCTGTTGTTATGATGGATTAGGTGTGCCGCCATTCTTCTGCGTTCCAGGTATGATTGCAATTCTAAATGGAACTAAATAAAACATTAAGACACAAAACGTAACAATTAAAGAGCATACTAATTTGTCCATATATTCTGATATGAAAAACCATCAACCTCTATTGACAACACTCTTATTTAGAAGGTTGATTACATGACATAGTCCTCAAGAAAAACTTCTAAAGAGTCTCTATCAGGACCCAGGAAGGAAGAAAAAAAAAGAAAAATCTCATTCTCCTGTCGATGCTGCTTGCGCTCTGTCCTGCTGTTTATTCGGTCTTTTTGACAAGGGTTGCCATTCTGCCGCTGATGGCCTCAAGTCTCTCTGAAGAGCTGATGTAGATGTTGAGCCTGTATCTTGTTGCCCCAGGCCCAGGGTTGTCATCAATCTTAGACCTTGTTCCAGTGAAGAGACAACATAATTTTTATTTTCATGTTGGAAGAAAAGTCTTACTGGGAAGCCCCATCTATACTTGAGTCCAGCTTTCCTCAGGTTGAGGGTGATAGGTGCCAACGATCTTCTTTTTGCTAAAGTGAAAGAGGACAGGTCAGGAAACAACTGCACTCCTGGGTATTTTTCGTTAAATGATTTGTTAGAGAAAGAAGCTCTCATTAGTCTCTCTTTAAAAGTGAAATAGTGGAGGCGTATGATGACATCTCTTGGTAAGTCTGCAGCCATTGTTCTTGGTCTGATGGCTCTATGAGCTCTATCTATCAAGGCATCCGTATCCTGAAGAGGACCCAGAAGGTCTTTAAACAGGGTTAGTAGATAAACAGGTAATTCAGAGGGGCTGACATCTTCCTTGATCCCCCTTATCCTGATGTTATTCCTTCTGGATCTATCTTCTATATCAGCCATTTTGGATTCTAAGTCGCTGATAGTTTCCGCCAGTGCCTGGGCATATGATAGCAGATTAGCCTGGTCCACTGCCATGTCCTCCTGTTTCCTTTCTAAAGTTTCTGTTCTTTCATTTTGTGTGTTAAGGTCTCTTCTTAGATCTGCTACAGAATTCCTAATTTCGCTCCTGAGAGAAGTGTAATGGGTGTCTATCTTTGACGACAAAGCATTGATTGACTCCAAGACCTTAGAAACATGTTGAGAAGATTTTCCTTTAACCTGGGTCTCAAGGTCAGCTATCTCCTTGTATGATGTGAGCGAGTCTCTGGATTCCTCATCCGAACCATCTCTGTCAGAAAGCATTCTACTATTAAAATGGTCCGCTACTGTGCGTTTGGGACCTTCACCCATTCTTTGTTGATGTTTTTTCTTATTAGAATATGCCATTTTGAGCCAGCCGGCGCAGATTTTTCTGCTATTAAAATTGTGGGCAATTAGTGAACTATTTTTAGACCTATTGGTCTCTTTGGTGATAGTAATCTCCTATTCCAACTGCTAGGACAGGCCCTGAGTGTTGTCGACGTTGCTTAGTACCCCCACTTCTCCCCCATCAGAGGGCTCTAGTGTGAGGTCATGGTTGAAGTTTCTCTATTTATTAAAGATAACAATAATGTCTCCACTTCAGAAAAATACAATTTGGCGCAGCTCCTCGGGGGTAGAGTCCTCACTGGACCAAGACCGGAAAAGGAGTGTGGATATGACCTGCTGCAACTCAGTACAGCAGGAAATGGGTGAGGAGTGCGCCCTTCTGACTTAATGTATTTTGATACCTTTATTAAGGTGTTACAGGTTTCACAATGAAGCAGTTACAGCCATATATCCTCAATTATCAACACTTTCTTTTTTCTTTTTTTCCCCCTAGGATGTAGTATGCAATATATGTCCTTAGAGCACCACCCACTAGGATATTTGTAGGGATTTTTTTTAAAGTTGTTAGAGCTGGGGTATTAAGTAGAAAGTTGTAAAGAAGATAATACAGAAAATGACTTCATCAAAGCAAAGTATACAACTATGTGCCTCTAAATCAAGGGTAGGATGTTGTTACATGATATATAGGAAAAAGTCTCAGGATACTACCCCTGATATATTAATAGTGATTGTTTTTCTTTTCTTTTTTTGTTCCTTTTCTTTCCCTTTTCCTTTTCTGCCTTTGTCTTTCAGTTTGTTTCCATGCCAGAATTTTAATAACTTTCAAAACCCTATGCTGTAATGGAGGTACAATCTTCTTTTATTTATTTTGTCTGCAGCACAGTCCGGTAGCAAGTGAGTGAAGTTATCTGCGCAACCAGATAGCTAAAATGGCGCGTCTTCTCGCCAAATCTTATATTGACACTTAAATGAGCCTCAGGCCTGCAAAGACTAAATATTGTGGGGTCGCTTTCTATATACTTTATTTTTTAATGTCCCCAGTTGTCTCTGTGAATAGAATCCCCTTGTGGAAAGCTCCTGCCTCTGTGCTATAATCAGTGAGGTATGGGGCCCACATCAATCAGTGACATGTTATATTCAGCAGGGCTATTATAACTATCGTGACCACCTCTCTTCAGCAACCAGAGCCCCTGCACCAGAGTCTTACCTCACAGCTGATTCTCCTCGGTGCTCTTGTCACCCGCAGCTGGAGACTCTAATGTACATCCACAGCGCTGTTCTTCACAACCTGGGGCCGGTCAGCGCTGTTTTGAAATCTCTTGATCTCGTAGCAGGCGATCCCCGGAGCGGATCCCCGACCCTCTGGGTGTAAAGTGGCCACTCACAGATAATGTCCGTGTCAGTAACCCGCTGCGCTGTTAAGTAAGCGCCAAAAAGCCGGGTTCAAATTTTGCAGTGTCTCTGGTATCAGGTCCGGTCCCTGAATTCTCCTGCTCGTCCTCACTGTCCTGACAGGGAATTAAGCTGTGTGAGCTCCGGGTATAAAGCAGACACCTAGAAAGTGTATCTGTGCCGCTGTCCTGTTGTGCTGTTATGAAAGCACTAATAAGCCGGGATCAGAGATTGCGGGACCCTAGAGGACAAGTCCGGGCTACAAAGTCTCTTTTTTATTCTGCTTATGTATCCCCAAGCTAACAGGGAATAAAACTGAGTGAAATTTTCACTTAATATAAATTATTATATTTAGTTTGCCCTCCAAGGTCTCAAAGCTTCTCAGCCGCACAACCTCTTCATACAGCGGTTAGCTCCGCCCCCCCCCCTGTGAATTACTATTTTTATAGTCACCTTTACTTTTTAATTTACTTGGTGCTAAGATGTTCTTAAGGTTTTTCCCTTTTTTAAATGTAACTACAGGATTTTCCCCTATCTGGCAACCTAATATAGGATCTGCTTTGAGGATGGACCAGTGCTTTTTAAGAATATTTTTGAAATAAATCTAATGGGAGCCTCCTCTATTGAGTTGGTTTTTTAAAAAAGACCTGGCTTTGTAGTAATCAAGTCCTCCCTATTTCTTTCAAGAGCCTTCATTTTGGAATCTTCTATCAATTCTTGGTCATAACCCTTCCTTAAGAGCTTTCTTTCTAAATATTCTGCTTCTTTATGGAAATTATCAATATGAGTGCAATTTCTTCTCATTCTCACAAATTGACTATATGGTATATTTTGAATCCAGCTCTTTTTATGTGCACTTTTATAGTCAATAAAGCTGTTTCTCTCAGTAGGTTTCCTATAGTTAGAAACAGCTATAGAATTATTAGTATCTATATAAATGATTAAATCCAGGAATTCAATAGAAATATTGGAGTGTTTACCCGTTTTGGTTAAGGTACCCATAGAATTCCTCGATCTCTGATTCCTTACCCCTCCACAAAATGATGATGCCATCAATATATCGATAGTATTTGGCAAAAGTCCGATTGTGAGATGCAACCAGGATGTCAGAGCAAACAATGTCTCTCACCATAAAGTTCAACCGTAAAATGCAGCCTGGGTCGGCTATCAGATATTCGGAACTCAATAGATGTGAATTCCCGGGTATTCAGGCCCAATTTCTTATTGACTGTATTATGTTCATATTGACTCATAATTATTTTTTGTTTGAGGGTGCTTTTTATTTGCAAACCCAAGGGACAGCTATGGGGACTACATTTGCTCCCTCATATGCAAATTTGTTTATGAATCACTTTGAAAATCTATATATTTGAAATAGTAATAAATATGAACATAATATAGTCAAATACCATTGCTATATTGATGACATCATCATTTTGTCGAGGGGTAAGGAATCAGAGATCGAGGAATTCTATGGGTACCTTAACCAAAACGATCTTAACTTAAAATTTACGGGTAAACACTCCAATATTTCTATTGAATTCCTGGATTTAATCATTTATATAGACACTAATAATTATATAGCTGTTTCTAACTATAGGAAACCTACTGAGAGAAACAGCTTTATTGACTATAAAAGTGCACATAAAAAGAGCTGGATTCAAAATATACTGTATAGTCAATTTGTGAGAATTAGAAGAAATTGCACTCATATTGATAATTTCCATAAAGAAGCAGAATATTTAGAAAGAAAGCTCTTAAGGAAGGGTTATGACCAAAAATTGATAGAAGATTCCAAAATGAAGGCTCTTGAAAGAAATAGGGAGGACTTGATTACTACAAAGGCAGGTCTTTTTTAAAAAAACAACTCAATAGAGGAGGCTCCCATTAGATTTATTTCTACCTATAATGAAGGTTCAAATAAGATAAAAAATATTCTTAAAAAGCACTGGTCCATCCTCAAAGCAGATCCGATATTAGGTAGTAGCCAGATAGGGGAAAACTCTGTAGTTACGTTTAAAAAAGGGAAAAAACCTTAAGAACATCTTAGCACCAAGTAAATTAAAAAGTAAAGGTGACTATAAAAATAGTAATTCACAAGCACAGAATTAGCTTACAGGCAGCAAAAGCACGTTCAAAAGTTTGAAATCAAAATGCTTGATGTGTAAACTACATTTTATAACTCTGAAAAATCTAAGGAATTTGAGATTAAAATTAGAAGCAATTGTAATTCTACATTTGTAGTGTATCTTTTAGAGTGTGGGTGTGGCCTATTCTATGTGGGCCGTACCATGAGAAAAATAAAAAGAAGATTATATGAACATATTTATAACATCAAAGAAAAGATTATTAAGCATAGTGTACCGAGGCATTTTATGGAAGTCCACAATTGTGATCCTAGTAGCTTAAAAATACAAGTGATTGATTGGGTACCCCCAAAGGAACATGATAGACTTTTAAAATTACGTAGGTTAGAAATAATATGAATCTATAAAATAAAATCCCTGACTCCGCTTGGGTTAAATATTGACATTGATGTAGCGGCACACATATAGTGTCCTTTTTTAAGAATTAATACAATTTATCTGTTTTAATGTTATTGGTTTTAAACCATATATGTATTTATTGTCCTTTTTTAGGTGATTTCTTTTTAATGATGTTAGGGTTTATGTAGATGTTGTTATAGCTTTTAATAAATGACACTTTATGTATTAGAATATATAGTTTTAACAATCTGTATTTAGTTCTACATATGGGTGTGGAGAACGCTTTAGCCTCCACTGTTTTTTTGTAATATATTTTTAACAATCCTTTTTTCTAGATTATTATGATCTATGTAATCAAAATTTATACAAAAGGTTTATCTTTATCTCTAAGAATTCCTACATGGTTTAGTAGGTGTGTCTGTAGGTAAACACATCTGTATCCTTGATTGGTTATTAATACCTCTATTTAAGACTCAGGAGACAGGTACAGGCATTATCAATTTGTCCTCTTGAGAAAGCCCGTTCGTCAGATGGGGGAAACATGTTGTTATCATATATGTTTGAGTGCATCAGAGACTCTAAATACTATCCAGTCGATACAGGCCAGAGAGTACAACTGTGGGTTCGGGACTTTACCTGGTGGGATGTGGTGAATATAACCGGTATACACTGCTGCTCCTGTTCGTCTGCATATTTATTACGTGGCTTTATATTATGTGCATCCTGTAAGTGCATTTTTTACTTTGCGCAGTGTTTTTACATCTGTTTGTAATAAAACTTCCTTGAATCGAGTTTGCACTCTTGTTTCCTGTTTTTTATATTCATGACGGCTGAGGCGAGAAGAACCCAGCATCATTGAGCCGCATCTCGGATACCGTAGTTGACACGGAGTGACATCACTACCTGACCTCCGTGTGTCTGAACTGAGAGCCGTGGAGTCCAGCATAAGGAATGGATTCACGTGAGAAAGCTCCCATCTCCCTGTAAGTGCGAATATCTGATAGCCGACCCAGGCTGCACTTTACGGTTGAACTTTATGGTGAGAGACATTGTTTGCTCCGACATCCTGGTTGCATCTCACAATCGAACTTTTGCATAAGAATTATTTATAATACTAAATAATACCAGCCAATGAGACTTAGAAATCTTTCAACAAAGAATTGTAATAGTGTATACAGCTTCACACTATATAATAATCAGTCTGAAACAATTACTTTGATAACAGCAGGAGAATACAAGAGGTAAGCTCACTCACATCCACACAAACCCCATCCACCAAACACATCCGTACCATATAATAATAAATTGTTAAAGGAAAACAAAAAATAAATAACAAACGTAATCAAAAACACCCCCCGGGCATCCCCAGGGAGTGAAGAACAACACCACCAGTCTCACCACCTGTCAAGAATCACGTGACAATATGATTTTAAAGAAAAACAGCATAATTCTGAATGTTTAAAAACAGAAGTTGTATCAACTGTATCCAATGTGCTGGGAAAGTTACTGAAACAAAGTCATCCCATATAATTCTGGATACTTTGTATAGATTTTAACTTTTAATACGGTTACTTCTGAAGTATGGTGTCATGTAACAACCCCAGGATACTTGTAAATGCTGTTATTATTTGTAATCCATGTTTCATTGTGTCACAAGAAAATCATAAGTGAAAAAGGAGCACTCATGTAGACATAATAATACTGAACGCATTGTGCCTTGTGCCATTCAATGCAACAAGGGGATGGCATCACTCATCCACTCTCAGGCAAGAGGATACCTATCAAAGGGAGGTTTTCATGTAGCTCTAAGTATGTGATATACGTGATCAAATGCCCATGTGGCCTGGCCAATGTAGGCGAGACTACCCAAACGGCTAGGGATAGGGTACGTCAACATAAAGCAGCTATAGGCAAAGATGATGAAGATGCTCCAGTAGCACATCATTTCACGAGATTCTCACATAATAAAAGTCAGCTGAGGTTCCAAATAGTTGATGGGGTACCCCCTCTACATAGAGGGGGGATAGACAGAAATTGCTATTTAAGAAAGAGGCCCAGTGGATCAGGAAACTGGATGCTATGGCACCCAAGGGTCTTAATAGAGACATTTTCTGGGGTAACTTTATTTAAATATTTATTATTTAGGTTTTGATGTAATACCTTCATAATAACATCATAGGTCAGAAATTAGTCTTGCTTATTAGGCATCATGTATTTGTAGATGTCATTCCTAATACTATTAAAAGGTGATTTTGGACCTCTACCTTTGACAATGTGGAATGGCCCCATTGATAGTGAATTAGAATCCTGTTCTTTATAATGAGAGTGATATCTAGATAAGACTACATCGTTAGCAGGATACTGGATACTATGGTACTCCTTGATTTCCATAGAGATATTCTTTTGTACAATTCAAATTTTAAACTCAAATATTCAAGTTTGAATGGTAGGTCAAAAAGATAAAAATGGCAGAAATTACCTTGGTCCATTGAGGCATCTCTAAAATGAACTTGCAGATATTGACTATTTAATTGTGAACACTATCCAATTTGAGTGTTTTTTAATGCACTTTATTACTAATGAATGGCCCCACTGTTAGTATAGCTGGGAATCTATTCCTTTATAAGATTGATATTTTTTTAGGACCATTAAGTTATTTACATATTGTATTTATCCCCTTTTTTTCTATTTTTACTATTTTGATATATCTAGGGTTGGTCCCATCAAGGATTCGTTAACAAACTTTCTTATGAAAAATGTAATGGTTATTCCTTGTATGACCCTATTAAAAATATGTTAGGTTGCATCTGGATAAATTAATTAAATATTACGAATTCTTACAAATCAAATTTCTGTTATGATACTAGAAATCGTAATACAATCTCAGAGCTTCAACTGGGTAAGCCATTGTATATTTCCTTACAAATTTTATTAATCTTTTTCCCTTATATATAAGGGATTATCCCTTCTAACCAAATATGTGATATGAATAAGAGTTGGTCCCTTGTTTGGTGTGGGGTTATCTATGCCTTCATATGTTATGTTAGGTTGCTCTCGAGCCGTTAGGCTATATCGTTATATTTTCTTATATAATCACGCATCAAGAAAATCTATATCATGTTTCTTTCATATATACTATAGGTTATTATGAATAGGAGCATATTTAATGATTAATGTTAATGTCATTTCTATTGAATAGTTGCTTGTGGTTTATCTGTGAGTGATACACACATCCGTTTTGCCATATAAGTATGAATGAAAGTTACGTGCATGGAGATAATGTGACGTAGGAGGGGTGTGAATGTACTATCCAATAGGCAATTTTCAGCATTGGTTTAAATAACACCTCCTCACTATTACCTGGACATTCCTTGACAAAGGGGCGGAGTCCCCAAAATGCGCGTCGGAACCAGTAAGGACGTCATCACCTGTTCTTACCCGTGCTGTTTGAGCCACACTGCACGCTAACTGTGAATGGCTTTCCAGACGGAGGAAGCAAGATGGGAGTGTTGTGACAGTGGTCCATTTCCACACTGAAAGCTACGACGTTGACAAGTCTCACGGTAGTACCGCACATACCAGCACTTGCCGATACAGGTAACACTGTTAATCTCTATTGCTCTGACCTGCATTGAAGAGCCTGCCACTCAAACATTAGGTATTTGCAATTTGAATTTGCGGTTTAATTTCATGTTTGGGCAGTGTACAGAATACGATAATGGAACTTTCCATGCTGTGTTAGCGTGTTCACCGTGAGTGAAAGTTATAAAGGGTGTGAGGTTGGACCTGCGGTTTTGATATACCTCGTTTCAATACAGCCGTTCACACTTTACAATTGTGGCCATTCACACGACAGCCTGTATGGAGGGACACTTAGAGGCATAACATTGTTTCTATTATTAATGATTGATGCCTTCAGTATTATTATGTCTACATGAGTGCTCCTTTTTCACTTATGATTTTCTTGTGACACAATGAAACATGGATTACAAATAATAACAGCATTTAGAAGTATCCTGGGGTTGTTACATGACACCATACTTCAGAAGTAACTGGATTAAAAGTTAAAATCTATACAAAGTATCCGGAATTATATGGCTTTGTTACTTTGTTACTTTGTTTCAGTAACTTTCCCAGCACATTGGATACAGTTGATACAACTTCTGTTTTTCAACATTCAGAATTATCCTGTTTTTCTTTAAAATCATATTGTCACGTGATTCTTGACAGGTGGTGAGACCGGAGGGGTTGTTCTTCACTCCCTGGGGACACCCAGGGGGTGTTTTTAATTACGTTTGTTATTTATTTTTTGTTTTCCTTTAACAATTCATTATTATATGGTACGGATGTGTTTGGTGGATGGGGTTTGTGTGGATGTAAGTGAGCTTACCTCTTGTCTTCTCCTGCTGTAATCAAAGTAATTGTTTCAGACTGATTATTATATAGTGTGAAGCTGTATACACTATTAAAATTCTTTGTTGAAAGATTTCTAAGTCTCATTGGCTGGGATTATTTAGTATTATGTTATTATTGAGTCAAGGACCAGACTCTATCCCGTGCCTGAGCACATCATATCTAGTGGGTGGTGCGGTCACTTTTTTTGAATATTGTAAGTATTATTTATGTTATAATAGTAGTTTGTTCACGCCATTGTAGGAGGTATTTGTCACCATTACTGGTTGTTGCTAATATTATACTGCTTATTTGACTGTTTTTTTATATAGCTTTGTTCTATATGATTGTCTGAATGAGGGTTTTTTAGCGCAGAAGGTTTTCTCCTGGTCTATATATTGGAAAGTATACTTTTATACACAATGCACTATTAATTAATTGATTGATGAGTTGTTTAAC